>NC_134137.1:94542500-94845530 GCF_033958435.1 Carettochelys insculpta | reverse complement strand
CAGTGGTGTTCTGTTCTTGGCTTTTCTGGGCCTATCTTGGAGTAGGTGGCCTTTGGGTGTTCGTCTGGCCCTGTCAATTTGTTTTTTGTTTTTTTTTTATTTCACCTGGTGGATAATTCAGGATTATGAATATTTGGTAAAGATCTTGTAGTTTTTGGTGTCTGTCAATAGGATCAGAGCAAATGCAATTGTACCTAAGGACTTGACTGTAAACAATGAATCTAGTAATATGTGCAGGATGGAAGCTAGACGTGTGTAGGTAAGTATAGCAATCAGTGGGTTTCTGGCAGAGTGTGGTACCGATCAGGCCAGCCTTGATTTATATTGTAGTGTCCAGGAAATGTATCTCTCATATGGAGTAATTGAGGCATAAGTTAATGGTGGGGTACAGATTGTTAAAGTCTCTGTGGAATTCTTCTAGAGTCACTATACCATGGGTCCAAATCATAAAGATGTCATCAATGTTTCTTAAGTAGAGGAGGGGTAATAGGGGAAGAGAGCTAAGGAATCGTTGTTCTAGGTTAACCATAAATATATTGGCATATTTATGGGGCCATGCGGGTGCCGATAGAAGTTCCACTAATCTGGAGGTATAAATTGTCCTTAAATTGGAAATAATTGTGGGTGAGAACACGGTTACCGAGGTCAGACGCCCAATTGGCTGTGGTAACATCAGGGATGGTATTCCTGATCTCTTGCAATCTGTTTTCGTTTGGGATATGAGTGTACAGAGCCTCTATCTCCATGGTGGCAAGGATGATATTGTCAGGAACTTTTCCGACATTTTGTAATTTCCTCAGGAAGTCAGTGGTATCTCGGAGAGAGTTGGGAGTGTTGGTGGCATAGGGTTTGAGGAGATAGTCCACATAACTGGATAGTCTGGTGGTAAGGGTGCCAATACCTGAAACAATAGGTCATCCAGGGTTCCCAGTTTTGTGGCTTTTGGGAAGTAAATAGAATAATCTAGGATGGGCTCAGATGGTGTGTCTGAGTGAATAAGGTCTCAAGTAGCAGCAGGGACTTCCTGAAGTAGTTGTAATTTCTTTTGGAATTTCAAAGTGCGATCAGAGGAGATTATCTGTTAAATGTGGTGTTGGAGAATTGTCTGGCTGCCTCCTGTTCATAGTCTGATTTATTCATGATGACAACAGCACCCCCTTTGTCAGCTGGTTTGATTGTAATGTCTGGGTTATTTTTGAGACTCTGGACAGCATAGCATTCAGCATAGTTGAGATTGTGTCTCATTTGCATTCTTTGTGTATAATGTTAGTCTGAGCATGGTTGCAGAAGCATTGTATGCAGAAATCCAGACTTTCACTACAACTGTCAGGGGGAGTGCACATAGAATTCTTCTTCTTTTGGTGTTGGTGGGGGGCGAGGGTTGAGAGACTCAGGCTGTTGCTTGTAGTTGTGTTGGAAGAATTCCTTTAGACGTAGGCAGCTACAGAAGGCTTCAAGGTCACCACAGAATTGTATTAAGTTCATGGAGGAAGGAGGGCAGAAGGAAAGACTCCCAGGATAAGAGGGACTCTTCTGCTGGGCTGAGTTGGTAGCTGGAGAGGTTAACAATATTGTTAGTTGAGCTGTCGTTATAGTAGTTGTAGTATCCTCAAGTATGAAGTAATTTAGCACTTTTATTCTCTTTTTTTTTGTAGGAAGTGGAAGTGTGTTTTATAAATTTCTTGTCTAGTACAAATAAAGCCTTGTTTTGTGGGGTCTTGCATGGATGCCTGATTGTTGACGAGAATTTCAAGTTCAGAGAGTTCATTTTTAATCATCTTTTGTTTATTGTAAAGAATTTTGATTAAGTGGCTCGTCAATTTCTTAGAGATCGTGTTGCATAGATGCTCACTGTAGTCAGTGTAGTATATTGATTGTAATGGGAGTATTAACTTTGGTATGGTTTAAATCCAAAAGTAGTTGGTTTCTGTTGACTGTGCCCGTAAAAAGGAGGTGGATGTCAATGCAATGTAGGCCCTGGCTACCTTTCCAAAGAATTAGTATTTCTTTAACTATGAATACCCTCCACCCCTTCCTCAATCAATTTATATTCTTAGAAAGACTATGTGGGTGTACAAAGGCTGGTTAGAAAGGAGTGCAGGGTTCCAGTTGGACACTAACACTATCAAGATGACTGAGCTTTTGTTTATGTAATAGAAAGTGAGGCACACACATATGAGAGCAGACATCAGGAGCACTTCATGAGAGTGCTGAAATGAATTTAGTTTCCAGGAAATGGCATCTTCTCAGGTGTCTTTCCAGCTTGCCTAATGAGCTGGCCTACCGTATATGGCAGGTGTTGGTCAGTCAGTGGAGGGACAGGAACATGAGAAACAGGAGATACAGAAGATGCAGGAAATGCAGAAACATGACAGCAACTTTACAAAGCTATGTTGAGATAAACTCCTGTTGGCACTAAATCTGAAAAATAGCATGGATTATGATGGCAAGTAAGGTTGGGATTTTAAGATAGGAGCTATATGTAAGTTTTCCACATACAGTATGTAATCATCAGCAACTGCTGAATTCACTATAATAAAAATCTTTTTGCATAGCTATAATGAACATTGTCATGGGAATATCTTTGCTTTACTTTGAGGCTATTTCTACATAAGAGGATTGTGTCTGAAAAATGGCCATTTTGCAAACAAAACCGGAAAAGTGTCCAAATTCCAAAGGGTGTTTTGTCAAAAGCTTTTGTTGACAGCTGTACCCCGATCCCTGCAAGGAATAACTCCTCTGTTGGCAGAGATCTGTAGACAGAAAGCTAGTATGGACATTTTGGCTATATCTACACTAGAAGCATCTGTCAAAAGAAGTTACTGTCGACAGAGAAATCTCAACAGAACCTGTGTCAACAGATTGCATCTACACACAATTTGCTCTGTTGACAGAGAACTCCCAGACTGCACTGCCCTCTGGTGTCAGAAAGTGGAATGGTACTTGTGCAAAAAGGGCTGACCAACAACCGGAAGTCCTCTTTGCAGACAGAAGTATCTACAAGGCACATTTGTTGACAATACTCTGTTGACTGATTGTAATAGTAGGCATCCTTCAGTCTCCATAGACTATGGATCATGCCCTTTATAGTTTCAATTGAGGGCTTCATTTACAGCATCTACTGTGACTATGAAGACTCACACGAGAGTGACAGTCCTTACTGCATCTCTTGCAGATATGGTGGGTGTCTGGCAAGTCCTTATTGTGCTTTCTGTGCACTTGCTTCTCCTCTGCTAACTGTCTGACCCTCATCTCGCCCTTCTGAAGGCCCTTGTGTAACCCCTGCCTCCATCTGCTGTGGTCATCGGCTAGCTCTTCCCAGTTGTCCAGCTCGATGTCTACCTCTCTGAGGTCTCTCTTGCAGACAGATTTGTAGTGCAATTGGGGGCGTCCGGGAGGTCTTTTGCCAGAGGCTAGCTCACCATACAGGATGTCTTTTGGAATCCTTCCATCATTCATCCTGTGGATGTGGTCAAGCCAGCGGAGCCGATGCTGCCTGAGGAGGGTGTGCATGGTTGGGATTCCAGCTTGCTCGAGGACGGCGGTGTTGGTTACTCTGTCCTTCCATGATATTCCAAGGAGGCGCCTGAAGCAGTGCAAGTGGAAGACGTTCAGCCTTTTTTCCTGGTGGGCATATCGGGTCCAACTCTCGCTGCCATAAAGGAGGGTGCTGAGGATGCAGGCTCTGTAGACTTGCATTTTGGTGTGAGTTTACAGCTTGCTGTTATTCCACACTCTCTTGCTGAGTCTGGACAGAGTTGTGGCCACTTTTCCGATCCTCCTGTTTAGCTCAGTGTCCAACGACAGGGTGTCAGTGATGGTGGACCCAAGGTAAACGAACTCGTGGATGACCTCTAATGTATAGTTGTCAATGCTGATTGTTGTCTCAGATTTTTGAGGGATAATTCTGTCAATGCAAATGTAGATTTATGTCGAGAATCGGTCGACAGAATGCTTTAGTGTGTAGATGCTCACTGAGTTGTGTCGACAGAAGGCTCCTTCTGTCAACAAAAGTCTTTAGTGTAGACCAAGCCTTCTGTTGATAGACAGGGGTTCTGGAGCCCTGTCTGCTGTGCTTCCAGTTGGCTTCTTTGCTGATAGGACAGTAGGCAGTCCAGCTGCTCTCTATTGACAGAGTGGATCATTCTTGCTATCCGCTTGGCAGTTTGTCTGTGATCAGTGGTCAGAAATTTGTTGAAAGATATGTTGTGACAAAAACTGTCGATAAATCCCTGTAGTCTGAACATTTCCTGAGAGAGCAGTAAATTGCTTCTGGATATAGTGGAGTTTATTGCTATTATACAGATGTGCATATGCATTGCTTTGCCCTGCTTGTACAGCAGCCATCTGTTTATATTTGTATGATTACAATGTTTAATGAACACACTCTTCCCTAGTTCTGTAGAATCCATCTCTGTCTGTAAAAATGAGCTTTGGGCAGAGCATGCGATAGAACAAACACCCGAGACAATACAACTTTCATCATCCTGTACTTTGGTAGATCTGTAAGCATCACAGACTAATGCAGTCTTCCATAAAACAATATTTGCAGCTCAATTAGGTCAACTTTGTTAAATAGCCATGCTAACTATGGAATGTATATCAAAAACCATTAGAATTCATTGCCACCAGTACTTTGTAATTCTACAAACATTTTTTTTTTGATCCTATGAGGAATCTGATATTCTCATTATTTAGGAAAACAAAAGGATACATCTGAGCCATTTCGCTGATGAATCAATATTTCCTACAGAAACTAAAAAATTGCATTAGATATAAAATATTGTTTCTAGTAAAACCCTATTTGCAGTATTTGTTGTTATTTATAGGTGGCTTTATTTTTAATGTTAGGTAATGCTTCAAAAACATGAATATTTTTACCCACAATTAATAAAGACTTATGAATAACTTAGTCTGTAACATGATTCTTCATTCTGTAACCAGTCTTTCTGAAAGATGAATAGATGAGAAAAGACTCGGCATGCCGCCTCTCACTTTCCCAACAATGTGTAAGTGCTGCAACTGACAAGCCTAATTGGTGTGAGACACAAAACAATTACCTTTAAAGTTTGCAGGGTCAACAAGGGAGCAATGTGAGAGGATTAATTTTGAAAAGCATAGGAGGACAGGTGAGTAAATATTGCAATAAACAGATCTTTAATGTGATTTCCACTCCATGAATACTTACAGTTCAGTGCAGAGAATACCTAGCCTTTGATGTTGTCTGCACATGGAAACGGAATGAACGCCGTTTAGTATTCTGGAAAGTGATTACGTTTAGGTACTCACTTTTGATTTCAGCAGGATTACTTGTTATTAAGCTTATGCTGAGCACCATCATTGTGTTTGGTGCTCTGCAGATCATAAAAGAAGCCATTGTCCCTGCTACAATGAACTTGCAATTTCAGCTTGATTCAGTTTACATTGAATTTACTGGTAAAAGATTGGAAGCACAATCCAGCTCCAAATTAGATGACAAAACACATCAGTTACATGTCCAGCCATGGTGATATGAAAATTAGGAATTTTCATACACATTTTTTACAGTGTATGTAGAAGTACACACTCTTTTTTATTTACCTGTAAATACATATTTGCACCCTTAGCAAAAATCAATGACATGCTTAATAGATTATCAGATGTTCAAAACTTCAAGTATATATTTGGAGTTTCTCTCTACAGCCCCAGAGTTTGAAGATAACTTTTATTTTGCACTCAAGGTAGGGATTCAATGTCTTTGCCCACATAAGAAAAATATGGAGTATCTTCTTAAACATTGCAGAATTTCATCTTTAAGAAAAAGATGAATGTTCTGAGGATTTTTGAACAAATCTATCATCTAGTTTGAGTTAATAAGTTAGTAAAAGCAATGTCTGTTCTGAAGTTTTGTATCCCAGTCTTATCTTTGTCCCAAATGATGTTAATATTGGAATCACAGACACTAAATTTTCCATGTAATTAAAATTGATTAAGCTTTTGTGTGTAGAGTCAATATTGGAAGAAATGGAGTTGTAATTATGCTAACTTATTAAAAATCTAATGGTCATAAATATATTCTTAGGCTCCCTCACCCCAATAAACTTACACTGCTGCTATCACTTTATTTAGTTCCATGTATGGTCACTTGAAGCTTCTGTTGGCCATGATCTGCCATTCCTGGCCAACGGGAACTGAGAGAAGCAGTGCTCCAGTATGCCCTGCTTCCCACAGCTCTCATTGCCTGAGAACAGTGATCTGCAGCCAATAGGATATTGAGAAGCCATACCTGCAGGGGCACAGGTAAATAAAGGCCCAGCAGCCTGCCAAGGTTTAACATGGGCAAACCACCTCCAGTGTATTGCCAACAGTTATGCTAGTTGCTACCCTGTGGCTTTTAGACACAACCTAATTCTTTTAAAGAATATGAGAGCAAACTTTAAGCCTTGGAAGGTATTTATGCATTGTCATTTTTACAGGTAACGTTATTTGTAGAATGAAGTTGTGCAAGCAGCTGGTAAACCTTTTTGATACCTATAGTCAACTACTTTATTAGAATAATTTCCTGGGGACCGGGTATTGGCATGCAGGGTAAGATTTCTAGAAGAGGGGGATTCAAATATCACAAGGCAGGCAATTACTCAGCTTAGGGTCATCACTAATTGCAGAAACAGAATGCTGACGATGGAAGAATAGACAACACACCAAACACAACTAATTCTGCTCTACGTTGGCAATATGCAACAACAATATGATTGTGATTAAAACACTTGATTGAAATCCAAGCTTATACTGACTGTAAACTTTGCTCCCTATTTATGATGTCACTGCAGGAGGAAAATAAGGTTGTTTGTGTGCCTTGTCTACATTTCTATCTATGCTGGGGTATGCCTGACTTCTATGGTAATCTACAGGAGGTCCTATGGTCCAATTACAAACTGTATCAGGAAGCAGCAATATAGGAGGAAGGGAGAATTAAAGATGAGTGATCCTGTAGAGGCCTTTCTGGAGCAGCTATCCTGGAAATAGCAGAGACCTGGTCCACCAAGGACTAGAAGTGTTATCAACAGGCAATCAGAGACCAGAAGACTGAAGTGGAAAACTGAGCTTCAGGGTCTTAGCTGCACAATTGCTCTCTGCAAATACAGAACTGAAGAAGACAGTTTTCCTCTTGACAAAGGAGTTGGAAGTTATGGCTGGCTGAATTTGCAAAGCTGTGCAGATGTTGGCCCTGAGATAGATCTGGATATAGTATAGGCCCAGGAAAATGTAGGAGAAGGACTGAAGTAAGCTATACAATGGTGCTATTTACAGAGCGCCTGGGTTAAATCCTGGAGGAGTGCCTGAGATGGCCACAGGCAACGTGATATAGACTCTTAAAAAGGGATAAGAGTTTGGGAACATAACATGGATTGGATTTAAAGTCTCAGAATTAGGTCTGAGGACTTACAGAGCATAGAAAGATTTTTTTTTGTATTGGATTTACTTTTGATTTAGCATACTGAAGGCATTCATTGATTTTATAACATGGTCACTGGGCCAAGCCACTGAAGATTTGCTAAGATTGACTGGCAGCCTACAGGGGTAAGAGCGGTGACTGAAGGACAGCAATACCTCACAGGTACAAGAAGGTATCGAAGAGGTGAGTGTCTCCTCTCTACCAATGATGATCAATTAGATCTACCCAAGGGCTGATTTGAGAATCTTGTAATAAGAGGTAGGGTTTTGCTCAGAAGGCTAACAGATATAATAAAAATCAAAACTTCCATTACCTAAGTATAAACACCTTGATTTTAGTATAAGTTTTTATATCTTTTACCAAAAGTTATAAATCAACATTATTACCTATGTTTGTAGCAATCTCTAGTGGGAGAGGTGACACTGACAATATCTGGTGGTTTGTAAGAAGTCAGAAGAAAGCACATGCACAGGCACATGTATTTGTCAGGTGATCGCAGTGTTGAGTTTGTCCCATGAACAGCATAAAATAATGTGCTCTCAAAGACAAGTTTATCCAATTGTTTCTAAAACACAGTTGGATTCTTGTTATTGAAATTGGTCAGCATATCAAATCCAAATATCACGAAGTCCCACTTCTCAGAATTTTGCCTTCAGGACTGCTGAGCTCTGGAAAGTTAAAGTTTCTAATTGTAAGTCACCCCCAGCACCTCAATCAAGAAAGTTCCATGCTTCAGAAAAGTTAGGCCCATCCGCAGATTTATATGAATATCATAAACAGAAGCAAATTCTTTGGAATTTTAAATTCTCAAAATGCATTTGTTTTTTTTTCCCAATCAGCTTAATAAAAAAACAGTGAAATAATTACTGAACCTCCTCAGTAGCTGAATTTCCTCAGTAGCCACAACATACAGGCTATTCTACACGAGCCCCAAACTTCGAAATGGCCATGTAAATGGCCATTTCGAAGTTTACTAATGAAGTGCTGAAATACATATTCAGCGCCTCAGTAGCATGCAAGAGGCCACGGCACTTTGAAATTGATGTGGCTCGCCGCCGCACGGCTCGTTCAGATGGGGTTTCTTTTCGAAAGGACCCCGGCTACTTCGAAGTCCCCTTATTCCTATGAGAAGATGGGAATAAGGGGGCTTCGAAGTAGGCAGGGTCCTTTCGAAAAGGAGCCCCGTTGGGACGAGCCGCGCGGCGGCGAGCCGCATCAATTTCGAAGTGCCGCGGCCACCTGCATGCTAATGAGGCGCTGAATATGTATTTCAGCGCTTCATTAGTAAACTTTGAAATGTCCATTTACATGGCCATTTCGAATTTTGGGGCGAGTGTAGACATGGCCACAATGTGGGAAAATACAACTTCTTTACCTGAAGGACTTCAAGATTTCTCTGAAAGATATTCATGTTGTAAAAGAGATCCTTGACATTTCTTGCATTCTCTTGAGGCTGTAAGATGTAGAATTTCAAGTGACCAGTAATACTACACAGATAAGCTATATGTTATCTAGAGACAACGTAATAAATTCCATGAACTTGCAAGCCATATTTGTCTTATGGTTTGAAAGAAATTCTATTCCTTTTTAAGCACAAAAGGACGCTGTAACACAGCATAGCTGTGTCTACACATAAGCGCCCTTTCGAAAGGGCGAAAATCAAAGTTCGGCTTTCAACAAAGCAGCCATCAAAAGAGAGCACCTGCCGCCATTTTTCAGATAGGCGTTCTGATCTGCTCTTTCGAGGTGCCGTCAAGGTCTTTTGAAAGAGAGCATCCACATGGCTCCAAGCCCTCTTTCGAAAGAAGGGAGTAAGGAAACACCGCGGACGGGGTCCCGTGGCCGACAAGCCATTCCAGGGCTGCAGCCAGCCACCTCCTTTAAAGGCCCCTTCCCTCCGCACGAGCCGAGTGCTGCCCAGACTGTCCCAGCCCAGCAGAGCCCACTTGTGCCCACCATGGAGGCCCAGAGACAGCTCCTGCAGGAGGACTCCCTGATCATGGACGCCCTGCTGGCAGTGCTGTGCACCCTCGCTGCAGCTGCACCTGAGCTCATCGTCGGGTGGCTGCAAGGTCCCCCAAGGGCCAGGGGGCTCCCACTACCAGGGCACTGCTGGGCACACCCCCTGGGTGACCCAATGCCTCTGGACCCACCCCAGCAGCACTGACTGGTGGGAACATGTGGTACTAGGGGAGTGGGGTGAGGAAAGGTGGCTGCAGAACTTCCACATGTCAAGGCAGACCTTTGACGAGATCTGCCACTGGCTCGCCCCCGCACTACGGCACCAGGACACCTGCATGCAGCCAGCCCTCACGCTGGAGAAAAGGGTCGCGATTGCCATCTGGAAGCTGGCCACTCCGGATTCCTACCGCTCCATGGGACAGCAGTTTGGAGTGGCCAAGGCCATTGTCAGGGCTGTACTTATGGAGGTAAGGTGTGGGTCAGGTGCGCGGGAGGGCTGGGGCAAAGGGAACCCTCCCCTGCAAGGGGATGGATGGGGCAGGGGCTGGATGGGAGAGAGCAGGGGCTGCATGGGCCAGGGGCCGGACTGGAGGGGGCAGAATGGGCCAGAGGCAGGGGGCAATGGCCGTCACATCCGCACTAGAGCACATGTCCCCCTTCCTCCTTTGCAAGTCATCAGGGTCATCAACACGATGCTGCTCCATGGGGTCTTCTGCCTGGGGGATGTGGACAATACAGTCTCTGGCTTCCAGGACCTGGGCTTCCCAAACTGCATCAGCGCTTTAGATGGCACACACATCCCCATCCGTGCCCCGCCCCACGGTGCTGGCCAGTACGTGAACAGGAAGGGCTACCATTCAGTGGTGCTGCAGGCCCTCGTGGACATGAGGGGTCAGTTCACCAACCTCTATGTGGGCTAGGCTGGCCACATCCATGATGCCAGGGACTTCTGGAACTCTGGCCTCTGCTGCCTCATGGGGGCAGGCACCTTTGTCCCCCAGAGGGAGATCCCTGTGCGGAGGACGTCACCATGCCGCTCTGCATGCTGGCAGATGCGGCGTACCCCCTGCAGCTGTCGCTCATGAGGCCCTACACAGGACACCTCGACCCCACCCTGGAGGCGTTCAATGAGCGTCTCAATCACACCTGCAATGTGGTAGTGCGGGCTTTCGGGTGTCTAAAGGGGCGGTGGAGGTGTCTGCTCACATGGCTGGAGGTCAGGGTCCCCAACATGCCCCAGGTGGTGGGCACCTGTTGCGTCCTCCACAACTTTGTGGAGGGAAAGGGGGATGCCTATGTCCCCGGGGGTGGCCCTCCAGCTGATGCTCTTTATGTGCACCTGGGCATTGCCCCCATCTGCCAGGCCCACCAAGACAGTCACCACATTCGGGAGGCCCTCGGGCAGGCCTTTGCCAATGGCCTCCTCTGACCCGCACACACGCCCACATCCCATGCACATCTGTCATCCACCATCCCTGCCACCCCCATCCCCATCATCACCACACCCGCACATCCACCACCCCACCAGCCACCAAGAAGCACAGCATGGAGTGGTGAATAATAAAGAAAAGTTTATATAACTTGTGTGCTCGTAAATAATAGGTACAGGGGAAAACCTAACTTGGAGGGGGGAACCTAACTTGGAGGGAGGTGGGGGGAACCTAACTTGGAGGAGGGTGAGGTGGTCATTCCGGGGCAGAGGTGGTGGGCTGCGAACCCTGTCAGCCCCAGAGCCCCTGCCCCCCCAGGTGCGGTAGCCCCGCCTGGGGGAGAGGATGCCAGTAGCACTGGCAAATATTGCCAGTGGGCAGGCCTGGTGGGGGCAGAGGGGACAGGGGAGGGAGGGGGACACTATGGGGGTGCCAGGAGGTGGGCCACAGTGGCCATGTGCTCCTGCAGAGCATGGCCAATGCCCTCAAGGGTGTCCAGCTGTCTCTCCCAGTCCTCCTTCCACCACTCCATGTCGTCTTGGGCAAGCTGGAGGTGCTCCTTGGCCACCTTAGTCTGGCACTGGGTGTCTGGGTCTTCCTTAACCCCCCAGGGAGCCCTCCGTCCATGGCCCTGATGGTGCGCTGCCTGGGGTGGAGTCTGGACACCTCCGATGGCTGCGGGTGGGCTTTCTGGGACAAGGGATGGCGCGGGGCTCTCCTGGCCCATAGATGGTGTAGCTGTGTGGAAAGGGGGAGAGCATGTCAGTAGTTTACCCCAGATGGAGGGGACCCAGCTGTGGCCTACCCGCCTGTGTCTACCCCATGGGGCCCCTGCCCCCCACAAGGGATATTGACCCCTCCAGGGAGCACTGACCGCCCTCCCACCACTGGGACCAGGCCTCCCAGCCTGGGTGTGATTCCAGGGATCTGTCCTGCAGGTGGTCCTTCCCAGCCTGCGATGCGTAGGCCGCAGGTGCCACCCAGCACCGACTGGCCACCACCCCTGTGCGGCTTACGCTGCTCTCCACTGGTGGCGGATGCTGGGCATCACTGGTGTGGCACTGCAGGGTGCCGCATCCCATGTGGGGGCTGGCCTGTGTGCGGCCCGGTACCACTGGTTCCGTGTGTGGGCAGCCCGCCGATGCGTCAACCCCACCCTGGAGCAGCCCCACGCTCCAGTTGATCGGATGCGTCACCCCCACCCTATGGAGTAGGTGTGTGCCCCTCCCTGGATGTACCTGAGGGTCCCTCTGCGACGTCCGGAGATGTCCAGCCCTCAGTTGCCTGGCTGGAGGAGTGGGAGGGGATCACAATGATCAGCTCCCCCTCCTCGCTTGACCAGTCCGTGGTCTCCTCACCCTCCTGGGTTGCCGATCCAGGCTGCTCCTTCTCCGGCTGCAGCTCCTCCCCAGAGGTGTCCAGGAAAGCCACGGAGGATGAACTCTCCTGGGGCCCCAGGATGCTCCATAGCTCCCTGTGGAAGGAGCATGTCGCTGGTCCTGCCCTGGAGCATCCAGCCTGGTCCCTGGCCCGGGCATATTCCTGGCGCAGTTCTTTTACTTTGGAGAGTACCTGTTCCACAGTACGCTCCGGGTGGCCCTGGTGTGGAGGCCCATTGCCAGGTGTCCAAAGGCTGCGGCATTGCATCGCTTCACGCCCATGTGGCGCAGCACCTCCTCATCCTGCCAGAGGCCAAGGAGGTCCTGCAGCTCCAGCTCCATCCAGGAGGAATCCCTTTTTTTTCTCCCCCTATTATCCCTGGGAGCCTTGCGGGGGCTCGGGGGTGGGGGGCCATAGGGCTCGCGGGGGGGCTGGCTGCTGGCCATGAAGCTGCTGGAGCGTCAGGCTGGAGCGTGTCTTCAGGCTGCTTCAAGCACTGTCTCAGCTTCCTGCCACGGGTTGCCTGCATGCATGCGGCTGTAAGGCAGCCGAATGCAGGGACCATAGAGCCACATTGCTGCTGGCTAGAGCAGCCCCACGCTCCAGATGATCAGCGCCATGGTGGATCTGTATTTCGAAAGTGCGGACTGTGGAGCAATTTATTATTATTATTATTATTATTATTATTATTATTATTTTGAAAGGGAGCGATCTTCCTGATATGGGATCGGGGTTTGGATTTTGAAGTCTGCGCCCCGTTCATTCGATTTTCTTTTGAACAATGGGTTTACATGTGTGGATGCTCCTCCCACTCTTTCGATAAAGGGCCATTTATTCTGAAGGTTTTTGCATGTGTAGACACAGTTTATGTGTTTTTGTGCTGCAACGGATCACTGTATTTAGCAGACATATCTTGTAAAAGATCTTTAAAAAGATGTTGCAAGACAGAAGTTCACTACATAGTTCACTAATCTCATCACAATATATATTGGTACTGTTTTTTTGGGTTTTTTGTTTGTTTGTGTTTTTCAGGTTTCTAGATAATTTTACAAAAAGAACAGTGTGGTAAATGATGCCACTATGGCTACGTCTACACGTGCACGCTACATCGAAATAGCTAATTTCGAAGTAGCGACATCGAAATAGCCTATTTCGATGAATAACGTCTACACGTCCTCCAGGGCCGGCAACGTCGATGTTCAACTTCGACGTTGCTCAGCCCAACATCGAAATAGGCGCAGCGAGGGAACGTCTACACGCCAAAGTAGCACACATCGAAATAAGGGAGCCAGGCACAGCTGCAGACAGGGTCACGGGGCGGACTCAACAGCAAGTCGCTCCCTTAAAGGGCCCCTCCCAGACACACTTTCATTAAACAGTGCAAGATACACAGAGCCAACAACTAGTTGCAGACCCTGTATATGCAGCACGGACCCCCAGCTGCAGCAGCAGCAGCCAGAAGCCCTGGGCTAAGGGCTGCTGCACACGGTGACCACAGAGCCCCGCAAGGGCTGGAGAGAGAGTATCTCTCAACCCCCCAGCTGATGGCCGCCATGGCGGACCCCGCTATTTCGATGTTGCGGGACGCGGATCGTCTACACGTCCCTTCTTCGATGTTGAACGTCGAAGTAGGGCGCTATTCCCATCCTCTCATGGGGTTAGCGACTTCGACGTCTCGCCGCCTAACGTCGATTTCAACTTCGAAATAGCGCCCAACACGTGTAGCCGCGACGGGCGCTATTTCGAAGTTACTGCCGCTACTTCGAAGTAGCGTGCACGTGTAGATGCAGCTTATGTGTATTTAATGAAGGGTATAGCATTGCCAAATGTGAAGCAAAGACCGTCTCTTACCCTGTTGTGGCAGGACCTTTATCTGTCACAAGGAAGTTTACTTTCTGCACAGCTAAACTTTTCTTCAGAGCCCCACCCCATATTTTAACTTTTCAAAATTGATCTCTCCTGTGATTTAGGTTTCTAATTATATTAAACACAAAAAATCTTCCTTGAAAATGTCACCATCTTAAAACCTAATGAACAGTATTAGGTGGTCTGTGTCGTTTAAATCACTGGATTTTTCCATTACAAAGGACATGTTTTTTGCTTTTTGGGTTTGTTTTTTTTTTATCTGAAAGCTGCACTGACAAAAAATCCTAGCAAATTATCTGCCTTCTTTGCATGGCAATGGAATCAGACAGGGAAATTCGTTTCACATGGTTCAGAATGTCATGAGTTTTTTTTCTCCATCAAAAAGTTCTCCAGAATATCCAATATGCACTTCTTCACAAGCTTAGAATCCAGGAATATCACCTTCTTTTATTATCCAAAGAGAAGCAGCTTTTGCTTTTTCTTTTAAAATCACTGGCATTGTGATACTAATACTTGAAGTGTGATATGACGTCTTCAGAATTTCATTTTTGCCATGCTTTGCAGTTCTGCTAGGAGGATAGATTGTGTTGGAGTTACTGTGCTTCAATCAAAATGGCAACTCATAATGAGGACCTTACAGTGGTTTGGGACATTAAAAACAAAGGTTTTACACTGAAACAAGATAGCACAATAAAATTATTCCACTGTTCAGTTTGTATTTCAAGCTTGTTTTTTTTCACAGTCAACTTTCTGACATTCATTCCTACTCACATTCATTTTTGGCTCAATTTCCACCACTAGGCAGAGTCCTAGCTGAAATGTAGCCAGTACTATCAAGAGAATTTAAGATCCAATAAGTCAGCACTTAATTTGGGCTAGATTTATTGAGACTTAGCCCCAGCAGCTCCAGGTTTGGAAGGTCACAACTCTGGCAACTCTAGGACTCCAGACAGAAGCTGCTGCTCTCCAGCCACTGAGATCTGAAAGCAATACTATGCGAAATTTAGTTCTTCATTGCTGCTGATGACAGCTGTGCCTTTAGAGGTGGCTGCCTGGACAACAACCTCCACTCATTAGTTGAGCAACCATACCTTTATTTGTTCCAGGGCTTGTTGGGGCTCTTTTGTTATAAATTTAGAGCTGCTAATAAATTATTTCTAGAATCATAGAAACATAGTATAGGAACAGACATCAGAAGGTCATCTAGTCCAACCCCTGCTTAAAGCAGGACCAATCCCTACAAATTCATTCCAGCCAGGGCAATGCAAGGCCTCACCTTAAAAACCTCTGAGGATGGAGATCCCACTACCCTTCTAGGTAACCCATTCCCGTTCTTCTCCACCCTCCCAGTGGAATAGCTTTCTCTAATATCCAACTTAGACCTCACCAATGCAATTCAGACCATTGCTTCTGGTTCTGTCACCTGCCACTACAAGGAATACTCTGGTTCCAACCTCTTTGGAGCCCTCTTTCAAGTAGTTGAAGGCTGCTATCAAATTCCCCCTCATTCTTCTTTTCTGTAGACTAAATAAGCCCAATTGCTTCAGCCTCTTCTCATAAGTCACGCAGCTCAGCCTCTTAATCATTTCCAATGCCCTCTTCTGGACACATTCAGCAATTACTTCCACCAATCTGCTAGCAATGCTCCTACTAACGCAGCCCAGTATGCTGTTAACTTTCTTGGCAATAAGGCTGATTGTTGACTCAAGGCCAGCTTCTCATCTTCTCTAATCACCAGGGCCTACCCAGTTGATCCCTAGCTTGAAGAACTTCATGGGATTCTTCTGTTCTAAGTATAGGACTCTGAACTTGTTCTTGTTCAACCTAATTAGATTTTTTTTGGCCCAGTCCTCAGATTTGTCCAGGTCACTCTAGACCTCCAGCCTATCTACCTCTCCATGAAGCTTAGAATCATTCACAAACTTGCTTACCAAACCAAAGCATCATCCAGATCAATAATGAAGATGTGAACAAACCAGCCCCAGGACCAACCCATGAGTTACTCCACTTGAGACTAGTTGCCAGGTAGACATTGATCACTATCATTGTGCCCAATGATATGGCCAGCTTTCTATTCCTTTATAGGCTATTCATTCAGGTTACACTTCTTTAACTTGCTCACAAGAATGCTAGGGGAGAGTAAATCAAAAGATTGCTAAAGTCAAGGTATAATTACTAAGAAAGTCACAGACATTAATAGACAGTGCAACAGTGTTGGTGAATTGAATTAAATATATCTACGTTGTTCTGGCAGGCCACAGAGGAAACCTTGGTGAGTTGTCTATTGAGTGCTACTGCTATACACTGTCCTCCAACGTATTTTAATGTATTTTTAATATAACTCTGAATTTTAATTTTAATATAAGTCTGAATTTTCCTGTATCTGACATGATTGGTTTTGGCAAGAGTCCATCTCCTCTACTCTTTTTTACTATTACCTCACTGATATTCTCACTCTCTTAAAATATTTTATGTTTGGGAATTAATTTAGGCCAAGAATGTAGCATTTAAAAACAGCCATGAATTGTGCCGAGTGTCACTGCTTCATGACTACCTCAGCTGTTCTGTGGGGGAAACCAGTATGTGATGCCGATTTAAGAGATGTCAGAAGTTTCTTGCTGCCTGGGCAGCCTGTTGTGCCTGTTCCTTACCCCATCATGTCATTATGGCTGCCCTTTTTATGAGCTCTGCAAGAAGGAAAGCTCCTTACTTCTCTCAACACAGTGCACAGTCACTTGCTGTATGCTTGAACTTAATGAAAGATGTCAAAAGGCTCAAATGTAATTATTTAATGAATCATTAGTTATGAAAGATAAGACAGCACTATCGTGAAAGAAAATGTACCCCCCGTTAATGGTGAAAGCAGAGCACCCTATTGTGTCCCTCTGTAAACTGGGAATAAACACTTCCAGCATTCTACCATCTCACTCCTAAAACATGCTTTGTTTTTTTTTCCATAGGTCACACAAATAAACTCCTTTCTAGGGAGGCAAAAATTACTTTTAATGATGTGTATTGTGTTCAGGGTTATAATGTATCCCATTACTTATGGAATTTCTTTTATCTTAGTTTATGAGTCAAAAATCCAAAGGAATTTTTAATCTACCTATTATTACTGAAAAATGTGGAAAGTAGTCATTCTTAATGAATGAAAAAACTTTCAGTGTATCATTATTTCATCCATAATAGAAAATATCTGCAATAACATATACAGAATATAATTGGACTGGAAGTCCCCTTATCTGGTTTAGTTTAGCTTGTCATATGTCTATAGGCTTCTTACATTAATTTCAAGGAGTCTCTTTCCTTAGACAGCTGAGCTCTTATTTTGTATGTCTGCATAGTAAATTAAACCCACAGTGTGCCTGGGGTACCAGACCTGGGTTTGTGGGGTTCTGATTGTGGGTCTGTTTCATTGCTGGTTAGACTTCTGGGCTTGTGTTAAACTCTATACTTCAGCACTCAGCAGGATGGAGGGTACGACAGCCTGGGCTCTATCCCAAGCTCATATGTCTACATAGCGATGAAACCAACCTGCTGCCCAAGCCCTGGGGGCCAAAGTTGACTAGCATGGGCCACCGATGGATGTATAGTGTCTGAGCAGCCATATCCACAGACTGAAATATGCAGAAAAAAATTGAGTACAGCCCACTACTTCATTATCTATGTTATTGAAATTAATTAATAGTGTGCCTTTGGTAAAAAAAAAAGCATTATCACTTTATAGAAATGACTGGCAATTTGTATAACAATGGTTTTATGCAATATTACTATGTTTCATTTTGAGATTCATCTATATCTTCTCTGATAGATTGAACCTCTCCAGTCTGGCACTCCATGGTCCAGCAAGATCTGTGGTCCAGTATGATTTCAGTTAGCTGGATGTTCACTTATCAAGGGTATGGCCAAGTTTCCCATAGTTCCATAAAGTTTGTTTACAGCCTCCAGTCCTAGTTCTCAATGTTCTGTTTTGTTATTTAGCTCTAATTTAACCCTAAACATCTTTTAAGAGCCCAGTAGCGTTGGAGGTATTGGTAATGCTGCTAGACAATATTGACCTCTGGCAGCATGGCAAATTCTCTGGCTTAGAGCTGGTGAGATTTCCAGGGTGCTATATTAGAGACATTGAACCTGTACTAACTCTTGAATACAAAACTTTGCTTGTACTCCACCTCCTGTGAGTGTATTGACTGTTAAATGCAGTGACAGTCACTCTGTCATTGGCTGTCATTGAAGATATCAAAACAGATTTGTATTATATTTTGATCTGGGATATTTCCCTATCATGCTTAGATACAATCTGTAATGTGTCATCCTTCAAACTGAACTGGCACTAGCATCTGTCATTCTGATATTAGTACAGTACATTACGCCTTCTATTTTTCCTGTATAGACACATCAATTACTTTAGCTGAATATTCTGGGAACAGAAGTTCAAATGATCATATATAGGATTCTGAAAAATAAATATACATCTTATAATAAGCATCTACTCTTTGCCAGACTCTTCATCTATACATCTGCAAGTGTAGCATGGCAGTGTAGACATGCCCTTAGTTAACTACTGAAGTTGCAAATTATGGAAAGTTTAATTTTGTGTTTCTAGATGCAATATAAAAACAAACTTCTGGACAAAAAATATTTTTCCCTAAATGACCTGATCTCATTCGTTATTTTGGGAACTTTGAGATTTCTGAATACATTTTTAACAAATTGATAGTGGCAGATTTTCTTCTGGTGCAAACTATCATAATTCCATTGAAGTAAAAAGAACTATAACAATTTGCACCAGCTGAACAGCTACCCCTCGATATCAAGTGATGATGACAGGCCCTGATCCTGCATGTTCTTTAGGACAAGACACAGCAGCAAGTTTGAAGCACGCCAGCATAACTGACACTTCCAAGTAAGGTTATGTGCCAGACATAGTCTTTCAGACAGCATAGAAGAAGCCTGAGCACCTACATATCTCCTTCTTTCATTGTGAAGGATTTAAAAGGAAAAAGGCTGGACGGTGGAGGCCAGGCAGATAATGGTCATATCTTAGGAGACACGAGCTTTGTCGTATTAATAAGATAATTAAATGCATTGCTCTTTGGTCTTACCCATGCTTTCAGGAAGCATTAATGTGGTGGCAACACAGCAGTGCTCTATTAATACGTTTCCCCATGCTCCCTCTCCTGCTGGACATTTTGTATGTGTGTTTAACAAGTGTGCATGTGTGCTTCATCAGGAAATTTTATACTATTGTACCTTCAGAGTCTTTTTGGGTCCATTTTGGCTGTCCCTTTGCAGAAACACTGGAGAAAAAGCTAAGTGTACCATGGTCAGTGGAACTGCAGTAAGAGGACCCATATTCCATTGAGTGCTATTAAGAGAACACCAGGAAAAAAGGGAAAAAGATAAGTCAGAAGCAATTCAACCACAAAAACATAGCAGTACCCAGGGCTGAATAAAGTTCCATTTGTTTAACTTTACCTGCATTCAGCTTTACTCTTTGCTAGTTAAACACTAAGATCCTTTTCCTCCTTCCAGTGCCCCATTTCAAGAATTAATCATTCACTAACTACTTGCATTCAGAAGGTCAAATCTTGCCTGGTGTTGAAACATGTTTCTGTCCAAATGATGATTTAACTGGGATTCAAGAGCACTGAGTAACTCACATGAAACTTTCAGCACCTCTCAAGATGGAGGAGATTGAGCAGGAGAAAAGTAAGTCAAATAGGACTGTTTAAAGATGCAGTGCCCTATATGGATATGATTGGGTCTCCTAGCCCAGGGATATTGTCCTCTCCTATCATGCACCTGAAAAAACTTGCAAGGCAATACTGAGAAATGTTAGCTTTAGTTCTTTAAAAACAATGAGAAGTTATGTGGCACCTTATAGACTAACAGATTTTTTTGGAACATAAGCTTTCGTGGGCAAAGATCTGCTTTGCCTGAAGGCTTATGCTCCAAAATAATCTGTTAGTCTATAAGGTCCCACAGGACTTCTTGTTTTGGCAGATACAGACTAACATAGCTGCACCTATGATACTAGTTCTTTAAAGATGTAACAACTGGCCCAGTTAGTATATTCCCAAGGAAAACATTATTTTTTGCATAGATATTATGGTCTGCTAATGGGAGTTGTAAAGACAAATAACTCACTTCTAAAATCCTGTCATCCCTTTCACTCTCCCCCTCTTCCTTTCAAAATCTCTTCTATTGCCATAGTTGGGATTGGAAGCTGACAACCTAAACTGATACTTGGATATATCTAGGTTAGCTATACTTTCTACTCCCCTGCCTAGAAATTTACTTAGGCTACATCTACCCTTGAAACATCTGTCTACAGAAGTTACTGTCTGAAGTCATGTTCTGACAAAACTTATGTTGACAAGTCACGTCTACACATAAAGCAGATCAATTGTTTGACCCACTCCATTGACAAAAGAGCCTCCTGGAGAATCTACATGGCTTTTTTTGTCAACAGTTTCTGTAGTCAAAATGCATTTTGTGTATAGATGCTCTATGAGTTTTGTCGACAGAAGTGCAGCTTTGTCAGCAAAACTCTCTAGTGTAGATATAGCCTTTGAGACTAATACTTCACACCCTACTCAGTCAAAGCTCTCACTGATGTAACTGAAAACTGCGTATGAAAGGTCTGGTATACTGGGCATCTGTTTATTAAATAATTAAAGACCTAGACAATTCAATTAAGGAAGTAGTTTGCCAAACCAACTGAAAGAACATTTAAATCATGTGTGTCCGAAGGCTTTCAACATTATTTTTACTTTGTTTTGTAAAATTCAAAAATAAACTGATTTAAAAATACCTTCAGACATTCAGCCACCTTCAACAAATTAGTTTTTGAGTTGTTTTGAAGTTTTCATAATAAAAATCCAGCGAGTGATAGGCTAAAATTGTGTTCACTGCCAGCGACACATATGATAGTCAATTCAAAGAAGGGGAAATTATGTTACCTTAAAACTTATGGCTGGTTAACTCAGTTATAGCCCTCTAGTATCCCCTGTGCATTTCTTGGCTTCCAATCTGCAGAGATACTTTTAGTAATGATTCATGTTATTATCATTGTGTTGTCATCATTTTGAAGTGAAACACACAGTACCATGCTGTCACTGATGCACATCTGAAAATGTTGCTCAATTAAAAAGAAAAGAGAAGATAACACTATCTTAAAAGTAAGAGTGGGTATACCTATTTTTTTTCTTACTGTGTACTTGTTTTCATGACCTCAAATCTTTTCTGGCATTAAGAAAGTTGTATTCAATTTGAATTAGGAGAACAGATATTGTTGCAGCTTGATCCCAAATAACCAAGGGCACTGGACAAATGAACATCAAGGAATCATTATCCCTTTAATCGAAGCCCTGTACAGCTACAGTACCCCATGAGCACAGCTGGAAATAGATTGTGACTCCCTGGTCCTGGAAGAAAAACCTTTGCCACCTCAGTGCCTGGTGTGTTGTTATTACCTTCCAAACTCTGCCTCACCTCCAGCATACACGCCCCCAAGATTCCACTCTTTTCCATATGACTTATAAAGCTCTTCTAGCTGGCTTGCTGGGGTAGATAATTGAGTGCAAAGTCAAGGCTTTGCTCTTCCTGAGCACCTGGGGAAGGGGAGGTCTGTAGCTGAATGGAGACAGTTTCCCCTCCATCCTGCTGCCAACATGAGGAGCAGCTGGCACAAAGAAGTAATGGAAGGAGTTCCATGCCTCATGTCCTTCCCAAGCACAGCTGTTCAGGCAACACTGTGGGTATCATTTATGAGTCCTGTTTATTTTCATCATGCACTCACAGTATATAATGAGATGAAGAAAAGCACACATTTAGTCTACATCTACATGGCAGACCTATTTTGGGATACATTCGGTATCCTGAAATAGCTACTTCTTGTCTCTGACATGCATCCATCATTTTGAAATAGCTTTCAAAATAACAGGCTTGCTATTTCAGCACTTCTGTTCTTCTTGTTGCAGGAGGAGTATGGGATGCCTAGAAATATCACATTATTTCAACATTTGGCACTGTTCAAACAGAGTCAAATGCTGAAATAGCCCATTTTGAACCACACTCAAAGTAAGCCATGGCCAAAATAGCAGGAAGAGCCTTTTTTTTACAATTCAGTAAAAAACGCCATAATTCAAGAGCTGCAATTCACAGGAATATGACCTGTTCCTCAATGAAGAATATCAACGCATGTTTTTGTAACCCCTATTTTAAGAAGCAGCGCACACAAAATGATTTGTAATACTATACAGGTTTACTGCAGGATGTTTGCAAACTTTCTGCGTATTCTACTTCCTTGCACTTTACATGTGTGTTTGTCCCACTGTCTTCCTGACTTTCTCTCCTGAACCTTCTCTCTCTCCAGAATTTTGAGATCATATATTGTTTTCATTTTAGATATGAGGTGTGCATTTTTGAAATTTTAGATGTTCACTGCATAAGGAAAATAGGAGTTGTGTTTTTTTGTTTTTTTAAGCTTTGCAATTATAGCATCAGGAGCCACAAAGGAGTAATTAAAGAGCCACATGAAGTTGCAGAGCCGCAAGTTGCAGACACCTGAACTATGCAATCTGAGTAGCACAAATTGTGCAGCTTGTTTCAAGATTAGACTGCCATGAGGATGCAGCCTTATAGCCTAAAAATTAAAATGTTTTAAAATCTCGCAGTAACATTTCTGAATCCATTTTGCTTTTACTGGAAACATCACATGGCAAATGTGTAGTAGTGCTGGGTAAGAGAAGAACAAGTAAAAGGGAAAGAGTGAGGAGTGGAGATAAGGAAATACTTCCTTCTGGGCTGATTTTGCACCCTTATGGAGTTCTGGTTCAGATTTAATTGCATGTTACTGCATAGCTGTCAAGCATGTGTCTTCAGTACAGCTAGAATGTGCTTCCCAGCCTGGACAGACAAGACCTACAACAACTTTTATTGTTAGTGTGCTAAAAATACATTTTCCACCTGCCAAAGTTGGCATTCTCTGGTCCAACAACATCCATGGTCTGTCAGGACCTGGGATGTTACAGGTCAGGACCTGGGATGTTACAGGACCAGAGAGCCTGTGGCGCTCAGAATATTCTGGCTCCATGCCTTGGGACTGGAGCCACAATGGATGGCTGGCTGGGGTTGAGGCTAGTGCCCCGGGAGTGGAGCCACTCAGGCAGCCCAGCAAGGGATGAAGCTGGTGCCCTGGGGTAATAAAAAGCACTGGCCAGCCGCCTGGCTGTGGCTGAAACTGACCTCTGAGAGGGTGCAGCCAGGATCATAGTTGTGACTGGAACTGGCCTCCACAGTGGCAGTAGCTGGGGCTGCAAATATCAGCCCAACCACAAGCAGAAGAGAGAAGACAGTAACCAAACTTCCAATAAAGCAGGGTTCTCAAACTGCAAATTGTGAAGTTATTACATGGGGGATAGCTAGCTGTCAGCCTCCTATCCATACTGTGCTTCTCCTCCAGCTTTTATAATAGCGGTAAATAAAAAGTGTTTTTTTTTTCATTTATGGGGGTGGGGGTTGCATTGAAAAGTTTGTTGTGTGAAAGGGGTAACCATACAAAAGTTTGAGAAATACAGCAATAAAGGGTTTCTCAGGTCAGGAGAGGATTTCAGCTGTATTAGCCCAAAAAAGTAATGTTGACAGCTGGTTTATACCTACAGAGTTCACAAAGCTCTCTCCCTCTCTCTCTCTCTCTCTCTCTTTCTCTCCCTCTGTGTGTGTGTGTGTGTGCGTGTTGATGTTGAATGAAGATTGTAATACAGGAGTCACTTGCTAAATGTAATTAACTTGAAAACATGAAATAACATTATCTTATCAAGATATACATTGACCTTAAGTATTTCAGGGATTTTGTTTTTCATTAATTAGGAATTTGCCTGTATGACAGAGCAATGTTGTATCTGTATTTAATTTTATTCCTGTAAGTGATGATTTCAGAGGAGAGTAATACGGTAAATGACATTTTTAGACTTTAAACACTGATTTGTTCGCTCCATAAAATTTCTGAAAATACTTTCAAAAGACACTAATTCTGGGAATGGTTTCTAATTGCCAGACTTTGAAGGAACAGAACAGAACTGAACTTGCAGTACAAAATGCTGTCTCCTGTTAGGAAGAATTGAACTGAACATTACAGTGAAAACATTTCTCCACCACGCTTCATTAATTCATATGTTGAACCTCTCTAGTCCAGCACTCTCTTATCTAGCAACACCCATAATCTAGCATGATTGTATTTAGTAGGATGACCACTTATCATGTGTGTGGCCACATTTCCTGTGGTCCAAAAAGTTTGTTTACAGTCACCAATCCTGTCTCTCAGTGTTTGGTGCTGTCATTTAGCTGTAATTTACCCCTACATGTCTTTTAGGAGGCCAATAAGCAGAGGAAGAGTTGGTAATGCTACTAGACAATATTGACTTCCTCTGGCCTGGCAAATTCTCTCTTTCAGAACCTGTCAGGTCCCCATGGTGCCAGACTAGAGAGGTTCAACATGTGCTAGAATGTTTGGAGTCTATTGTCAGTGTTCCTGACAAGTGTAATACAGTGCGCATAGTTTACCTGGAGTTTCAGAAAGCTGTCAGCTCGGTCCCTCACCAAAGATCAGTACGTCATTTGTAATGGAAGAAGTGCTGTGTATGAAGCGATTAGGTTCTAGAGCTGAAGTAATTGTGTTATTTGATAATTGACTTGTCAATCCTAGAGCTGCCTAGCTATAATTTGGCAAACCCTGACACAAATTAGCATTGCCAAAGGCTCCTGAGTAGTCCTGGAATAAGAAAGTGTGATCATGGGTCAGAAATTGCTTAACATAGAAAAGGATAACAATAATCGGTCAGCTTCACAATGGAAAGAAGTAAACAGAGGCGTCTGTGAAGGAACTGTACTGGAATCGGTGCTCTTGAGCACATTCATAAACAATCTGGAAAAGTGGAAAAACAATGAGGTGACAAAGTTTGCAGATGGTACAAAATTACTCAAAAAGTTGACAACAGCAGACTGAAGAGTTACAAAGGGATCTCATGACACTGGGTGACTGGGCAACAAAATGGCAAATTAAATTCAACATTGATAAGGGCAAAATAATGCACACAAGGAAACATGTGAGTAGGCAAATTTAAACACAATCATTTTGTAAGTAGTTACCAATCAAGAACAGAGACATACACCTTTAGGTATATGGGGAAGTGGGATATCAGGAGGAAGCACACATAGAATGGTCTCCTATCAAAACAAACAGCAGTCAAGTAGCACTTTAAAGACTAGCAAAATAGTTTATTAGGTGAGCTTTTGTGGGACAGACCCACTTCTTCAGACCATAGCCAGACCAGAACAGACTCAATATTTAAGACACAGAGAACCAAAAACAGTAAGCAAGGAGGACAAATCAGAAAAAGATAAACAAGGTGAGCAAATCAGAGAGAGGAGGGGTGGGGGGGAAGATCAAGAATTAGATTGAGTCAAGTATGCAGACGAGCCCCTATAGTGACTCAGAAAGTTCCCATCACGATTTAAACCATGTGTTAATGTTATGAATTTGAACATAAATGTCAGTTCATCCACTTCTCTTTCTAAAACGGAGCAATAATTTCTCTTCAGTAACACGCATACCTTGAGGTCATTGACAGAATGGCCCATTCCATTAAAATGTTGACTAACTGGTTTGTGGATCTGGAGTGTTTTGATGTCTGTTTTGTGCCCGTTGACCCTTTGTCTAAGGGAGTTAGAAGTCTGTCCAATATACAAAGCATCAGGGCATTGTTGGCCCATGATGGCACATATGATGTTAATAGAGGAGCATGAGAAAGTGCCCGTGATTCTGTGAGTAACCTGGTTAGGTCCAGTGATGGTATTTCCAGAGAAGATATTTGGAAATGCCATCACTGGACCAAACCAGGTTACTCACAGAATCACGGGCACTTTCTCATGCTCCTCTACTAACATCATAGCTGCGTCTACACGTGCACGCTACTTCGAAGTAGCGGCACCAACTTCGAAATAGCGCCCGTCGCGTCTACACACGTCGGGCGCTATTTCGAAGTTAACTTCGACGTTAGGCGGCGAGACGTCGAAGTCGCTAACCTCATGAGGAGATAGGAATAGCGCCCTACTTCGACGTTCAACGTCGAAGTAGGGACCGTGTAGACGATCCGCATCCCGCAACGTCGAAATTGCTGGGTCCTCCATGGCGGCCATCAGCTGGGGGGGTTGAGAGATGCTCTCTCTCCAGCCCCTGCAGGGCTCTATGGTCACCGTGGGCAGCAGCCCTTAGCCCAGGGCTTCTGGCTGCTTCTGCGGCATCTGGGGATCTATGCTGCAGGCACAGGGTCTGCAACCAGTTGTCAGCTCTGTGTATCTTGTGTTGTTTAGTGCAACTGTGTCTGGGAGGGGCCCTTTAAGGGAGCGGCTGGCTGTTGAGTCCGCCCTGTGACCCTGTCTGCAGCTGTGCCTGGCATCCCTATTTCGATGTGTGCTACTTTGACGTGTAGACGTTCCCTCGCTGCGCCTATTTTGATGTTGGGCTGAGCAACGTCGAAGTTGAACATCGACGTTGCCGGCCCTGGAGGACGTGTAGACGTTATTCATCGAAATAGGCTATTTCGATGTCGCAACATCGAAATAAGCAATTTCGATGTTGGCTGCACGTGTAGACATAGCCCATATGTGCCATCATGGGCCAACAATGCCCAGATGCTTTGTATATTGGACAGACTTCTAACTCCCTTAGACAAAGGGTCAACGGGCACAAAACAGACATCAAAACACTCCAGATCCACAAACCAGTTAGTCAACATTTTAATGGAATGGGCCATTCTGTCAATGACCTCAAGGTATGTGTGTTACTGAAGAGAAATTATCGCTCCGTTTTAGAAAGAGAAGTGGACGAACTGACATTTATGTTCAAATTCATAACATTAACACATGGTTTAAATTGTGATGGGAACTTTCTGAGTCACTATAGGGGCTCGTCTGCATACTTGGCTCAATCTAATTCTTGATCTTCCCCCCCACCCCTCCACTCTCTGATTTGCTCACCTTGATTATCTTTTTCTGATTTGTCCTCCTTGCTTACTGTTTTTGGTTCTCTGTTTCTTAAATATTGAGTCTGTTCTGGTCTGGCTATGGTCTGAAGAAGTGGGTCTGTCCCACGAAAGCTCACCTAATAAACCATTTTGCTAGTCTTTAAAGTGCTACTTGACTGCTTTTTGTTTTGATAGTGTATAGACTAGCACGGCTTACTCTCTGTTACTATTCAGAATGGTCTCCTGTTTCACACCAAAAAAGTAGGCTTGATGGCTAGTTATCTTAGGTGCCTGTATACAAATGAAAGAAACCTGGGAAACAAGCAGGAAGTCCTGACATAGTCAAAGAATTGAAATGTAATTACAAGAGAGACATGGTAATTCACTTGACTGGAGTACTGTCATGAATGGGAATAAATTGTTCAAGAAAGACAGGTGGAGGAGAAAATTTGGGAGAGTTCCACTTCATACAAGAGAACAATTTGAAAGCTCAGAGAGCTAGTATGAAACTGGAGAAAAGCCTGCTGAGAGACTTTGGGATAAATCTAGTGGCAAGAGAAACAAGGATGATGTCACAGTGGATATCTGCTATAGACCATCAGTGTGGGAACAGGAAATAGATGAGATTTCTTCAAACAGCTAACAGAAGTTTTCAGATGATAGATTTTGGTTCTCATGGGAAATTCAATCACCCTGACATCTGTTGGTAAAGTAATGCAGCAATGCACAGAAAATCTAGGAAGCTTTTGGAGCATGTTGGTGACAACTTCCTGGTGCAAGTGCTGGAGAAAACAACCAGGGACCATGCCCCTCTAGATCTGTTGCTTACTAAGAGGGAAGAATCAATAGGGGAAGTAGAAGTAGGTGGCCACTAGGGTAGTGGTGACCATGAAATAGTTAAGTTCAGGATCCTGACTCAAGTAAAGGGGAACAACAGAATATGGACTCTGTGTGATGGGTTAGAACCCCATCAGGGCTGTCACCTGATGTGCTGAGATCCCACTGAGACTGGTTTTTTTTGACCTGACAACCTAGCACCCTGTAGCTCTGGCCTCCTGGTTCCACCTCTCCAAATTGCTTCAGCAGAGACACTGGGAAAGGGTCACTTCCCTAAGACTGCAGACATACACTGCAAGCAGCACAGTGTGAGACCTTTTCCAAGCACTCAATTACAAAGCACTTCTGGAAGCTGAGCCCTAGATAAATCTGCCTTATGGTGCATAGTGAGCTGTACAGTGTATGCTTATGCAATTCACCCTCTTTCTCAATGTCAAGGGAGGCATCTGAATTGGAGTTCATTATCAAGTTTGATACTTTGCCCCTTGGTCTCAACAAAGATACCAATTACCTTATGCATTACAAGGACAGTTTCCCCATCTTTGATATTCATTGTGGTCTAAGGAAGCTCACTTAACTTAATAGACACTAACAGTAACATATTTTCTTCACCCTATCTTCTCTCCCTTTATTCCCACTTCTGTCGTATGTATCTGATTTGTCAGTTTTCATTTCCTCTTTTTTTCTTTTCTATCTGTTAAATTCTCTTGTGTCAGAATACATTTATCAGAATTTCCCAGATTTCAAGACGTGATGATGAAGCACTGCTTAGTGGAGTAGAATAAGAACACTTCTGAATCAAGTGGTTACATACCTTTACAGGGGTCTCCACTCATCCACAAAGTGTCTCTCTCCCCAGTCTATATTGCTTTTTTTTTTAGCAGTGCAGTGTCTCCATTCTTCCCCACTGCTGCAGGGAAAAGCTTCAACAGCAGAGAAAGACCATGGCAACTCCCTGCTGCTGAGACTTTCCCTGCTGACTTTCCTACCTGAGTCTTCACTGACACATGCAGCAGCCCACTTCAGTATGGATACAAACTTCATCCTACTGTGGCAGATAACTATGCATATCTTACAGGCCACCACGAAAAGTGTTCATTATTCATATAGCTTGGAGTGCAGGACTGAGGGCTAAAAACCCATTTGCTTTACTTCTTAACAAAAGGATTTGCCTTGTTAATTGTTAAGAAACAACATATACAATACTCTACTGTGGAGTTTTACTCTTCAGAGTTGACACACTTTAAAAGATTTAAAACTTTTCTTTTTGGGCCAAAGGTTTTCCTTTAAAATACAAAAATCAGAAATACAAAACAAGAAACAAGAAGGTAATGTGTGCAAGTCATCTGAATTTCCCCTTCATGTCAGTGATTCAACAGTGAATCAGAATCCAAATTGCAAAACCGTGCTGCTAAATTATGTACTCATACAAACATATTGATGGGGTTTCATAACCACAGCATTTTATATGCAAGGACCTGTTTTTAGCCTCAAATTAACTATAGTCCAAGTCAAGCACATCAATAGGCTGCAGCACAGATTGTCACTTCTATCAAATAAAATCTCTGGATAGGCTTGGTCACACATCCAATACTCATTCTCTGTCAAGGAGAAATTCTCTTTATCACTGACAGGAAAACAAGCTATTTTTAAATATACATAATGTTTGTAGGAACATTGAAGTGTGTTACTGCAGGCAGATATAGAAACAAGAAAATTAGAAGAGAAGTTAGGAGAGTCATCATGCAACATTACTGTATGTTAAGGGCTAGGTTGAGCATTATGTTGCAGTTACTGTGGTGTCTTGGGGCCAAGTCAGAGGAGTTATCAGTTAGCAGTGTGACAAAGGGGTAAGAACATCCCCAGAAGCTCTCTAGCGTCCAGCATGTCAGATCAAGTTACTGACCAATGAGTTCCAGAGGGTAGTGTGAAGAACATATAGTATCATCATCTCAACTCACTACTTTTCTCTTTGGCTCCGTCTACACTACGAGATAAATTCAAATAATTCATATTGATTTTCTAAGTCTGGAATTTATTAGTTTGAGTCTGATCATCCTCGCTTCATATTGCGCTCCCCACAAAGTTGAGCCATTGCTGCCATACACAAATTGACTAACATTGACTGTTGCAGTACTGCATTATGGAGAGCTATCCTACAGTTCCCTCATCCCCACAGCATTCAGGGTATGCTTGTTGGTCTTTGACATCATCTTCCCGCATTGCATTTGCCTCATGCCCCTGATAATATGTCGATCCCTGGAAATAATTCAGGGACTCTCGAAGTTAGAAAAAAGAGGATAGAAAAGTCAAGGAAAAAACGTTATTTGGTTCCTCCCACATTACACTGCCAACACCAGTGCAACGACTTTATTCTCAACTGGCCAGCCACTTCTCCCACTTCCCATCAGTGCATGTATGTGATCCCTGAAAATAATGCAGGAGCCCAGACTGTTTTCTTTAAAAAAATGAGAAAAAAAGAGGATAGAAAAGTCTAGGAAAAAAGAATTTTTGCTTTCACCCCACATTATATCGGCGACATGGGAGCAACAACTGTGTTCTCAACTGGCCATCCAGCCCACCTCCCATGTGATCCCTGAAAGTGATACAGGGGCCCTGATTGTATTTGAAAGTGAAAAGAAAGAGGATAGAAAAGTGTAGGAAGAAATAATTTTGGGTTCCTCATTCATTATGTTGGTATTGGAAAGGGTCTTTGTCTTTCTGGTGCATCATAAGGCTTCCTTGCAATGACTGTGTTCTCGCACATGCCATCATTGCATGTATGTGATCTCTGAAAATAACACAGGGGCCCAGACTGTTTTTAAAAGTGAGAAGAGGATAGAAAAGTGTAGGAAAAATAATTTCTTGGTTTCCCATACCATCTGCTTCTCATCAAACATTTTCTCTCAAAACAGTAAAACCCAGGTATCACTTGGATACTTTTTCTTTCTCCCCTTACATCCTCAGGGAAAAAAAAATCACTACTCTTTCCACAGATTTCCAAAATATTTCATTTCTTATCTAATAAATCTTTTCTTAAAGGTAAGCTCTGCCAACATATTAGCTCTGCTAAAGATTCATGCAATGTTTTTTGTTGACCACAATGATCCCAGGATATTAGACAAGCAAGATGGATGAGTTAATATTTTTGTTGGACCAACTTCTGCTGATAAGGAAGACAAGATTGGAGTCTGCACAGGTCTGGGAAAGGTAAGCTGTCAAATGGATAGTTTAATATAAATAGTGAAATGGGGATTAGTGGGTTACAGGATGTTGTAATAAGCCGTAAATACGTCTTTATTATGGTTATGAGTTTTAGTGCCTCATAACATTATGATGTCAAGATCCCAGTTTCATCTTTTGAAAGTGTTATGAAGGTTTCCTTTGAAGGAGAGGACTCATTATACTACTCAGCATGGGTGATAAGATATTTTGTCTATTTTTTTTTTGGTTTTCCAATACGAGTTCATTTGAGAATGTAGTGATCTGTGTCAACTAGTTTGCTGTTGGAAGTATTTAGTACTCAGTATGATGTATATTATATGTTGTAACAGGCATGTGAAGGGTTCATGAATCTTGAAAGATGTATTTGGGACTATGTTGACCATTGTAGCAGTGGAGATATAGCTGCATGTTTTGCATCTGTCATAGTCTGATATCTGAGTTGCTGTGTCCTGTTCTGTGGGGAGCTTGCTTCTGTTGATGAGCTTGGAAAGGCTGGAATGTATGTTATTGTTAGTAGGCCAGGAAAGGGGATTAATGAAATCTTTCTCTCAGGATGGAGTGCCCATAATGTATGATTCACAGTAGTTTGGTACAGTGGAACCCATATAGAATGGGGTAGCAGGTGACAACTAGAGGTTTGTGGTTAGACTTTTTTCCTTGTAGTGAAGGAGTTTCTTTCAGGTTATTTGGGTTCCATATTCTGTGATGTAATCTATTTCTCTGAAGTGTTCTTGTTTGCTTTTGCGTGTGTTAAGGTGCATACTTCCTGGACTTTCTCACTGGGGTATATTATTTAGTATCTGAGTGCCTGTCTGTAGATAATAGTTGCTTTGATATATTTGGGGTGGTCAATGCATCTATGACAACAGATGTGGTGGTCTGTTCGTTTCTTGTATATGGTTATCTGTAGGGTTCTATTTTTGGCCAAAGAATACTAGAAGTGGAAGGGACCTTGAGAGGTCATCAGTTCCAGTCCCCCACACTCAAGGTGGGACCAGGCACCATCTAGATCATCCCTGGTGTATGTTTCTCTAACTTACTTTTAAATATCTCCATTGATGGAGATTGCACAACTTCTCTACACAATTTAGTCTAGTATTTAACCATCCTGAGAGTTAGGAAGTATTTCCTAATGTCCAACCTAAATCTTCTTGTCTGTAATTTAAGCCCATTTCTTCTTATTCTATCATGAGAGGTCAAGGAGAACAATTTTTCTCCCTCTTCTTTGTAGCACCCTTTTAGGTACTGAAAACCGCTATCATGTCCACTATCAGTCTTCTGTTTTCCAAACTAAACAAACCCAATTATTTCAGTCTTCCCTCCTAGCTCACATTTTCTAGACCTTTAATCATGTTTTTTTTTTCTCTTCCCTGGACCTTCTCCAATTTCTCCACATGTTTCTTGAAATGTGATGCCCTGAACAGAATAAAATATTCCCCTGGTATCCTGCAAATTAATGCTAGTACAGAAGTGCGTCAGAGACAGTTTATTGGACAGATCATGGTGGTGGAACTTGCAGCTGGAAGCTATAAGAAAGTTTTCATTGTCTACCCAAAAGATTAAAAAAACATGTATCTGAGGTATATCTTTGGTTTCATGGGGCATTTGTCTAGAAACACTAGGTTGCCATAAATGTTGGCATAAATTCATAACTTTACCAGACATTGAAAATCATGGTCTTAATTAAGATACTCAGGCTAAGTCTACACTATGGTTTCTACTTTGGGATGCATTTCTATCCCAAAATAGAATCTGTGCGGCCAAACACTATGCTTGAATTAACAGCACTATTTTGACTGCAGTACTTCATTCCCGGTAACCCTTGTTATATGAGGGTTATTGGGAAGTTCAAAATAAGCACTTATTTTGAACTCCAGTGCAGTGTAGCCTGCTCTAGGTTCAAAATAAGATGTCTGAAAATAAGTTACACAAGATATGCAACACAAATGTTGAAACTTATTTTGAGCTAGGGCTACGTTGTCAGGTAAGTCCTCAATGTTTGGCTTTTTACAATGTTTCACAACCCATTAACTCCCATTTTTGTCCTATGACTACAAGGATGTTAATGGGCCACTTAACCTTGAATGTTCCCTTAGCAGCAATTCTAATTACTTGTGTTAAACTATCTATTCAATCTTGTATTTGTCTGTAACATACTGAGTACGTTTCTAAGATCTGAGAAAAATGTCTTTGCAGCTCAAACACTTGTTTTGATCATCAGCAGACATAGATCCAATCAGGGATATTGTCTAAACCATCTTGTACCACAATTCATAGTTTGTCTTGACTACTGGAAATTCTTAACTGACATAACTCCTCATTTCACTGTCACTGACAAAATAACTTAAAGCACCCCTACTTGAATTGCATAATTTTTCAAAATTCTATTGCTCTCTTCTAAAGTTCTACTTATCAGTGGATTAACCTATATAACATCTGTATTTAATTCCTTCTCCCTCTTTGTGGTATAATCATCTGGTAATTCTAAACATTCTCTTAATTCCCTCTACATTTGATCCCTTTAATTAAGAGTGCTTCCTAGGATACTCTTTATGCTGAAAATAACCTTATTTAATATATGCTTAACTTTGCTGTGATGTTTTTTTAACCTTCACTCTAGAGTTATGTTAAGTCTTGTAGATTTCAGCTTTCTGGCTGGTCAGTTTTTTTGGGGGGAGGTGGAGTGTTGGGTGCTTACTGTGCTTTCTGCACTAGTACTCTTTAAGATCTTTAAGGCAGACTTTTAAATATTTACAACACATCCCTGGTTCTCAAGCCCATATGTCCTGATAGCAATAAAACATATTAATCGTTATTTTTCTTTGAGCATTTTATTACAGTCTAATGGATCATAATAAACCATAGACTAATAGAGGGCACTCAGAAGGAAAAGTTTAATATGTAAAGATAGGAAGAAGGGAGAAGCATGATTAAAGTATGGAATTTTCAAAAGTACCAAATGCACATAAGAATGGCCATACTGGGTCAGACCAAAGCTCTATCTACCCAAGTATCATTTTCTGATAGTGGTCATTGATAGGTGCTCCAGAAGGAATGAACAGAACCAAGTGATCCATACCCTGTTGCCCATTCCCAGCTCCTGGCACATTCCCCTTAAGTGCTTAAGGGCTTTTGAAAATAGCTTTACTGAATCTTTTCAGAATGAAGAAAAAGCAAGCCGAAAAAGGTGGCAATAGCTAAGAACTGTGTGTCCTCTACCAATCCAACTGAAGTTTTGTCTCTCCTCTTTAATTTGATTGGCACGAGAAAATATAAATAAAGGGCAAAATCCCAGACCCATTTAAATCGATAAGGCTTGGGCTACCCTGTAGCCCTAGCTTGAAATAAGTTACACAAGTTGCATTGTGCAAATTGCATAACTTATTCTGAGGCATCTTATTTCAAAACCGTTGCAGGCTACGACGGGGGCTACTTAGAATGAAACAACTGCTATTTCCAGCACAGTGTTTGGCTGTGCAGTTTCCCCAAATGTATCCCCAAATAGAAACAATGGTATAGCCTTAGCCTAACATTTTTCCCACTGACTTGGACTTCTGCATGTCTGCACTGCAGAATTAATCTGGAATAGCTTATTCTGGAGCTATTATTCTGAAATAAAATATTCTGAAATAAAACTTCCACACTACAGGGAATCCCTGGAATAAGCAGAATTTATTCTGAAATAGCCTGTTCATGCATAGTAGAGCCTATTTCAGATTATAGCCCCTGGAAGCACTCTTGGGATGGCACCAGGGTGGGTACTTTCTGTGACTGCTTGGTCAGGGAAGCTACTCTGAACACCTGTCTCACAAGTTACTCCACTTCCTTCTCCCCACTGGAACATAAAGGGAACACACTGGGCACACGCAGCCATGTGTTATAGTTTTCCTTGTGCATGCCACAGCTTTCACAGCATGGTGTTGGAGTGGCTCAAACCATTGCCTGGCTCACGAGCTTCATGATGCATCTCATGGGACGCGTCCTTCAAGACACCCCCCTGTTGCTCCAATGGGATGAGGATAAGGACCAGCCAGGTCTGGTGCTCCTGCTGCTTCATGGTACCCTCAGTCCCCTGCACACCATGGAACACTGTAGCACTCTAGTTATGCTCACTGGTCTTGACAACACCTTCTCACATTGCATTTTCATCATTCCCCTACCGATCCCTGAAACATATGTCAATCCCTGGAAATAATCCAGAAGACACTCAAATCAGAAGAAAAACATTTTTGGTTTCCCCACACGTTACATTGCCAACATGGATGCAGCACTTTTATTGTCAACTGGCCATCCATCCCACTTCTCATCATTGCCAAAATGTGATCCCTAAAAATAATGCAGGAGTCAGAGTCTTTCTTGTTACCTTGAGAAGAATGTATGAAGAAAGAAAGAATTTGTGGTTTCCCCCATATATTACATTGTTAATGGAAAGGGTTTTTGGCTTTCCAGTGCACTATATGGCTTCTGTGCAACTGTGTTCTCAACTGGCTGTCCACTGAGTATTCCACCTCCCAACTCTGCCAAAATGTGATCCCTGAAAATAACACAGGGGCCTGGAACATTTCTTACATCAAGAAGAACGTAGGAAGAAAGAATTTTTTGGTTTCCGCATATGCTATATTGATGTCATGAAGAGTCTTAATGCAGGGTCCCAGACTGTGTAGGAAACAAAGAATTGTTCGTTTTTCCCCCAGCGGCAGCAGCAAACCCAAGTATGGGCTGAGGAGGGGTGTTGCTGCCTGACCAGTTGAAGTAGTCCTCACCAGTCAGCAGCAAGCCCCGTAGCTGCTGGGGGAGACATTTCCCTGGAGGTAGAATCAAGTCCAGGTATGAGCCAAAGGGGGTCTGTTGTTGGATAACCAGCTGACCTGATCCTTCCCCACAGTGGCAGCAAGCCCCTTAGCTGCTGGGGGAAACTTTTCCCTGCACCAGCAGGCCCTTTAACTCCAGGGGAGACTTTTACCCAGCAGCAGCAGCAGCAAGCCCAGGTATGGGCCAAGGGGGTGTGTGCTGCCAGATGACCAGTTGACCTGCTGTCTCCAGGCAGCGCAGAAAAAAATAGCAAGTGTACAGACGGGGCTAAGAACTCCCTGCAGGGGCTATTTGAATGAGTAGATGCACTCACAGTGCTAATAGCGAAAAAAGAAGCCATTTCTCAGGCTTTCATAAACTAACATGAGCCCACAGCTAAAGACTTGCTTCTCCTGATTGGAAAATCAGGCTCTTCCTGTTACTGGAGAGCAGCAGGCAGAGCAGAGCACTGATAGGGGCATTATGGGTTACATAGGGGACACCTCTGGAGGCTAATAAATTCGATTTTAAGATGTGGTGCTTCCACATTTGCCTTTAATCAAACTTCTGAATTCAAGCTTGATGCTGTACTCATCAGGAAACTGCGATTTTGTAATTTTGAAATTAGTGCACCCAAAATCGAGCTAATGGTCTTTACAGTGAAGACAGTCACATGGTAAATTTGAGCTGACAGAACTAAATTCAATTTTATCTCACAGTGTAGATGCACCCTTCTTCTTCTGTCACCCACCATAGCTCATTCTCTTTAGGTGAGTGGATTTTTGGAATCAGCAGGTCTCCCCTAATGCCTCCATTAATGACTTTTCCTCATCTGAATATTAAGAGTCACCAAGTTTAACTTCTAAGAAGTGAAATCAAATATTTAATTATTCATCTACCCCACCCTATCTAATGACCAGAATTTTCCAGTGATTAAATTTTGAACTCTGTTTTGGAATTATTTGGTGCTCTTAACAAAATAAAAATAAACACTCACACAGCTCTTGATGATGCTTTTACTTTAGTGATCCTAATAAGTCTCCTGCCTGCTTTACCCCCAAGCAAGCATCTGGTAACATCATTTTTTTTCAAGATCGCTGTTGCAAGGCACTGATCTTCCTACCATGCTATATTAGTTCATGTCACTGAAAGTAGAAGAGAGTCCCACCCTTTCTTAAAGAATACAGTGTTCTAGCTATCACAACATTACAAAAAAGTCACTGTTTTTGTTCAAAAAAGATACTGTTCCACTTAAATGTTTCTTGTACAGCAGTTTAACTCATTCCACTACCATTAATCTTAGTGTGAGCTGTTCTTAATTGCACCTGGAAGTGTGGTTAGAAATATACAAAAAACCTGATTTTTAAAATGTCTTATCAAACCAAACAAGGTTTTCTCCACCCCGTTGTGATCACCGTGTATTCTCTAGGTGATTTTTGAAGAATGAAACATGCAGAACCATGGTCAGCTATAAATTGTTATGAGGTGCCTGTCAGTCTCAGAACAATAGAGTTAAGCACTCACAAATGATCACACTTGGTAAGATAATTACCTCTCAGCTTGTAAAGGGCTAAAAATTGAATGAATTACCATTTTCAGAAAACTTGGTGGGTGTATGATGATTCAATGTCTTGGTTTCACATTATGTTTAGTCACTAACTTGTAAACAGTAAGTATTTTCAAAAAACTCAGTTTAAAAGGCACTACGCTTCAGAAACTGGAGTTCTGAAGATGTCAGTGATTACTCACATTTATGAAACATCTATTGCTTTTGAACAAGATGCCTTCCTATGGTTTGTTTCAGTATGCTGTGTGCATTCTGGACACCCACTAGGGAGGTTGAAAATGTAAGAAATTTTAGATTGCGTTACACAGCTTTATATATTCACCTGAACTCTACTTGTATTTAAGTATAAGAGTGTTTTTGATGCTAGGTTCACTGAAAATAACATCAGGACTTTGGAAAGTTAATTGCAGCACTGGAACCTAAAGAATACAAGAAGTATGCAGAGGTGGACCCATGTATCCACACATAGCATTCGTTGCTGTATATAGGTCTTTATACGCACAATGATCAAAGCAAAACTATAATGAAGAGACACCAAATATTTCCTGCTAGTTCCCTATTCATCTGCGGAATGAACTACTGCAATAGATTTCTGTTGGACTGCAAATATTAAAAGTGCATTAAAATATTAAAATAATACCCATTATTAGTATCATAGGTGATTCACAAAAACATAAAATGCCACAATCTCTACCCCATGGTATTTAGACCCTGGTGCTAGAAAGACATAGGTATGTGCTTATCTTTACACATCATAAATAGTCCCATTTACATGAATGGGACTGCAATGCAATTTAAATATGTGCTTTGTAGGATGATGGTCTTGAAAATAGGAAAATACAGCTAATGGAGCTGTATGAGAGAATATCATTCAGGATCTAGCCCAAATTTCAGATGCAAAACTACACATCAGGGTCATAAGAGGTTGGAAGTGAGTGAAAGAACAAACCTATACAAGTATCAGAGGGGTAGCCATGTTAGTCTGGATCTGAAGAAGCAATGAGGGGTCCTGTGGCACCTTATAACAAAAATGTATGAGCATAAGCTTTCGTGGGCAAAGACCTGAATCTGACTAACTGGATTTTTGCCCACGAAAATTTATGCTCATACATTTCTACAAACCTATACAGTTATTCATTTAATGTACACACATTTTGAAGGTTCCTAGTAATAACCTAATTTAAACACTCACTTGTCAGAGACATACATTACTTCACATGAAGTATATAATTTTAGAAGTGCCTCAGAGTATCTCCATAAGTTTCATTCATCCCCATGCAACTACACTGGACCATATTTCCTCTCAATATCTCAGAATTATCTTTGATCCCTCATCCCATGTCTACACTACAACAATCTTTTGAAAGATGATCTTCCAGAAGATTGTCTTTTGAAAGAGCACATCCACACACAAAAAAGCCTATTGAAAGGCTGATCCACTCTTTTGATAGACAGCATCCACACAGCCCCTGCTCTTTGGAAAGAATGGGCCAGGGATCGGAAAATGTGGCAGCATGAAAACTGCTTTTTCAAAAAAAGGGCCCAGAGTATCTACACATGCTTTTTATCGAAAGAGGCTTTTGAACAGAGGCACTCTTCCTGATCTAGAATTGGAAGAGGGCTTCAGGAAGAAGAGCTGCGTTCTTTCGATTTCAGATGGGAAGAGTGCATTTTTTGTGTGGATGCTCCATGAGTCCTTTTGAAAAAAGGCCTGATTTTTCGAAAGAACTTACTAGTCTAGACACAGCTTTTCTGTTTATCTATGGGCAATATCATTTAACATTAGTAGGATTTAGGTTAACACAGTTAACTTAAACAGCCCTACTGACTACAGACTAATATGAATAGCCGTGCTCGCCTTGAGTACTCTTTGCAGGTTACAAATAAGGGCACCTCAACTCCTTTGGAATCATTCCTCTGTGATATCCAGCCACTGTAACTGGTTACTCATGGAAATCCTAGTACCTTGGCCACCACAAGAGCACGGTGCTGCAATTTACAACTGTGTTGCCTTAAACCATCACTCCTCTAACCTCCGTGGCACTTACAATAAAAGAAAAGTGGGTTAATTTAAGAACAAGTAAATAATTAAGTGGAAAGAAGTGGTTGAAACAAATGATTAGATTAAAAAGCAGTCTATAAATGTGATCCTTGGTCTAAATGTACCAATAGTTCACTTTCTTATGTAATAAAGTAAGTCTGCCACATCACCAAGTGCAGTCTGTTGCATAGCTGGCTGACTTCACAAGAACCAGGATCCATTTTTTCAAAAAATATGCCTGCATTATCAAGCTATCTCCTCAGGGAAAGGATCAAGAACCTCTCCCTCTGCAGAAGAACACAGAAAATTGTTTTGCTCCAATTTGTGTGCATGTTTGTAATTACCTCTGATAATTACTTTAAAAGATTTAGTATTTTACAAAGCTAAACAGCTGAGCCTTATATTTCAGGCCTGGCTAAAGAGGGCAGGATGACAACCTGCCTAAGTACACTATTGTTGATACACAGTCTGTGGAGACTACATTTTCCTCCAAGTCCATAAAGTGTAATTTCGATATATGTATATTCTTCCTTTTTTAATCATGCACATGTTCCACAATAAATTTGACTCTTGACAGTCTATGTCTTTTCTCCAGATACCTTACATATTATCCTTTGTGAAGAACTGTTCCATAAAACATGTTTGGCACGGCATTCTTGCCTGGTCTGAGGTTCAAGTTACTGCAAAGAAGAGCAGATCTTTTGGCAAATAGGTTGTTTCACACCATTCTATACTGATATTCTGTGAATTTGTGCTGGAATAGAAAGTCTAACATATTTGCACAACTAAAAATATTGACTTCACCATTTGTCTGGAGTATGTCAAGAGTAGATGATAACAATACATATCCTCAAATACTACTATGTTATTGGTTAGTTGTATTGTGTATTGCAATAACTTGATATAATTACTAACTAAGTAATAATAATTAATAATAAATAATATCAAAGAACTGGCTAGGGAATGATTATCTTCATAATATCTGAGCACTAGATGTAAAATATGAATAGGTAGGAATTACGTCTATGCATACCCCACCAAAGCTAGGTAGGTAATCCTAATTTGTTTCCTCTAATAAGTTCAGATGATTTGCATATTCTGCCCAAACCCCCATTTAGTGTAAACTGGTGTTGTTCCATTTAAATCAGCATAAATGTCTATTTATAGTAACTGGGGATTGGGCCATCCGTTTTCAATGGTCCCCACTCCTTAGTTTTGATATAAAGCTAGGCCCTGAATTTTGAAATACAGTGATCTAAGCATGAGAAATGTTCAAAGACTGTGCTGAGTACTTTATTTTCAAAATTACTTTTTGTCATTCACTAGATGAACAGCCTCTTTGGGGGGGAGAAGACATCGGTATATGTACCTAAATTAACAGCTTCCCAACCTAAGTGAGTGGAATTAATAAGTCAGATAACAACGTCATGGACACTTGACTCTCATGGAAGGGCTAAGAGGAATCAGTGTAGGTGGAGAACAGCCAGTGCAATGATTGAAGGGGCCAGCTCTATAGAAAAACAAGGAGAGATTCCAAGGTAGCTCAGATGGAGGTTATAAAGAGGAAGAGGGAGAAAGACAATCCAACAAAAGGCTGAAAAATCATTTTGTGTTCTAGGACTTTTAAGTCAGGAACTTCGTTGCACTGGAGGTCAGAGCCACATCTTTAACTCTCATCTGTTCATGAGGCAGATCACAGTGAAGAAGGAAACTAAGGCAGAGAGAGTCGGCAATGTCAGGTCTTTTCCAGTAAGAGGCATTATAAAGGGAGCTATGTGTTCAGATCTATGCATAACTTGTATGTCCATGCACTGTGCTTTCACATGTATATTTTGCATGCAATTGCACATACATGTTTAAACTTCTTCTAAAGTGTGAATATCCTATTATATGTTTGTAAAATTCTAGTTCAGCGGACTGATGTGAAAAGCTTTTAGAATAGCACTTTCTGAGAATTAAGTGATGACTTACAGAGAGTGAACAGTTTTCATTCAATGCAGTGAACCACATTAGAGTTGTACAGAGTATAAGTACAGTATATTGAATACAATTTGTCAGCAGAAACACAACTTGCAATTATTTTGCCAAAGTACGCTGACCTCATCAGTATTATCGGACAAGTACTTTGTTATAGTGACAACCTTCACATAGCTAAAGATAAGAATATATCAATGTTTCCATTAAAACCCATATTTTCAGCAGTTTACAACTAAGCTGTTTAAAAAGTGCCATAGTTTAAAAGACAAGGTCTTAGCAATTCTTTTTCAAGCAAAATACGTAAACCTTTTTTGTATGTATTTGAATCGTAACAGTTAAATTCAATTATATCTACTGCATGCATTTTAGGATGCCTTCTTATGCTGTTCAATAGAGTATATTTGTTTAATAACTTGACTTATTTTTCATAGCATCTCCATTATATTTTTAGACATAATTGAACTACCTTTTTGTAACCTTGCCTTTGTGGTTCACAACTGAGAATGCCAACTTCCGGTCAGGGGATGGGATAAAAAAAGAGGAAAGCTCATGCTTTGAAAAGTTAGATATATTAAAATCTGATTGTTTATCAGTAGGAACTAAATTTCCAAACATATTGGGTCAGCATAATAATCTCTGCTTGGTCACTAATTCTCCTCATTTCAGCAAACTACTCATTATCATAGACTTTGCAACCGATCAATTTTCTTTCAAATCCAGCTTGTCAGCAATAAGGAAAACAACACCCCCACTATCTGAAATGCCAAAATCACCACTGCTGTATGTAAAGGCAGCTTTAAGATTCCTATTTCCGTGGGAGACCATCCCAACAATATTTCCCACAATTTGTATTCCAATATTTGCTAGCCCTCTTAATTAAGTGTTCAATCTCATTGATAGAATGATGGACAATGACCATAATATTAAGTTTCCTATTTTGCAACTTTTAAATAATTCCTCAACAATGGATGCTGAAGGAATAACTATAAAATGATTACATTTATTCTACAATGTACATATATTTGAATGTTATAGGTAGTTCACTTCTAATTGCAATATTTCTATTCAGGGACTTAATATCTGAAATCTTATTCTTCAATAGACTCAAAAGAGTAAAAATAACAATCTTCATGGGGATTATGAGGTACATGGTGCACATAATTAATTATGAGCAAGGGCATCAGTTTCTAGAATATACACAATTATCATCTGCATACACAATCAGAAATCCATTTACGAGTGAATTAATAGCATAATACCATTTTCTCTATATCTTTGCTAAACACACATGTTGCGATTACAAGGTATTTGTGGTGCTTTTTTTTTTCCTAAATAGCTTATCAATTCTACTGTCTTCAATCCCTTGACATCTCTTATTACACACATCCTACACTCCAGGGGCTCCATTACAGTTTGATTATCATTAAGGACCAAGAATATAGTGAGGAACACCCACCTTATTTCCAATTCAGGCATTAATTTAAAAAGTACAGTGATTTCTCCAATTCCTTTATTATAGACTATATTTACCATTTTTCCATCAGGATTACAAATCTCTCTCAGTCTGGGTAGAATTTTCTCCAAATAATGCTGCTAATTTCCAATGGAAATATCCCAGTTACACCTGCTCAAATCATGTTCCTTATGACACCTGTTATCCACATCTGCATTTGTATTCAAGCCAAGGTCAAGGAACATAACTCTGGAGGGCATAAATCATCTTCAAAAGTTGGAGATGGTCCTTTTCATTGATTCCTCCCATTCCGCTAAAAGATGTGCCACTCAATCGTGCACAGAGCTGAACTGATCCAAGGATACCCTCAGGAAATTCATTTTGAAGTCACCTCACTGCATTCTTTTTGTTTGCATCCACCTCCTCACTTTTATTATCAGGAACTCATACTCCATCACCAATTGCTCCAAATATACCCCTTTTCTTTTGGTCCTTACAGGGTCTGATAATGTCATGAAGATTTATCCAATTCCTCCACCATTCATATAATGATTGGACAAATATTTTCACAATGCAATTGTTCCTAAGATGTTTGCTGAGATGAGGGCCACAATAACCTTCTTACTTTATACATGTAATTATCTTTGCTGTAGATCCACACTCTAACCATAATTCAATTTACTCTTTACCTCATCACTCCATGCTTGTTCACAATGGTTTGGACCCCACATATACTGATCAAATGAATTTCAGGTAGTTCCAGAATTTTCACTTCCATAACTTTTACTCCGTGGGTCTTTTTCTTATTGGGCTACATATGTATAACCATTTTACCAAGCATCATTCAATCATCCAATCACCAAACATTCTTTAAAACTGTTATTAATTTATTGAGGACTTGGGGCCTCCCGGGTGTAGTAGCCTCCCATTCTTCTTCTGGTGTCACTATCTTTTGTCTTGCCTCCACCAGACTTCCCTGCACCGTTTTGGAACTAAAAGGGGATGTTGCAGACAAAAATGATTGTTTTTCATTAATACTGTCTAGCTGGGAAGTCAGTTAATAAGAGAATAAAAAGGAAAATTATTTGTCACCCATTTGCAGTTCCATTGTCCAATATCGGTTTTTTTTTGTTTGGTTGTTTTTTTTTTTGGCAGTAGATGGCCCTTCAGTTTAGTGTTTGGAGATTGGTCATGGATGTTGTTATATCTTTTCTGCTGATATTTAACCACTTCCAGCAGGTATTATGAGCCAGCTTTGGGGATTTTTCTGGTGGCCAGGATCAAGATAAGTTTCCACTGCATCATTCACTTAGCATGTTGCTTTCATCCAAATCATACAGATGCAAGACATTTTACACTCACACCATCAGAGGACCAGGCCAGCAATCCAAATGCCAGCCAAAATAGCATGCAGAAATGCATCATCTCCAAGGTCTCCCAGCCGTCTAGATAATTAATAATCTGAAACACAAAGCAGAAACAAATATCTACTTTGGATGCTGTGTCCCCATATGTTTATGGAAATATGTTTTTGAAAGTGAATATATGAAACTCAAATATTCCTTATGCAGCTTGGGGCATGTAACCTGTCCTTGGAAAGCTTGTAACCCCCAAATGTATATATTCTATGTGTATGCCTGCATCATTTTGTGTATTAGGTTAGAATATGAAGTATAAGCACATTTATATATCTAGAAGTGGTAAGAAAGGCCATTATCGATTTTCAAGCAACTTAATGGTCCTACAAAGACAAGTGACCATGACACTTGGTGTTGGAATCCATCTTGAATTATGTACTTTTCAACAGAAGTGGAGAGAAATGAATAGATTTCTCATCCTCAGGAAATTCTATAAAAGAAGGGAAAATAAAAGAAATATTGTCTTCAGCTGGCTTCACAGACTGCTCCCACCGTAAGAAGACGCTGTGCATGAAAAGAACTGGAAACAAAAGAACTCCAACAACAGGGATGGAGATTAGCTACTACTGGTCACAGCTCAGAAACAACAGCTCTGGCCTGAAAAAGACTTCACCTGAAATAACACTAGGGTGAGAAATTATGACTTGTAACAACTTTTCTTAGTATAGTAAGAGAAGTTGGCATGTTTTGTTTAGTTTCAGGTTAGTAACTTAATTTGATCTCTCTGTTAATGTTTTCAACCACTTAAATCCTACTTTTTACAGTTAATATAATTGATTTTGTTTATAATTAAACTCTGTGTAAATAATTGTTACCTGGAGTGGGAGGGAACGATATCTGTGCGTATGTCTCTTTTATTGATAAAGGGGGCAAACTTTATGAGCCTGAATTGTGTAGAAGTTTTTTATAGAGTAAGATGATTTGGGGTTGTGGTCCTGAGAATTATATCATGTCCCTTTTACTGAGTCTTTCCAAAGCTATAGTGACCACTAATCTCATTTTTACCTGGATAGGCCCTTACTTAAGCATCCTGGTGAGTGTCCCAGCATTTTTTTAAAAAATGAACATATTTCCTTGTAGGTTGATCTGCTGTTTAAAGAGCTGCCTGGGACAGCTGGAGAATGGGAGCAGTGGGCTTCTTACAGTGAGCTGTGTAACTCCCCCCAAGGGTTGATCCTGGGGACAGTTTTGTTCATCACCTTTTTAATGACCTGGATGAGGGGAAGGATTGCTCCCTCAGCAAGTTCACAGATGTCATTAAGCTAGTGGGAGCATAGGGGTAAGGTCCAGAGTGACCTACACAAATTGGAAGTTTGGGCCAAGAGAAATCTGATGAAGTTAAACATGAACAAATGCAGAGTCTTGCACTTAAGTCATAAGAATCCCAAACACTGGTCTCTGAGGGCCAGGAGCTCCTTGCATCGAATGCACGTATATACCACCTGGACATGGGGTAGGTAATTATACATGTAACATTGGATGCAATAAACAGGATAGCCCCCACTCTGCTGCTGGGCTTCTGCCTGCATTTTCTGTCTTTTATTATTTAAATGTGGTAGTTTGGGATATAGATTTGGGACAAAAGTTTTAGAGAATGTCAGAAGTAACTAGCTACCTCTCAACTTCCCCCCTATACTCCCCTCTCAAAACTCCATACTGTTAGCAATCACCCTCTTCACTGGCTCCTGTGGTCACTTGTTAGCAGGCTTTATATAGCTCTGGCCTCCCTGATTGGTAGCCACACTCTTGGCTACAGCTCGACCAATTAACAGAGAGTTCTAGATTTGAAATCCTAACTGACAGCTTTAGTGCATGGTCTTCCAAACAAACAAGCAGCTCAGCACACTGTCTTTTAAATACACAAGCAGACAAACACAAGCTCAGTACACTGTAGCAAGTAACCCCCAAACACAAACACACACTCCAGACAGACAGCCACTTACCACAAGGTCCTGTATAGTTCCTCCTTCACCTAGAAAGTATTCGTCTCAAAACTCTCTCTTGTTTATAATCATTCTGTCTGCAAGCAAAAATGTATTTATTTACTAATTTCTCCACTAAAATTAATCTGTCAAATGACTAATTTCTTATTAACTGAAAAAAATGGGATTTTAGATTGTGTGGTAACTTGGGGAATCTCTCTATGCACATCTTATGAATTCTGGTGGATATTATGAAATTGCAGTGTCACTGGATGTCTCAGTATATGTCCAGTTAGCATTATGTTGTCAGTCTGTGTGATATAACCCTTAGTCCAAGAACAATGGAACATCATTAAACCTGGATGGCTGCAATTGAAATGGAAGCACTTTGGAATAATGGGGTGTCCACATTGTTTGTGAAACCAATTTTCTTCAACAACATAGTAGCCTCTGGGGTTTTGAGACCTGAAAAATCTCAGAGAAGAACAGAGAGATCAGATATTAAGAGTGGAGCTTAATAACCAACAACTCTCTAAAACCTCTCATAACAGCGGGGACTTGTTTTACTGTAGAAGTAGCCAAGGAAAAAGGAAAGTGCCTGTGCTGGTGTGGTGGGGAGCCTAGCTCAGTGTTATGCGTAGGTGCCTGAAGCCAAGGCTCCTGAGTTCTACTCTTCCCTTGAGGGGGGTGAGGGTTTAGTGGTTAGAGTAGGATGCTGGAGCTTTCCCCTCCCGCTTTGGGGGGTGGGGTGTGGTCTAGTGGTGAGACAGAGAATCCGTAATTGGGAGGTGAAGCCATGCTCAGGAATAGGGCTATAGGACTCTTGAATACTTATTGGGCTTAGATTAGAGTAGTGAGGAAGTTGAGGCATAAAATACGACTGCTTTATTGTTTTCTCTCTGTGTTTCCTGTGTTGGTGTGAGCCATTCTTGGAACACTCCAAAAGCTTGTATTTATGATTTATTCAACTACTACAGCTGCCTGAAGAGGTGAACCACAAACCCAGATTGCCTTCAAGGATGGAGCTTGGGGTATCGTGAATTTAACATACTGACAAATCAGGGGTGTAGGTCAGCACTCGTTCTGGGGAGTATAACACAGTTGATTGGTGAGCTGCCACGTCCGTGAAGGAACACTGACAATTCTGTGCCAGAAAATGCGTCAGAGAGGCCAAGAAAAGAAAGTGTTGCAGCTCACTCAAACAAAGTAAAGTTGAAGAGAATAAGAGCCTGTTTGGTGGCATCCATACATAGTTACCTAATAAACTTGCAACTTGGGGAACTCTGCCAGGGCTGAGTAACAGTATAATAGCACATACCCCTTTCTTTTATCCCATTCCATCTTTCTCAGTTCTACTAATGTCCTGTTCAAAAAGTTAAGTGTCATTTCTTTGGTGTGTGGTTTGTTTTAAAACATGCAATGTGATTATAGATTTGAGATATGTGATTTTTTTATTAAATACATGAGTTTAACACTGTCATGTTCCACGTGCAAATCTTAATAAGAACTGTATGTACATGATGATGAATTTTGTCAAACAGTTATTTTATGTCAACTATATAATAATAGTTCAGACAGCTTTTGATACAATAAAATACATTACAATCCCGCAGTGGGCATGGGGGCAGGAATAAGAATGGGGTGGTGGGAGGAAGGTGAAATATACATTCCCTATTTGGTTATATATACATTACATGCACACACACTCTTTATCTTTCTCCCTTTATATCTATCTATCTATCTATCAAAATTAATGTATAGCAATTGGACAGCTGAGTAGCAGATGTGAAGGATGTGAAGCAATGTTTGTGTTAAATTCTCACTCTGCAGATTACCATTTTGCTGTTTTCTACCATTTTTGTTTGCTACCTAATGTATGTGTGAGCATACACAACCTGGGGTGTATGTATTGTAATAGCTTTTAATTACATTACAGTAATATATATATGATTTGTTCCACCAGAATCCTGGTCTCGTTGGCTGTTTCTACACATGCCACTTTCTTAGAAATATGCTAATATGCATATTATATTATATGTTATAATATATCCCCATGCCTCATTAGCATAAGGTCATGAGATTTGGAGTCTGGAAGACATTCTTCTGACTCCAAAATGCAGTTTAGAAGCGTGGCCCCAGGGGGGTCTTCCAGAAGGAAGTCCTTCTTCTGGAGGCCCCTTCTTCTTGAAAATTTTCAGAAAGAAGGGGCCTCCAGAAGAAAGACCTCCCTCTGGAAGACCCCCCATGGGCTGCACATCTAAATGGTGTTTTAGAGTCTGGAAGAAAGTCTTCTGCACTCCAAATCACGTGACCTTATGCTAATGAGGTGCAGAGAATTTGCATTCATTTCTCAAAAGCATATTTCGGGACATTTATTAGCATGTCACTTTCTAAGAAAGTGGCCTGTGTAGAAACGGCCATTCAGACTGGCAAAATTATAAGCAATTGGAAACAGGGCATTTGCTTGATTTCATCGTTGAACTGTTAGTTCTGGAGCACACGTTTAAAAAGGTTAATATTGACTTAATTTTAAGTAACATCCAGGAGCTAATTTAAGAAATGACAGAAGCAGAACCACGGAGTAATATTGGCCACAGCATAACTGGGTAATAAACTGGATGAAACCTATGCTTTATAATCAACATTTTAATTATTGTCTTTCTCTCTGACTCACACCCAAATTGAAGATGATAAAAATGAGATTATAACAATAGAGCTGTTCTGCAGCATTGGTTCTGGCTCTAGCGGTTCTTGAGATAGAAGCAACCAATGTCAGTAGCAAACAAAATTGGCAGAAAACAGCAAAATGGTAATCTGCAGAATGTGAATTTACCACAAACATTGTTTCTCATCCTTTGCATCTGATGCTCAGCTGTCCATTTGCTATAGATTAGTTGCTATCCACTATAGCCCATAAAATTTTGTCCCTAAGGAAAAGAAAATATATAGACCTTTTACCAGCTGGCACCCAGGACTTTCAAAATCTCAACCATTATCCATTCACACTATAGCAAAATACCCAGCCACTAATTCAACTCCTTACTGATATGGGTGGGTGCAGATTGGTAAAATTTAATTCACTTTCATGATAACCATTTTTTTTCCAAATCAGATAAATTTACTGAAATTACTTACAGCTGTATATTTTTACCATGATTCTGACAATGTAAAGCAAGGGGTAGTGGAGTTGAAAAAGAACAAACAATTATGATATATGACTTTTTTTCCCTCAAGTACACCAAATGTGTGTCTATTTTAATTTATCATTAGGATGTTAATGCATTAACATTCTCTCAGGCTATTTAACCATTCCACAAATCCCAGCTAACATGATATATATTAATAGATACTTATCCCCTACTACACCATAGATTCAGACTTTAAATATTCATTATTATTATGTTAAAACAGTATTTGTATTCCATATACATGTATTCCCTGTGCTGGAAAAAGTACATCTTTGTCATGGGGTAAACTGGCTTTTTAATAAGAGTTTTAATAAGTCCCACATGTGCCTAATTATCTTCTTCCTAGGAGATCGGTTTAGGCTTCAGATTAGACTAGTTGGTTGGTGCAGGTAAGTAGATATCACATAATTGTAACCTGGAGGCAGTTTATTTTTTCCCATAAGAGGTGCATGGCTTCCTTAGAGAGGAGGAAACCCAAGCTAGAAAATAACCACAGGATAGCTCTTGAAACTCTATCTTGGCAGTCACTAGATAACAAGTAGGACATCTTCATGTCACCCTCTTATTTGTGAGTCTGTTGTTGGCTGATCCTCCCACTTCTGGAGTCACAGAACTTATCACAGAAGAGGCAGGTTTTGGTAGCTGTTGGAGGGGAGTGGGGAAGTTTTGGATGGTCTTTTCTTCTTGTCTGCCTCTCCTCGTCTGTACTGTGGAGGGACCTCTCAAACTTTGTCACCCCCTTCATGGATTACCGTTCTCCACGGGGACGGCCTTGGGCAAGGTTGTCCCAAGTGTCAACACTGACGCTGCACTTTTTCATGTGTGCCTTCAGCATGTCCTTACATTGCTTCCACTGGCCCCTAACTCTCTTTTGTCTTTCCTCCAATTCAGAAAACAGAGTCTGTTGTGGGAGGTGCTGATCAGACATGTGCACCAGTCCAGCGAAGATGTTGGTGAATGATAATGTCTTCAATGTTGAACATGTTAGACTCTTCCAGGACATTAGTGTTTGTGTGCCTATCCTCCAAACAGATATTTAGGATTCTTCTGAGGCAGCATTGATGATATTGTTCAAGTGCCTTCAACTTGTGCTTGTATGTTGTCCAGGTTTCACATGCATATAGTAGTGTTGGAACAATCACTGCATGTTATACAAGGAGTTTTGTACTGGGATAGATGTCCTGGTTCTCAAAGACCCTTTGTATCTGGCGGGCAAAAGCAGAGCTTGCATAGCTCAGACAATGCTGGATTTCTGCATCAGTGTCAACTTTAGCAGAAAGATGACTTCCAAAGTATGGGAAGTGCTCTACATTTTCCAGCAGTTCTCCATTGACTTTAATAAAAAGTGCATGAGAGTGTCCTGTCAGTGAAGGTTGGTGGTGCACCTTGGTCTTTTTGATGTTCTTGAGACACCTAGGGTGGGATTTACAGAAGAATTTAGGAGACAAAGGGCTAGATTCACGAATGTATGTCTCAACTTTAACGTTTTCTTGACAAAACTAATGTTTTGTTGGCAAACGCCCTGGAGCTGCTACACCTAAAATACGTTATTTTGACAGACTGTCAACACAACTCAGCATTTTTCTGGGCAGACTTCTGCCTCTTTCGCCATGAGGTGGAATGCCTGTCTTAACAGATTCTGTCAACAAAATGGAAGTGTAGATGCCCTGGGTGGGTCTAGGTAGGTCCAGCATGGCACCGGCCACCTGGCCCTGGGAGGCACCCTGTCCACTGCAAACAAAGCTTTATGCTCTCCTCCTCCAGCCTCTCTTAAGGCTACAGGGAGCCTGAGCAACCCCTGGTAGGAAGCAGAGAGCATGCAAGCAGCATAGCAGGACACTGTCTTCTCCCCACTCAACAGCCACTCCCTGAACACAGTGGCAAGCCACATGGTAGAGACACAGCCACCTCACAACCTCCCAGTCCCTCCAGAGAGTGATAGGAGGGCTCCCAGGACCCACTCCAGGGGTCAAAGAGGTGGGCACCCTCCTGATTCGAGCTCAAATAAGTTACCAGCTTGGCCTGTGGTCCAAGGAAACCATCCTCATAGACCTAGATGTGAAAAGGCAAAACGCTCCAGGCTACAGCCAGATCAGCACTGCCCTGGTAGGCTACGTCTACACGTGAAGCCTACATCGAAGTAGCCTATTTCGATGTGGCGACATCGAAATAGGCTATTTCGATGAATAGCATCTACACGTCCTCCAGGGCCGGCAACGTCGATGTTCAACTCCGACGTTGCGCAGCCCAACATCGAAATAGGCGCAGCAAGGGAACGTCTACATGCCCAAGTAGCACACATCGAAATAGGGATGCCAGGCACAGCTGCACACAGGGTCACAGGGCGGACTAGCGCTTCCGGGGCAACAGCTAGACGCTCCCTTAAAGGCCCCCTCCCAGACACACTCAGCCTGCACAGCACGCGGTCTGAGGAGCCATAGGCACACAGACCCCGGGCGCTGCAGTCATGGACCCCCAGCAGCAGCAGCAGCAGCAGCAGCTAGAGGTCCACCCAGCCCTCCCGGCAGGAGCAGGGCTTGCCCTGACCCATGCCATGTGGTAGGCAGCTGAGCACCTCCTTGCCCCAGGGGAGGAGATGCCCCCAGGGCAGCAGGGCTCAACCCCTACCCCTGCAGCACCCCGCCCCTCCCCCCGCCTCACACACTGGCGGCTGTGGAGCTACCCCACCAGCACCGACTGGTGGGAGCAGCTGGTGCTTGGGGAGTGGAATGATGACCACTGGCTCAGGAACTTCAAGATGACCCGGCAGACATTCCTGGAGCTGTGCCAGTGGCTCACCCCCGCACTCAGGCACCAGGACACTGCCATGCGGCGTGCCCTCACAGTGCAGAAACAGGTCGGCATCGCTGTCTGGAAGCTGGCCACTCCAGACAGCTACCGATCCGTGGGCCAGCAGTTTGGTGTCGGCAAGGCCACCGTCAGGGCTGTCTTCATTGAGGTAAGCGAACCCACGGGGGGAGGGCAGGGCAGGGGAGGGGAGGCCAGGACAGGGCAGGGCATGGGGGCCAGGGCAGGGCAGGGCAGGGCATGGGGGCCAGGGCATGGGGGCCAGAGCAGGGCAGGGCAGGGCATGGGGGCCAGGACAGGGCAGGGCATGGGGGCCAGAGCAGGGCAGGGCAGGGCATGGGGGCCAGGGCATGGGGGCCAGAGCAGGGCAGGGCAGGGCATGGGGGCCAGGGCAGGGCAGGGCAGGGCATGGGGGCCAGGGCATGGGGGCCAGAGCAGGGCAGGGCAGGGCATGGGGGACAGGGCATGGGGGCCAGAGAAGGGCAGGGCAGGGCATGGGGGCCAGGGCATGGGGGCCAGAGCAGGGCAGGGCAGGGCATGGGGGCCAGGGCAGGGCAGGGCAGGGCATGGGGGCCAGGGCATGGGGGCCAGAGCAGGGCAGGGCAGGGCATGGGGGACAGGGCATGGGGGCCAGAGAAGGGCAGGGCAGGGCATGGGGGCCAGAGCAGGGCAGGGCAGGGCATGGGGGCCAGGGCAGGGGGGCCAGAGCAGGGCAGGGCAGGGCATGGGGGCCAGGGCATGGGGGCCAGAGCAGGGCAGGGCAGGGCATGGGGGCCAGGGCAGGGGGGCCAGAGCAGGGCAGGGCAGGGCATGGGGGCCAGGGCATGGGGGCCAGAGCAGGGCAGGGCAGGGCATGGGGGCCAGGGCAGGGGGGCCAGAGCAGGGCAGGGCAGGGCATGGGGGCCAGGGCATGGGGGCCAGAGCAGGGCAGGGCAGGGCATGGGGGCCAGGGCAGGGGGGCCAGAGCAGGGCAGGGCAGGGCATGGGGGCCAGGGCATGGGGGCCAGAGCAGGGCAGGGCAGGGCATGGGGGCCAGGGCAGGGGGGCCAGAGCAGGGCAGGGCAGGGCAGGGCAGGGCCACGCACACCCTGCTCACCCCTCATTGGTGCTGTCCCATGTGCTTTCTCTGCAGGTTGTGCGTGCCATCAACGCCATACTCCTGCACAGGCTCGTGAGGCTGGGGGACCCAGATGTCACCATTGCCGCCTTTGCCACCCTGGGCTTCCCCAACTGCTTCGGGGCTCTGGATGGGACTCACATCCCCATCCGCGCCCCGCATCACAGTGGAGGACGATACCTTAATCGAAAGGGCTACCATTCTGTCATCCTCCAGGCCTTGGTGGACAGCCGGGGACGTTTCCAGGACATTTACGTGGGCTGGCCTGGCAGCACCCACGACGCCCGGGTTTTCCGGAACTCGGGCCTGTGCCGCCGGCTGGAGGCGGGGACCTACATCCCCCAGAGGGAGATCCCTCTGGGAGACACCACCATGCCCTTCTGCGTCATCGCAGATGCGGCCTACCCCCTCCGGCTGTGGCTCATGCACCCCTACATGGGCCATCTCTCCGCTAGCCAGGAGCGCTTCAACCAGCGCCTGAACCACGCGCGCCAGGTGGTGGAGCGCTCATTTGGCCACCTGAAGGGACGCTGGAGATGTCTCCTGACCCGCCTGGATGAGGGCCCCAACAACATCCCCCAGACTGTGGGTGCCTGCTGTGCCCTGCACAATTTGGTAGAGAGCAAGGGGGACACCTTTTTCCAGGGCTGGGCTGCGGAGGCCGCCAGGGCAGACGTCCAGCCACCTGCTGCCCCCAGTCGGCAGGTGGACCCCGAGGGGACCCTGGTCCGGGAGGCCCTGTGGGCCCACTTCGATGAACAGGCCACGGGGTGAACTCTGCCCAGGCCCCCTACTGCCCGCCCCTTCCTCGCCCACACCATGGAGCACCCCACCGCCCCCGTCCCCACTTGTCCTCCACAAATGACAGCACGCACTTGTGGCTGAACGTAAACTTTTTTTTTTCTTTCCAAAACTTTTTTTTTTTTTGATGTAAATAAATATGTGAACCACAAACAGAAAACTATGTACAAACATTCAACAAAAGTAATATGTACAAAAATAAAACAATACAAAGAAACAACTGTCTGCCATAATAAAAAGAAAACCAGGGAGGATAAAGGGGAGAACTATGTACATGGGGGGGACGGGGCAAATGGGGGGCCGAAAAAAACATGGTCCAACTATATACAACGGGGGGGGCCACGTCCCGGGCCCCTCGCCCCTATAGCGCGGCACTGGGCGTGGCCGGCCAGAAGCCCCGCTGCGCTCGCAGCCTGGTCCGTGGCTGGGTGGGAGCGGGCTGGACCGGAAGGTATGGTGGCCGGCTAGTGTCAGGTGGCTCCAGGGGTCCCTCGGCGCTCCGGCCCTCGCGGGTGGGTGGCAGGGCGACAGCAGATGGGCCGGCGACGGGCGGAGCAGCTGGTGGTGGGGCTGCAGGAGCAGGCAGGGCGGGCGATGTTTCGGCCGACGCGACATGGGGGGCCAGGTAGTCCACCAGGCGGTTAAAAGTCTGCATGTAGGCCCCCCATGCCTCCTGGCGCCAGGCCAGCGCCCGCTCCTGCAGCTGGAGGTGCTGCTCCGTGACCTCCAGCTGCCGACGGTGGATGGCCAGCAGCTGGGGGTCCGTCGCCATCGGCGGTTGGAGGCGCGGGGTCCGCTGTCTAGCCCGCCGTGGGGCTGGTCGGTCCTCGGCCGAGGGGCTGCCCTGGAGCAATGGTCCCGGAGGGGTCTCTGGGACCACTGACGCCTCGCCGGCGCTCTCTTCCGGTCCTTCTGATGGTGCAGGTGCAGGACACAGGAGAGGAGGGGGGAAGAAGAATGGAGACAGGCGTTAGTGTGGGCCCCGAGCCGTGGCCTTTGTCCCCCCAGCCCTGTGCTTCAGGTTCCCCATCCCCGCCCCCGGGAGATGCTGCGGTGATGGATGGGGTTCAGGGGTCCCCCTGCCCTGCACCCCGTCCCCTGGTGGAAGCGACTCTCACTTCACCCTGCAGGGTCTGACAGCAGGAGAGGTTTCTTAGGCCACAGATGCCCAGTTTCTGCCAGGAGTGACAGCACCAGCTGTCGGAAGAGACAGTCCTTCCAACCCGTCCTGGGGAGAAGACCCCAAGGGGTGCCCCTCGGGGATGCAGCTTTCCCCCTCCTCAGGCTGGCTGCCTTCCAGCTCTCCCTTCCCCTAGCCTCTACCTGTGGCCCCTGCCCTCGCCCCCCAAGTCCAAGCCAGCTTGGCTCCTCCCTCCTCTTTGTTCAGGGCAGAGGTGTCACCTGCCAGCTGTAGCCCCAGGATCCTCCTTTGCCCCTGGGAGCTATTCGGCTCTTGTTGCTCATATGTAGCCTGAGTCTCCCTTTGGCACTCCCCCCACTCCATCACATGCTGCTGCTGCGGGGTGTCCCACCCCCTCCTCCCGGGGGCCCCTCAAACTTCCGCTCCCCCCTGGCCCGGGGATGGGGCATGGCACTGTCATGCGGGGTGGGGGGGGGCAGGGGCTGATGGATGCAGTGCTGTGAGGGCCATGGCCCTGGTGTCCTTGGGGCCATGGCCATGTGAGCATGTGGGGGACCCTGGACACATATCTCTCACCCCCGCCCCTCAAGCTCAGGGGTGTCCACCAGAGAGGGGTACCTACCTGTGGGTCCGCTCCCACGGTCTGGAGATCCCCGGGGGGCGGAGGCCCTGCTGCTGCTCCGGGATGGCAGGAGGAGGATCTGCAGGCCGGATTCTGCGGAGGAGAAGCCCCCCCCCCCTCCTCCTCCTCCTCCTGCCGCGATGTCCCGGGGGTGGCCTCCGGGGGGGGGCCCGGGGTGCGGGGCTTGCCTCCGGGGCGGACTCCGTCTGCAGGGCCTGCTGGGGCTTGTCAGCCGAGGTGTCAAGGGTGGCCGGAGGGGAGGAGGTGTGCCGGGAGCCCAGGATGTCCCTGAGCTCCCTGTAAAAGGGGCAAGTGACGGGGGCAGCCCCAGATCGGCTGGCCACATCCCGGGCCCGGGAGTAACCCTGCCGCAGCTCCTTGACCTTACTCCTGACGTGGTCAGGAGTGCGGGCAGGGTGACCCCGGGCAGCCAGGCTGTCAGCCAGCCGAGCGAACGCATCCGCGTTCCGCCTCTTGCTCCCCATTACATGGAGCACCTCCTCCTCGCTCCAGAGCCCCAGCAGGTCCCGCAGCTCGGCCTCCGTCCAGGAGGGGCCCCGCTGCCGCTTCCCAGACTGGCTGCCCCTCTGGCTGGGCTGGCTGCCCTGGCTCCCCTTGGGGGGGGTCCCCTGGGGGTGCTGTGGGGGCTGCCGGCCAGCCATCACATCTCTGTGGGGCTGAGGGTGGTGCAGGCTGGCCGCATGTGCAGGCTGCAGCCTGCACGTTCCCTCAGCTTCCTGCAGAGGAAGGGAGGGGGAGGAGACCTTTAAGGGGCCGCTCCAAGCGGCCACCAGTGAGCTGAGGGGCTGGAGAGAGCGTCTCTCAACCCCCCAGCTGATGGCCACCATGGAGGACCCGGCAATTTCGACGTTGCGGGACGCGGATCATTTACACGGTCCCTACTTCAACATTGAACGTCGAAGTAGGGCACTATTCCGATCCCCTCATGAGGTTAGGGACTTCGACGTCTCGCCGCCTAACGTCGAAGTTAACTTCGAAGTAGCGCCCGATGCGTGTAGCCGCGACGGGCGCTATTTCGAAGTTAGTGCCGCTACTTCGAAGTAGCGTGCACGTGTAGACACAGCTGTAGTGTGCAACCACCCTGCCTGACCATGGAACAGGTATGGCCCAAAACTAAGTAGCTATGGCAGGGCTACACCTGGGCCTGGGATGTTAGAAGAAGGTTGAGGGCAGAACAACCAACCTGCTACTGCTATGAGTACCTGCATGACCTCCTGAGGGCAGAGGATGCATCCCCTCCTGTGACCCCCCTGGACATGGCTGAGGAGGCAGCCCCCTGGAGAAACAGATCAACACACAGAGGCAGGAAACACGGATCAAGGCCAAGCCAGAGCCATACAGCAACATGATCTTCATCACTATCAATGAGATCCATGTCATTGTGCTGGAGTCAGACATTTCCTCCTGCCAATACACCTCCAGAGCCTCCCCAGACCTCTTTGTTGGATCCTCCAGTGAAAACCCCATGGGTCACACACCCCAGGTCATGGGGAATGGGTGGAGAAGGGGTGTGCTACGAGCCTCATCAGACGAGCTCGGGTGGGACTCCACACTGCTGCATAACATATGCACTTGTGCAAGGCACCATATCCCACTGGGTCAAAGCACACAGCCTCTGGGCATGGGCACCAGCCAGCTGTCAGCTTCACAGAGGGTCACAAAAGCCCCATGGCCAAGGAAAGAGCAACTGCCCTGGCATGTCTGGGAGTGGGCCAGCCACATGGACAATGGCCCAACCAAGAAACACCACTGGAGAGCATGGCTCTTAGCTCACGAATATGCCTGACAGAAACAGACAGCAGCTGCCCCCATGGACAGCATCTCAGACTGCATGCATGGGTGGTGGGGGACTCAGAAAGGAGCAGGCTGTATCTGCCCCACTTGCTATCCATGGGGGGAGGAGGCAGAACCCACAGGTGAGCTATTGAGGGAGGTAGGCTCTTGGTCTACAGGGGTTTCATGGCCCCCTCCCACCCACCCTTCTGAGCTCTCCAGAGCCCCCCTCAGAGGCTGACCCTCAGCAAAAGGGCTGTGCAAGGGTGGGACATCATGATCCCCTAGGGATGAAGCTCCCCCTTCACCCCACCCCACCCTTTGCACCCCCAACCCTGCTCCCTGCAGGTTCCCCTCAAATAGGAGATGCCTTCCTCCCACTCTGCAAGGTCTGCAGCCCAGGAGTGCGTTTCTTGTATGAGGATGGCCCTGATGGTGGACCTGTCCACAGCAAACTGGTTCCTGATGGAGCAGTTGCTGTCCAGCAACAAGTAGGCAAAATTCAGCATGGGCAGGGAATATGGGTCTGAGGGAGGCATTTAAGGGTGTATCTGTCTGGGGCTTCTGTAAGGGCTTGCCAGCCAAGTGACCTTGTATGTCAGGGTTCTGGGACTCGTTCTGTCAAAAAAGTGGCCAGGGAGTCAGGCCACTTTCTGTTGACACAGCATGTTGATAGAGTGACCTGTTTTTGTGTGTGGATATCTTCTGACAGTGACTTCTGTCAACAGAGTGCCAGAGTATAGATATAGCCAAAAGGTCATAGTAGCCTAGGCGTTGCTTTTGGTGCCTAAATGCCAGAGAGAGACCCACTATGAATCAATAACATTCCCAACTAGTTGTCCCCAAGATCAGTAAGTACCTAAAGACACCCAGCACATGTCCTTTTGCGGTAAAAGTTGCTTAGATGCCCATATTTCTTCTATGTGCATTTTGATATGGTATTGTTTATCAGCCAATGTGTTTTTAAATTATACTTCACAAGCCATACCTTGTACAAACAGTATTGCGATATAAATAATTTAAAAAATCATGATCAGTGTGAAGAAAGCAGATGGGGAGATGTTATTTATTCCTTTTCATAACACAGGAAATAGGGGCCACCAATGAAACTAATAGACATCCGGTTTAAAACAAACAAAGGAAGATATTTTTCACACATAAGGCACTGGCAACTCATGGAATCCCTACCCAAAAATGTTGTGAAGGCCAAGACAATAACAGAACTATCATGTAGGCTAGGCCTATCAAAGTGTATTAGCCAGGTTGGCTTAAATGGTGACCCTAGTCTCTGTATGCTACAAGCTGGAAATGTGAGAAAGAGGATGGATCACTTCATGATCGCCTACCTGTTCTGCTCAATCTCTCTGGGGCACCTGGGACTGGCCACTGTTGGAAGACAGGGTACTTGAATTGATGGACCTTTGGTCTGCCCAAATACGTGCACTATTATTTTGTCTCAAAGGCCCAAGATCCATCCTGGGGCACCAAGGGGTGGTTTCCTCCGGAACTAGGCAAAAGGTGCAGACCATAATGGACCTGTGGGTTGAAGAGGATCTACCTCAAGACCCCAAGGTGAAGTGCCATAATGCCCAAGGCTGAGGCTGGATGGCCATCATCCTGGCAGAATAAGGCCACCCCCCGCTGCAGCATGGAGGAAGGCCAGGCAAAGTTAAAGGGAGCTCCAGCAGGGCTACATCTGGGCCCGGTAAGCTGTCCGACACTCCAGAGCTGGACCTGCCACCTGCCACTATTACCAGTGGACCCAGGCTTGAATCTAGGTTTAGACCTAGCAAAGAAGACCCTCAGAACAAGAATTTGCACCTGAAATGTCTGTTTAAGGAGACACAGGTACTACACTGAAAATGCAATGGATCATTGAGTCAGTTACAGCTGCTTTGGTCGCTCTCCGACACTCTGGGGAAGGACCCACCACCTGCCCCTATTACCAGTAGGCCCAGGCTTGGATCTTGGTTTAGACCTGGCAAAGGAAAACTTCAGAACAATAATTTTCATCCTCGCAACCACTGCAAAACCTGGAAATGCATGTGTAAGTAGTGGACACAAGCACAACATTGAAATGCAATGTATCATAAAGTCTGTTATGGCTCAGTTGGTCGTTGGCAGCCTTACTTGGAGAATTGTCGTAATTGTAGAGCTATGACTTTGCCTTCAATAACTTTTGGATAAAGCCCAAACAAAAATTTGCTCTGAAAGGACAGGCACTCTTGTGACCTGTGTCCTCCTAGAGAGACTTCCCCTGGGTGGATAAAAGACCCCCGACTATAGTCATCTGTGAAAATCATGACCACCCAGGAAAACTTCCCCCAGGCAGCTAAAATACCCCCAGTATAGCCACCCCCTCTGGCCTTTGGATAAAGCCCAAACAAAAAAACTGCTCTGAGAGGGCAGCTACTCTTGTGACAAAATATTTTCTTCTGTTGACTGAAAATTGCATCTGCTGAAGGAGACTTTCCCTCAGTGACTAAAAGACCCCCAACTACATCCAGCCCCTGAAAATCATCACTACTGAGGGAGACTTCCCCTGCATGCATAAAATACCCCTGAATAGCAGCCAGCCACCCAAATATCCTAGCTACCAAGGGAGACTTCTCCCAGCTGCCTACAGGACCCTCACTGCAGACAAGCTGCCTGGCACCTTGCGCAGCATGTCCTTTTATTGGTTCAGGGTCAAGCCACATGATACGGCTGATCATGGGAAAGTCCCAGACTGCATGGTGACCCCAGGGGGATGGAAGAGAGGGGATGTGGGGGTAGGACAAAATGTAAATGGCTGAAAAATGTTTCTCATCCTGTCATACAAACACAAGCCCACCCACAACTTGCCTGCCATGTAGAGTGGGGGCCAGCAGCTGGTGCAAGGAAATACAGAAAACAAAAGATGGCTAGCAGAGGTAGATGCAGATCCACAGATCCCACAGATATGCTAATAGCAAAGAAAGAAAGATGAATTTTCAGCCTCTTGTGACCCTACAGCCACGGGCTTCCAGATGCCAAATTGAAATGGTCTTCCTGTTGCCTAATTCCTCTGCACCTGAGAGCGGTGAAGATGGAAGAAGCCAGAGCAGAGAACTGTGGGGCATTTTTGGACACATACGGGACATCTCTGGAGGCTAATTAATTTGATTTAAAGACATGGCACTTCCTCACCACCCTGCTTTCAGAATTTTAAATTCAAACTGAACTCTCCACCTGTCAGGTTACTACGATATTATGATATTGATATTATGTCAATTTTAGTTCATCATAAATTGAGCTAATGGAATTTACAGTGAAGACAGGCACTTGGTAAAATCAGGCTAAATGATTTACAATCAATATTATCTCATAGTGTAGATATAGGCATAGACTTAAAACATGAGCACATGAAGTGAGTTGTGTACTCCCTCTGCATTCAAAGGGCTGCTATGGCTCAGTGAGCACATCCTGCAAATTATAGTTATAGGCACAATTAGTAAAACTACCCTATTCTTGGAAACTATCTTGGTTATAACAATCCTGTGGCCACTGAGATGAAAGAGGGTAACTCATGCTGCCCACTCGGTAACCCAGGTTGCCCAGCAGTGCCCTAGCCACACAGTTCAGTGCAAACTCCTCTTCTGTGTTCAGCATATTACTTGGAATTTGGTTCACACAAGACTGTAGTTGGATATTTAGGGTGAATAGCCAATTACCTCACAAAAGTTGTGCTTCAGTCTCTCCTAAGGCTGCTCAGAAAGCATAGGAAGGGGTGTATGTGTGTCCCACATTGCCCATGTCTACACTAGCCAAAAACTTCGAAATGGCCATGCAAATGGCCATTTCGAAGTTTACTAATGAAGTGCTGAAATACATATTCAGCTGTTCATTAGCATGCGGGTGGCTGCGGCACTTCAAAATTGATGCGGCTCACCACCGCGTGGCTCGTCCAGATGGGGCTCCTTTTCGAAAGGACCCCGGCTACTTCGAAGTCCCCTTATTCCCATCTGCTCAGAGGAATAAGGGGACTTCAAAGTAGCCGGGGTCCTTTCGAAAAGGAGCTCTGTCTGGATGAGGAGCGCGGCGGCAAGCCGCATCAATTTCGAAGTGCCGCGGCAGCCCACATGCTAATGAGGTGCTGAATATGTATTTCAAAGCTTCATTAGTAAACTTCGAAATGGCCATTTCTATGGCCATTTCGAAGTTTTTGGCTAGTGTAGACATGGCCATTGACTGACAAATGTTGTTGTCCGGATGTTCACCAGTTTAACTCTAGATCAATGCAAAGGTGGGCCCATGGCCCACTTGTCCCCCTTGGACAGTTTGGTGTTTGGGAGAAGCAGTGAAGCATTCTGTAAAAGTTTCTTGCTCAGCAGTACAAGAAAATGTAGATTCATAGATCTGGAGGCAAAAAGAGACTATTGTGGTCAACTAATCAAAATAATTTCCATATCCTAGCTTCTAGAAAATCATCCAAACTTAATTTAAACTTGTCAGTAATGAACTCATACCAACCACTGGTAAATTGCTCCAACGCTCGGTAAGTCCTGTCATTAAACATTTATGCCTTATTTGCATGGAGCCCTGCACTGTACAACCATACAATGGCCATTATAATCTGACATTGGCAGTCTTCAGAAGATAATCCAAAGAGAGCAGCAACTACATAAAAATGATTCTTTACACTTCCTGCACATAACACATTGCTTGATTCAATCCAGTGACAAAAGTAATTTTAAAAAATCAATTGCATAACCTGCATGTATTCCCAAAACAAAGAAAGGTGTAAAGACAAGTGTCAATCATCATTTCTGCTTCTTACATAGAACAAGAAGGATTTTTATAAATACACTAGAAAAAAGAGTAAGACCAGGGACAGGGTAGGGCCATTGCTCAGTGAGGAGGGAGGAACAGTAACAGGGAACTTGGAATTGGCAGAGATGCTTAGTGACTTCTTTATTTCAGTCTTCACTGAGAAGTCTGATGAAGAAATGCCCAACATAGTGCATGTTACTGGGAAAGGAATAGGGTTAGAAGTGGAAATAAAAAAAGAAGAAGTTAAAAATCACTTAGATTAAAAAATTAGATGTCTGCAAGTCACCAGGGCCTGATGAAATGCATCCTAGAATACTCAAGGAGCTGATAGAGGAGGTATCTGACCCTTTATCTATCATCTTTGGAAAATCATGGGAGACAGGAGAGATTCCAGAAGACTGGAAAAGGGCAAATATAGTGCTCATCTATAAAAAGGGGAATAATAATAACCCAGGAAATTACAGGCCATTCAGGTTAACTTTTGTGCCAGGAAAGATAACGGAGCAAGTAATTGAAGAAATCATCTGCAAGCACTTGGAAGGTGGTAAGGTGATAGGGAACAGCCAGCATGGATTTGTAAAGAATAAATCATGTCAAACCAATCTGATAGCTTTCTTTGATAGGATAACGAGCCTTGTGGATAGGGGAGAAGCAGTAGATGTGGTATACCTAGACTATAGCAAAGCATTTGATATGGTCTCACCATGATATTCTTATAAAAAAAACTAGGCAAATACAATTTAGACGAGGTTACTATAAGGTGGGTACATAATTGGCTGGATAACTGTACTCAGAGAGTAGTTCTTAATGGTTCTCAATCCTGCTGGAAAAGCATAACAAGTGAGGTTCCGCAGGGGTCTGTTTTAGGACTGATTCTGTTCAATATCTTCATCAACAATTTAGATATTGGCATAGAAAGTACGCTTATTATGTTTGAAGATGATACCAAGCTGGGAGAGGTTGCAACTGCTTTTAAGGATAGGGTCATAATTCAAAATTATCTGGATAAATTGGAGAAATGGTCTGAAGTAAACAGGATGAAGTTTAATAAGGACAAATGCAAAGTGCTCCACTTGGGAAGGAACAATCAGTTTCACACATACAGAATGGGAAGAGACTGTCTAGGAATGACTACAGCAGAAAGGGATCTAGGGGTTAGGGTGGACCACACACTAAATATGAGTCAACAGTGTGATGCTGTTGCAAAAAGAGCAAACATTATTCTGGGATGCATTAACAGGTGTCTTGTGAACAAGACACGAGAAGTCTTTCTTCTGCTCCACTCTGAACTGGTTAGGCCTCAGCTGGAGTATTGTGTCCAGTTCTGGGCACCACAGTTCAAGAAAGATGTGGAGAAATTAGATAGGGTCCAGAAAAGAGCAACAAGAATGATTAAAGGTCTAGAGAATGTGACCTATGGAGAAATGCTGAAAGAATTGGGCTTCTTTAGTTTGGAAAAGAGAAGATTGAAGAAGGTGACATGATAGTGGTTTTCAGGTATGTAAAAGGGTGTCATAAGGAGGAGGGAGAAAACTTCTTTTTGGCCTCTGAGGATAGAACAAGATACAAGGGACTTAAACTGCAGCAAGGGAGGTTTAGGTCGGACATTAGGAAAAAGTTCCTAACTGTCAGGGCGGTCAAACAGTGGAATAAATTGCCAAGAGAGGTTGTGGAATCTCCATCCCTGGAGATATTTAAGAACAGGTTAGATAGATGTATATCAGGGATGGTTTAGAAAGTACTTGGTCCTGCCATTAGGGCAGGGGGTTGGGCTCAATGACTTCTCAAAGTCCCTTCCAGTCCTAGTATTCTATGATTCTGATTCTATGATCTGAGAACCATAAAGACTGCCTGGGGAAGAAAATGTCCAAATGTGTGTCACATGAGAGTACTGTTATCGGTATTTGGAAGGCGAATGCATATCACATAGGCACAAAGGGATAACGTAAATAACAAGAGCGATTCTGATAGACTCAAAACAGAAGTGGTACACTTTACTCAGAAGTGATAGATAGCAATATAGGCATAACTTTGTGTGGTGAACTACTCCAGAGGTGTCCAATGACTTTCATATGAGACAAAAGAAAACATGAGACTCTACTAATGTTGCTTGGGCATGACAAAGCCCCCTGCTTGAATTGATCTTAAGTGAAGGTAAAAAGCCAGATAATGGATCATTTGACACTTAGTCATTCTCACCCTAAGCACAGCAGTAAATTCATGTGGTAGTCATAATCAAGATCATGAGCAAACATAAATGAACACCACACTCTGTACTTCTCAACATAGATTCTACAGATTGTACCTCTTATATCTGGTACTCTCTGGTCTAGCAGAGAACCCTGGTAGCCTGGAGCAGGGGCTAGCTGGGAGTCATGCTGGGAACCATGGCTAGAATGGTGAGAAGAGGACTGGCAGCAGCCAGGAGCCGGGGCTGGGCCCAGGGAGGGGCAGCTGAGAAACATTGGACAGGGTGTGGTGGTCCGTGGCCAGGAATGGTGGCCAGAGTCTGGAATCTGCAGCCAGGCCAGAAAGCTGGCAGCTATGCAGTGGTTGGGAAGTGGCTGGGACTGAGGAATAAATGTGGGCCCACAGACGGGAGGAGAGCAGCAGTGGAGCTGGAGGTAAGCAGGAGACATTGACCTCCCCTGGACTGGCACAATCCATGTTACTTGACTACTCAAGTCTCTAGGGTGCTGGATCAAGGATGTGATTTTTTTTTCTTTATTTACAAAAATGTTTTAAAATATCACTAGAAATAATGTATAGCAATTATATCTGTCTTAACTTAGACTTAAACCCTTGTACTCTTAGTGGAGCATAGGACATCTACCAGTCTCCTCCTCTTCATTCCATCTTGGGACAAAACTTCTTGCTGACTTCACAGGAGTACCTCACTTGTTGTCCTTCAGTCTCAGTAGATCTTTTCCACATTGTCCAAGGTCTTCCTCTTTTGCGTTTTCCTTTAAGATTCTATCTGACAGCTTGACAGACTACACTGGATGATGGTTTTCTGAGAGTGTGGCCCTGACATTTCCACTTTCTTATCTTGATTTGGACATCAAGTAGTTCTTGCCCTGCTGTGTTCCAAAGTTCCTCATTTGTGAGAAAACTGTGTTATTTGATATGAAGAATGTACCTCAGGCATCTGTTTGGGAATATCTGTGGCTGATGATTTGAAGACTTTTTAGTATGCCAGGTCTCACAACCATACAAGAGCACACTCTTCACTTTAATATTGAAGATCTGAAGCTTTGTCTTAGCAGACACTATTTGTGAACTCCGTACGGGATGAAGAGTGTTGAATACAGTTGTGGATTTCCCTATCCTGGCATTGACATCCGTGTCTGCTCATAACACTCCTGAAGTAGGTGAACTGCTCCATATCTTCCAGGTCATCCCCTCCCAGTGTGATCGTGTTGTAGGTCTGGTTGCTCTTAAACATCTTGGTCTTTCCCTTGTTAATGTTCAGTCCAATCATTGAAGCAGATTTGTCTAGTGTGATCTTTTCTTCCAAGCTTTTATCAGTGTGAAAGGAGGGTGACATCATCAGCAAAATCAATGTCCACTAGCTGTTTGAAAAGTGCCCACTGAATGCCCCATTGATGGCCATCTGTTGCCCTGCTCATAATCCAGTCCACTCTAATCAAGAATAGGAAAGTAACAATAGGTACCCTTGTCATACTTCTGAGAGTAAGTTGAAGGATTGTCAACACTCCATTGTGAAAAACTTGGCATATTGTGGGTCTATACATTGAACTGATCAGGTTAATTATTTTGGATGGGATGTCACAGTGTTGCAGCAATTTTCACAGTGTTGCAGCAATTTCCACAAAGTATCTCTATCAATGCTGCCAAAGTTTTTTTGTTTTGTTTTGTTTTGTTTTGTTTTGTTTTGAAGTCTATCGGTTGAACAGCTCCACTGGGAAATCGGCTTTTTTCTCTGTATCCTTAAGCTGCTCCATGCTGAATCTCAAACCTGGGCTACGTCTACACGTGCACCCAACTTCGAAATAGCTTATTTCGATGTTGCGACATCGAAATAGGCTATTTCGATGAATAACGTCTACACGTCCTCCAGGGCTGGCAACGTCGATGTTCAACTTCGACGTTGCTCAGCCCAACATCGAAATAGGCACAGCGAGGGAACGTCTACACGCCAAAGTAGCACACATCGAAATAAGGGAGCCAGGCACAGCTGCAGACAGGGTCACGGGGCGGACTCAACAGCAAGTCGCTCCCTTAAAGGGCCCCTCCCAGACACACTTTCATTAAACAGTGCAAGATACACAGAGCCAACAACTAGTTGCAGACCCTGTATATGCAGCACGGACCCCCAGCTGCAGCAGCAGCAGCCAGAAGCCCTGGGCTAAGGGCTGCTGCCCACGGTGACCACAGAGCCCCGCAAGGGCTGGAGAGAGAGTATCTCTCAACCCCCCAGCTGATGGCCGCCATGGAGGACCCCGCTATTTCGATGTTGCGGGACGCGGATCGTCTACACGTCCCTACTTCGATGTTGAACGTCGAAGTAGGGCGCTATTCCCATCCCCTCATGGGGTTAGCGACTTCGACGTCTCGCCGCCTAACGTCGATTTCAACTTCGAAATAGCGCCCAACATGTGTAGACGTGACGGGCGCTATTTCGAAGTTACTGCCGCTACTTCGAAGTAGCGTGCACGTGTAGACGCAGCTCTGGTGTGACAAGGTAAGGCTGGGAATGGGTAAGAACAAGAGGGAAGAGCAGGGCAGGCAAACAAGCAGAGTGTGAGCAGCCAGGGAGGAAGTTGCCCTGAGTCAGTTGGGGCCAGCTTGTCCCAGTTAAGCTCGCTTTTAAAAGAACCCTTGCCCAGTAGGCAGGGAGAGGAGAGGAGAGGAGAGGAGAGAGAGAGCGAGCGAGCACGAGCGCAGTGAAGTGAAGCAAAGCAAAACAAAGCAAAGCAAAAGGAGTTTTCTAGAAGCACCAAGAGGAGGAGAGGAGTGCTCAGCCACAAGGGGCTAAAGCCCTACCCAGGAGGCCCTGAGATTTGGTGTAAGGACAAGTGGGCTGGACACACAGGAGTAGCCAAGCCAGAAGGGATAACACGCTGTTACTACTGCCATGGCCACTCCCTGGAGGAGGTACAAGGTGGGCGGGAGTCATCTGGGGAAGTGACCCAGGGAAGAGCTGCAGTGCTCATAATGAGAGGAGACCTCCCCCACCGCCAGCAGCCATACAGGGTCCCTGGGTCAGAACCCAGAACAAGTGGGTGGGGCCTGGGTTCCCCCCAGGCCACCATCTCCCCCTCTTCCCCCCGTCTCAATGGCAGCAGTGACCTGACCATAGGAGAGTGGACTAAACAGGGGCCTGGAGCCCAGGATCCAGGCCAGCCTCGCCACTCTGGCTTCATCTCTGGTGTACTTCTTGAGCCTGAACTTGAGTTTTATCATGATCAAATGGTGGTCTGAACCTATGGAGTCTGCTCTATGATCACTCTGAGAGTTTCTATTTGGTCAGTACAAGATCTCTTGCTTCAGAAGAGCCTGTTCTTCCCTGAGCTTCTGTCAATTTCTGTCTTCAGTCTTTCCAACAGAATCCTATTGAACATTTATCCTGGAATAGACAATAACATTATGCCCCTCCAGTTCTTGCATTATATCAGGTTGCCTTTCTTTGGAAGCTTGATAAGGCAGCCATGTTTCCAGTCTTGTAGGATCACTGTAGTGTATCATTTGTTCTCAAAATAAATTATACATTTTATTGACTGATGTTTCACTACCTGCCTTGATTCCCTCTGTGAGGATGTTGTCTGGACCTGGTGCTTTTCTGTTTTCAGATGGGTAATGTTTTTTTTTTCTGATTTTTTCTTTTGTAGGTCTGTTTCTGTTAATTTGCAGGGGTATATTTGCAAATGGTAACTCCAGAGATTCCATGGGGGAAGGGTGGATATCCAGCTCTTCAAAGTGTTCCTTCCATCTACTGAGCTGCTCACTTGGGTTCGTTAGCACATGTTCCTCCTTATCCTGTACTGGCTGATCCACCATATGCCATGACCCAGCTAGCTTCCATGTGATGTCACACAGCTCTTTCAAGTTTCTCCTTCCTGCAACTTGTTCCACATATTGTGCAAAGTTTTCCACAAAGTTCTTGTCACATTTTTCAACGTTTATAGCTTCTCTGTTGGCTTCTGAATACACTCTCTGAGCTTCCACTTTGGCTGCTGCTGTTTTGCTGTTGTTTGCTGCTGCTTTTCTGTCCTTTTGTTCCTTCACTTTTCTCAGGGTTTCTGCTGTGATTCATTCTTTGTGATAACTCATCCTCTTTCCCAATATTTTATCACAGGTTTCTTTTCAGGCTGTTTTAGTGTGTTCCCAAGTGTGTTCCACGATAGCATTTTTCAGAATGAGGTTTGTTAGAAATGCGTATGGGTTGAACAGCTCCACTGGGAAACTGGCTCTTCTCTCTATATCCTTGAGCTGCTCCATGCTTAATCAGAATACTGGCTTCATCTGTGGTATACTTCTTGAGCCTGAACTTGAGTTTTACCATGATAAATGGTGGTCTCAACCTACACCTTCTCCTCTTCCAGTGTGGACATCCTTCATTGATCTTCTGAAAGTACTGCTGATACATATGTGATCACTGTGGTTTTCTGACTGGTGGTCAGGTGAAACTCACGTGACCTTATGGACCCATTTGTGTGGAAAAGCATCAATCTTTTGAAGGGACAGAAGTTACTGAAGTACTCCCCAGTTTCCTGCATGTTGCCTAGGCCTCCTTTTTCCATGGTCTGTTCCCTGCCTGTATTTATGCTTCTAATTTTCACATTGAAGTTGCCCATTAAAATCAAGATATCCTTTGTTTTCTGGTTCACAACACTTTGTAGTTTCTCATAGAAGTGTGTTTTACATTCCTTAACCACTTCATTACTTGGTGCATAACATCAAACAAATAGTACCTTCCTCACTTTGGTGTAGAATGTGGCTGTGATGATATTCCTGTCCACTCCATTAAAGCACCAAATGCCAGTTTTAACAACATAAAACCCACTTCTTCTGTGTGCAGTACACCCTCATCTTCATGTCCTGAGTAGATGAGGGTTTTGCCTGTTGTCAGGTGCAGCTGCTCAGATTGTGTCCAGCTTGTCTTACTCAAGCCCAGAACTGCAAGCTTGTATTGTTTCCTCTCTGCTGCAGTCTGTGCTATCTTCCCTACTTGGTACATGGTCCGAACACTCCACTTACGAAACTGGGTGGTTGTCCTGGCTGGGAGAGAAGTCAGCTGCAGGAGAGCTTCCTTTCAGCTTCCTGTCCCATGTTTCATGCTCTATCCATGTGGATTGGCAACTCCTCCCAAGACTTGCATAGTTAGAGGTTTATTTGTAGATGTTTCTGTAACTTCTGTTTTTTTTTCAGATAGGGTTGTTAACCCTAATACAACCCCTTTTACCTCAAGGAGAGGTGATCCAAATTTGTCTGGTCTTTACCCTTTGACCTGTCCACTTTGGGTGACCCTTCCAGGTGCTGTACCTCTCTCTGGCATAATGATACACGTTATTGAGACATGCAGTCCACCACACCACAATTATATATAGTAACAAGTGATTCAGCCAGTATCATGAAAAAATATGAAAAGTGACTATGTGGTCCATTTTCTCCCAATTCTCCCAATACTGACACAAGAGTTATTGAGCCAGAGTCAGGTCATCAGCTTGTATAAACATTCAAAGTTCCAAAGATTTTGTTTGAGCTCCACTAGCTGCATAAATTGTGGTTCTGACCTGTATGCATGTAGCTGTTGCTGCAAAGAATGCAGCAAGTTTCTTGAGTGCTCTTTTATTTGTTTATTTATTTATTTATTTATTTGCCAGGGCTCAGGTAATTGGTTTGATGCTAAGTAGCATCCAATTTCATGAATAAAATCCACAGCTATTGTAATATGTGTGCTTGGAGCTGACTTTCTATGAATTTGTGTCCAGAAAAAGCCTCTTGGGTTGGAATGTTCTCTGAACTGGTTTGATCCAAAACCCATTGAGGTTATTAGAGTGATCCCCTTTTACTTATACAGCTCATCAGGTCCAAAGGTTCCCAAAAAAATCATAATTTATTTCACATTCAATTGTTGATTCAAGCACAGAGTGGAGGATAAATTTTTTATCTATACCCTCAGCACTAATTTTCTAGTTGTCACAAAGTCTCCTTACTTTGCTTTCTTCCCCCTGATGAAAATGGCAATGGCAAAATAAACTGTTATTTATTGCAAGAATTCAGTTAAATAACAAAATACATAATTTGTAATAGAAACCATCATAATGGGAATTGTTACTTATATTCTATCTGTAGCTAAACATCTGGTAGAGATGTTTAAAACATGGTGTCTGTTAAACATATTATAGTCTTTCCTTTATATACAGAACATCTCTAAACAAGCAAGAAATAATGATAAATGTATGGTATTTTGTAGTTCTGTATGGTATTTTTCCAGGCTCATGCACGAATACAATTACACAATGAATACTCAGCATACTCAGTGGGGCTATTAGCCTCAGTCCTGCAAGCACTTTTGCACATATTTAATTCTACACCAGATAGTAAAAGTAAGTGTTAGCAGGATCTTAGTCATTTTGTTCTGAAAGCTAGCCAGATTATCTAATTAATTTGAATAAAATGGTTTCATTTACATAATATTTATCTGTAACATAAATAAATATATATATTTTTTTCTGTGAATAGTACAGTTAAGGCTGAAAAGGCAAACCTTCAAAGGTTAGGAAGTACTTGCATTAAGGTACAACTTTAATTCAGGTCTCTTGTGTATGTTCATTCTACTATTCCTAAAGTCCATAACTGTGTACTCTATACTCCTTCTCTTTTGAAATTTGATAGGATTTTAGATAACCAAACTGGAACTCCCATAAATTCTATCATATAGCATCATTTTGATACCCACGTAGGTCAACAGCAAAGTTATAATTTTCAGAGCACCAAACAAAGCTCTGTCACTTGAATTAAGGGAGTAAATCACAGCCATAGTGGTTGTCATCCTCTATGTCAGGGGTGGGGAACCTCCACAGTTCATCAGTGTTAGTCATTAGTAGGCAAACAGACACTTTGTTTACATGACTATCTGAGGTCATGGAGCCCTGCAGCTTCCCATGGCTGTGATTTGTTGTTCTCAGGCAATGGGAGCTGTGGGAAGCAGTGGTCTGGCCCACTTCTTCCTATGGCTCCCATTGTCTGGGAAACGCATGTCACAGTCACTGAAGCTACAAGCAGCCGTGCCTGTGGACATGTAGTAAATAAACAATTTGGCAGCATGCTGGTGGCTAACCTTGACAAACTGCATCCAGCCTGCTAGCCAGAAATCCTCCTCCCCTGCTCTATGTCAGCCAGGACTAGAGAGTACAAGGATCTTTTCTATGGTGTTTCACTGGTATACGCTAACAGCAGAGGAATGGTTGACCTCAGGAGCCCTGGATGCCATTCCAGACTCTGGAGGAGAATATGATCTTGTGAGCAAAGACACTTTGTCCATTGCATCTTATACATAACCTCTTTAACCTGTCCCAGTTATGTCTTTTCCCTACCTCTGGCTCATTGTTCTTGTTCCAAGTCTCTGTTTCTCAGGCTTCTCACGCTTATCCCAGTCTACATGCCTAGTCTGTCCTAATTTCTCTTCCTTTCTCCCAACCTCCAGTTCTAATTTCTCTCTGACATTGTTTGTGTTTTAATCTATTCACTTTATCTTCTAGGTCCATTTCTATTTGTTATTTCTTACTAAGGCCACATCTACACTACAGCCCCTCTTCGGATGGATGGCTTTCGAAACAGAACATCAAAAGCCGTTCTTTCAAAAGGGAGCATCCACACAAACAGAGACCGAAGGTGCGATCCGCTCTTTTGAAAGTCCCGGAGTGCAATTTTGAAAATGAGCGTCCACACTATTCAGGGTGCTCTTTTGAAAGTACAGGCGCAGGAAGTCTCGCAGGCAGGGTCGCATGGTGGATGAGCCCTTCTGGGACCGTGGCCCACCGTGCCCTTAAAGGGCCCCCCATCCCATATGTCATCTTGCACACGATGACTGCCAGCCACCTGTCCCCAGGTTCGCACAGCGAGGAGATCAGAGGAGGCACACTGAGCCCCCATGGAACCCAAGCAACCCCCCATCTCCATCCAGGCCATGGCCAGTCCACTGGCCATGGTCCTGGCTGCTGCGCAGCAGTGGCTACGGGCAGCCAGCCTACTAGCCACCCTCCTGGAAGTCATCTTGAGGGTGCGACATCCCCAGCCGGTCCCCCGAGGCATCCACAGCCTGTGGAGCTTCCCCACAAGTAGCGACTGATGGGACCAGCCGGTGCTGGAGGACTGGGGCGATGACCAGTGGCTACAGAACTTCTGGATGATTAAGGGGACATTCCTAAGGCTGTGCCACTGGCTCACCCCAGACCTCCAGCACCAGGACACCTGCATGAGGCCAGCACTCCCACTCCAGAAAAGGGTGGCCATCGCCTTCTGGAAACTGGCCACTCCAGACAGTCACTGATCTGTCGGCCATCAATTCGGGGTGAGGAGGGCCACTGTTGGGGCCGTCCTCAATGAGGTAAGCCATGCACATGTGGGGGCCAGGGGATCGGGGGGGCACTCTGGCAGGGGGCACCATAGAAGACCACAGGGCAGCCCTCATCGGGGACGGGACAGGAACGGGGACAAGGTGCTGCAGGGAACAGGGATGGTCAGGCACACTACACCCCACTCATGCTCATGAGTGCATGCTCCTCCCACCCCCTGCAGATTGTCTGGGCCATCTACAGGGTCGTCCTGTGGCAGCTGGTCCGTGTCAGGGACCTGGACGATGCCATCTGGGGCTTTGAGGAATTGGGCTTCCCAAACTGCTTTGGGGCCATGGACAGCATGCACATCGCCATCTGGGCCCCAGAGCACAGCGGCGAGGCTTTCATAAACCATAAGGGCTACCACTCCATGGTCCTGCAGGCACTCATCAACACCAACGGTCGGTTCCAGGACATCTGTGTGCTCCTCCCCCAGCAGAAGCTCCCCATTGGGGACACCATAATGCCACCCTGCATCATGGCAGACGTGGCCTACCCCCTGCAGGCCTGGCTCATGAGGCCTTATATGGGGCACACACAGCCCAGCCACAACATTTGTGATGAGCGGTTGAACTGGGCCCACAACATGGTGGAGAAGGCATTTGGCCTCTTGAAAGGACACTTCAGATGTCTCCTCACAAGACTGGAGGTGGGCCTCCCCAGTGTTCCAGCAGTGGTTGGGGCCTGCTGTGCCCTGCATAACCTCGTGGAGGCAAAGCATGAGCCATTCATGCACGGGTGGGTCTTTGAGGCAGGTCGCGGGTATGAGCAGTCCCCTACCTCCCCATGCCTCCAGGCCCAGTGGGTAGGGGTGTGGGTACAGGAGGCCCTGAGCTAGGCCTTTGAGCGGGGACCGCAGTAACCACCTCACCCCCATGCAAGCAGACCCCACCCCCACCCCCATGCGCACACATCCCACCACCCCCACACGCCCCACCACCCCCACACATGCACAGGGGACCCAGGTGGAACCACAAAATAAACACTTTATTTAACCGCTATTACTGCTTTACAGAAAGGGAGGCTGGAGGGAACTATATATAGGGGGGTATCACAAAAAGGGGCACTGGGGGGAAATATATACAGGGGCATTGTGGCCCCAGGTGGTCACCCTCCAGGCCCTGGAAGGGCCAAATGTAAGGGCAGAAGGCCGTATTCATTTATGGGTGTTGAGGGACAGTATCCCCATCGCCCACGACCGCCCCTTCCCCTCTGGGTCTGGGTGGTCCATCGCGGCTGGGCTGGGGTGGGTGGCACAGGGAGGTAGGGGCGCTGCTGGGGTGGGGCCCCTGCGGGCTCCCTGGGGTCAGCATGGGGGGTGTGGGAGATGGCATCACCCTGGCCAGCCTTGGTGATCAACATATGGGCCAGCTGCATCAGGGCAGCCGGGGGGCAGGTGGGTTGGGAGAAGGGCAGAGAGGTCAGGCTTGTGGCGGGGGGGGTTGCTGCAGGGAGTGGGGTGGGGTGGGGGATTTTGGTGTGGGGAGGCTGACTGGGGGACTGGGGAGGTGAGGGAGATCGGGGGTGGGGAGGCTGACCGGGGGACCCAGGAGGTGGGGGGGCAGCTGGGTGACAGTTGGATGAGGTATGGTGGGGTGGGGACGGGGGGGAGGTGTGGGAGTGGCTTGCGATGGGACAGCATCTGGGTCTAGAGTGTCCATGTTCACTGCAACCTGGTCCCAGTTCTGCCACTTCATGGCAAGCTCCTCCCACAGCATGACGGTAAGGTCCCGCAGAACTGTGGTATGGGCAGCATCCCCTGCCTCCTTGTTGCCTCCCTGGTGGTGCTGTCGGATGGCCCGGCAGCGGCCCCACATGGTCCCTGCTTGGGATCTGAGCCACTCCCCTTCGCCCTCCATGGTGGGGCTAGTCTGGCCGCTGGCTGCAGGAGCTGTGAAGACAGAAGGAGGGAGGGGCATGAGCCATTAGTCCCAGGTGCAGGTCCCTGTGTCCTGCCCCCCACCCCCGCTCCATGTCCCTGCGTGCCCCACAGAGGTACTGAGGACACGTCCCCCCACGCTGTTCCCCGGTCCCTCCAAGTCTGGCCAGTCCTTGGTGCTGTCCCATCTATGTGGTGCTGAGTGCCACCCATCATCCCCCTGAGAGCCCGAGGAGCATAGCTGTCCAGGGTCCACATGCATTTGGGCTGGTGGCTGTGTGGAATGCCTTGGCCATCCTGGGTGGGACCTGAGACTCCCTCCCTGGGCACTAGGGAGGCTAGTGTGCACGCCACCTACCTATGGGTCCCTCCAGGAAGACAGGAGAGGCACTGTCAGATGGGACCTGGCTGGATGGCCTGGATGGGAGGTCGATGACGAGGACCCTCTCACTTGAGCCCTCTTCATCGCTGGTGGGGTCGAGTTGCCATGCTGTCTGTGGTCACCTGGAGCTGGCTGACAGTCCCAGGTGCTCCTTGCCCTCAGTTGCCATCTCTGGCTCGGTGTCACCCACAGATGTGTTGAGGAGGATGGTGGGAGGTCCGGCCTTCTTCAGCCCCAGGAGGTGTTGAAGCTTCTTGTACTAGGGGCAGCTTCTGGGGGCTGCCCCTGACCACCCAGCTGCATCCTGGGCCCTGCAATACCCCTGCCGCAGTTCTTTCACCTTTGACTGGACCTGGTCTGGTGTGCGGGTGGGGTGGCCACAGCCGAGCAGCCCCTTTGCCAGTCACTTGAAGGCGACTGCATTGTGGCAGCAGACCCCTGTTTGTTGAAGGACCTCCTCATCCTCCCAGAGGGAGAGGAGGTCCTGGATCTTGGCTTCTGTCCAGGAGGGGGCTCGATGCTTCAGGGCCTGACCCACCACCTGGGACAACTCCCCGCTGTCTTTGGAGGACCCCTGGAGTGGGCGGGGGTTCAGGTGGCTGGCCATGAGTCCAGGTGGTGTGGGGGACTGGCTGGACGTCATGGTGGCTGGTGAGCTAGACAGCAGTGTGGCCTCACTGCTGGCTGCACGCTCTCAGCTTCCTGCCTGAGGGTTTCTGGGAGCCTGCATCCTCTTAAGTGCAGCTGGACGCTGGAACCATAGAGCCCTGTCTGTTCTGTGAGCGGCGAGCTGATCACCGCCATGGAGGACTCCCTCTTTCGAATGAGTGGGCCGCGGAGCATCTATACTTGCTGTCTTTCGAAATTATCTTTCAAAGGAGGGTGCTCTTCCCATCCCGGGAACGGAGGACCGACTTTGAAAGAACACAGGAGTTCTTTCGAAGTTACTTTCGAAAGAGCGCGGTATGTGTGTGTGGATGCTCTGTGGGTTCTTTCGAAAGAGCTCGGTGTTCTGATCCTAATTTCTAATGTACTTTCTAGTGTAGACGCAGCCTAAATGTTGACTGGGCACCAGCAAGGGATCATTAGGTAACTGAAGAGACAGTCTCCTCAGGAACTTTCTGTTCCCAGGCCCAAATCTTTGTAGCTCAGAGCAGCTATTGGAGGAAAAGTTCTTTTGACTTCTGAAGTCATTGGCCTGAGCGTGCTCAGTTGTTTGTTGAGGTGTGCTCATATGCAGTTCAGATAGCATGAAGGAACCCTGAAGGGATAGTGCATACCCAGTGCAGAAGGAATCCTGAGATAACTTGTCTGAGGACAAATTCTGACAAGTCTCTACTGAAGAAACATTGCAAGTGAGGTAATATCTTTTATCGAACCTACTTCTGTTGGTAAAACAGAGAAGCTTTCAAGTTTCACAGTGCTCTTCTCAAGGATTGTATTGAGCATGTGTGAATGGTGTTTGTTTAAAGACTTATCTCAGACAAATTTCATAGAATCATAGAATACTAGGACTGGAAGGGACCTCAGCAGGCCAATGAGTCCAGCCCCCTGCCCCAATGGCAGCACCAAGTACTGTCTAAATTTGGATGCATCTTCATCGGGAGAGCAAAAAGTACGACCCTGCACTTGGGCAACCCCTTTATCAAAATATAAGTCCCAGATCCAAAGCAGATGGGACTTCAAAAAATCAGTTGTAAGAATTTTTCTAACATGTTCACAACAATGTATTTTTCCTTAAAATCATTCTTAGGAATTGTTGAACCATGATTACTGAATATTTCCACAAATGTTCAGCCTGAGGCAGACACCTGACATAAAAATATTTCAGCGTGAGTGACTGAAGCTTGGCAACTGAAAATAGGGTCTTGTAATAAATAGGGACAGGTAACCTGCATATACTATTTCTTATGGGTTAATAATTCTGTAGTAGGAAGAGAGCTGAGGTATAAGGCCCCATATGACACCTAGGCTATAATAGTGGGCAAGCTTTGCTGCTATAAACCAAAGTTAGCAAAACTCAGGTTGTAAGCAAACATCAGGGTCTGCCTGCCTGTAGGTTAACAGAATCTGTCAAGAATAGGGCTGATATTGAAAAAACACATTCTGAAGAAGCACTGAACAGGATAATCACTCAAAAATATTCCAGAAAAGTGGTACCAGAATGTCCTAATTTTAAGGGCAGTACAAAAACTTTTCCCAAAGATAACAGCATACTGAACCCTCCTGTAATTTAAGCTCAGGGTGACAGTGTAATGAATAAATATATTTTGATTGAACCACCATGTACAAGGAGAGGAGTGATAATTAGCCACCTAATGGGAGAGTAACTGTCTATATTATAGGGACAATCTATAATTTATTTGTCTCAGGGTATAAAGAGGTATCTCTAAGATAGCATCTTGGTTCAGCCAAGGATGGAATTGAAAGTCCTGTTATTCACTAAGCTAAGACCATTGTTGTGGGCATACATGTTTTAGTACCCTTATAGGCTACATCTACACTAGAGAGTTTTGTTGACAAAACCAGAGTTTTGGCAAGAAAACTCGCAGAGCATCTACACACAAAAGGTATTCTGTCAACAGTCTGTCAACAAAACTCAGCACTTCTTATGACAGCATTCTGCTCTCCGTGATGAGGAATAATGGCTTTGTCTACAATTTCTGTAGATAGAAAAGCCATGCAGATGCTGTGGGGGGCACTCTGTCAACAGCCCTGTCTGCTGAGCTTCAGGTTAGCCATTCTGTCAAGAGAGTGGCCAGGCAGTCTGGCTGCTTTTTGTTAACAGCGCAGATTGCTCTTTCAATTCTCTTCTGTGTGTGGGCTTGATCTGTCAAAAGTTTTTCTGGACAGATGCCTTCTGACAGTGACTTCTGTCATCAGATTGCTGTGGTGTAGACGTAGCCACAGAGTCTTCCAAGTGCAATTACTGTGCTCTATTAACAATAAACCTAGCCAGATGCCTTCATACCTTAAAGGATCATATGGTCTTTGAGTGGGTCACTTGAGGTCTTCAGCCAAATATCTAACAATAACACACTGTAAAATCTTTCCTAGCATAAATTTATATTAATTGCTTAATTCATGCAAATTTATTTGAAAATTAGCATGACTGATTATGTATAAATTGCTTGCTCACCAAGGATGAGTAATTTTTAAAAATGTGTTTGATTGTGATGGGAAAGATTTTTTTTTCGGTTCTTTATTTAAGATGTTGAAGCTTTTATGCCTTTCTTCTATGAAGGATGTGTCATCCACATCAGTCAGGGATTGTTAAGTGGCAAAACTATGAGTGGCTATGAGGCTATTGAAAACGAATACAACTGTAATTTTACTGTGGTACACTGCTCAAGCTGAACCAGATTCTTCAGGAACTAAGAGGAATAAAGTTGTATTGTGAGTCACTGGGACATTAGCCTAAGAATCTGTGCTAGAGGTCAATATTACTCAGTAAGGCCCAGAAGCATCTGATCTCACAAAAAGGCAGACTAGGGATATAAAATGGAGAGAAGGAAGAGAGAGAGTGTGATTGGTTGTTGGACAGGTTAAGAGAGCTAAATAGTTTACTCATGTAACAAGATTCTCTATGTTGGGAATCTTTTTGAAGTAACTCTAAGGCTTCTGATTTTTATTTCCCTTTGTTTGTTTCCTCCCTCATTCTTCACATACAACAACACCTGAGGAAAAAGAGTTAGCAAGGTACGATACTTGTACCAATAAAGACATGAAGAAACAGATCAATTAATTTTGCAGTAATAGCATTTGAGACATTTATTTTGATAGTGTTAATTCTGGGGTTGATGTGGGATGCTAGGATAATTCCAGAGATATTTATTTTTGTCTTTATTTTTTTGTCCAGTCTTGCTTCATCTCAGTCACTGCTTTATACCACGCCATTGGGTACTCTATATACAGCAGGGGGAGAAAAAATATCTCAAAAGTTTCAGAATTTTTTAAAATGTTAAGAGTCAAAAATAGATCCAATTAAATTTCTGTGAGTCCAAGATGAACTCACAGAAACTTCGTAAAATGACCTAAAATAGCATTTCTGAATATAACAATGTCAAAGTTTTATAGTTCAATATCTCATAGCTCTGGAGTGCTAGAGTTGAGTATTCCCACAGCGCTTTCTCCTTTCCAGTGGTATAAAGTGCTTCTGTCAGACCTTGCAAGGCTAGGAGACACTGGACTTTTGTGCTGCAAGGTTCCAAGGTATTGAAGATGCAAGCCTTGAACAGCTGCTACTTTGGCTGGGGGCGGGGGGAGGACACTTCCTGAGTGTGAATGGGAGAATATCAAGAGTGTGCCATGTGGTGCTTCAGTGACAATTTAAAGAGCCTGAGGATCTGGCTCCCAGTGTTTCTCCAGTGGCCAGTAAGCCTGGGTCCTTCTGAATTGCCAGGCCTCTGGGCAACTGCCCTTTGCCCGTCCCTGTCAGCAGGCCTGTTTCTAAATCCGTTTCATTTAGTACATTTAAAAAAAACCGTAATGAAGTGACATTTGTCTAGCACTGTAAATCTTTCTGGTAACAGTAGCAGGTATACAAGCTACTTTGTCCCTATAGAGGGGCGGAGGTGTGGATGGGTGAGAATGAATTCTCAGTTTGTCTGTTGACATGGTACAAGGGCATCTAAATTAACATTAAGTGCTCAAATTCTCTGACATGAATAGAAACCTGAGAACATCAAAAGATTAAGGACCTTATGCTCCCTCCTGTATAAACAAGTTTAGGAATAAGAACACAAAAGCCTTGCTTTTTGGCGCTCTTTCCTCTTTGGGCTGAAATAGTGGTGGTGTATGGGTGGGCGTCTGCAGGAGTTGGGAAAAGAGTGGCGGCTGAATGCACTTGGAAAACCCAGCCAAGTTTTGCCTTTCTTCCAGACTTATAAACAAAAGCGTCTCTTCCCAATTGATGCTTACATATTAGTTGGGCTAGGAGTAGGAACTCTGTTCAAAACAGCATTGAGAGCCTGATTTTTTTTTAATAAAGTCCCCTATAATAGGAGGGGAGTTCATATGTACAGCAACTACATCAGGACTGCATCCCATGCGGGCTAGCTCTCACCCAATTCTTGTTCCCAACATGCAGACTTTGAAACGGGGGCTTTCTCCTTCATAGCCTCCTTCCCTATTTCCAAGTATTCGAAACAATTTTCTCTAGAGCTTGTTGGGAACTGTTGGACTAAGCTTTGCTCCTGACTTCAAAATATTTGCTCCTCAACTGACGTTTTTCATGGGAACATACTGTTTTAAGGAGAACTTTTGTTGAGAAGGCAACCTGGGTCCAATATGGAATTCAGAGATGGAATGAACACCCAGCTATTTTCCCTCCTAAACCCAATAACTAATTACCCTGTTGGTCAGGGCACTGATGCGCTCACAATGGGGAAGAGTGGAGACTCAGTCCCAAGTGTCTCACATGGTAGAGGAGAGCCCTGACCATGAGCTGATTCTGAGTGGAGCTCATTAAAAATGAAAAAGTACATAATGCTGCACAGTATGGGGGTATCTACACAGCAAAGTTATTTCAAAATGATGTCTACCATTTTAAAATAACTGTTCAAGGCTCTACACAAAGCTCTATTTCAATATAGCAGATGCTTTATTTCAAATTTGGTAAACCTCATTCCGGGTGTGTCTACACTAGCTCCCTCCTTTTGGAGGAGGCATGTTAATGAAGCAGTTCAGAAGATGCTAATGAGGCACTGTTATGAATATGCAGCATTAGCATGCATTAGCATGCATTCATTAGCATAAAGACCTCCAAGAACGATTCAAAAGTGCTGTTTTCAGAACACTGCTGCCCATGTACACAGGGGCCTTTTGAAAGGAACCCCTGACTTTGAAAGGCCCTTCTTCCCATTTGGTTTTAGGAAGAAGGGGCTTTCAAAGTCAGAGGGGTCCTTTCGAAAGCCCCTCTGTCTACACAGGCGGCCACATTCCGAAAGCAGCACTTCTGAATCATGCACAGCCACCATTATGCTTTCAAGATGTTTAATATTCATGTCAGTGCCTCATTAGTATCTTCTGAACTCCCTCACTAGCATACTTCTTCCGAAAGGGAGGGGTACCATGGCCACAGCCTCCATGAAGAATAATGCCTATTTTGAAATAGATATTTCAGAATGGGGGCTGTCTAAAAAGGAAATAGGGGTTCTTTTGAAATAAAATATTCCAGAATAGTTTATTTCAAAATGAAGCTGCCATGCAGGCATAGTATTTTAGATTAGAGACATTGAAATGGTGCTTCCAGGGGGTCTAGTCCAAAATAAGCTCTATTGTATGTGGACATACTATTTTGGAATAGTTTGTGCTTATTTGTGGGCTTCCCTGTAGTGTAGATGCTCTATTCCAGAAAGGGTTATATTGGGATAATAACTCCAGAATAAACTGTTCCAGAAGAACTGTCTAGTAGGCCACATCTACACAGGCCCTTTGCTTCTGGAAGAGTCTTGGTAATGAAGAAAGGGGAATATTCTAATAAGGCCCATATTGAAATCACGCCTCATTTGCATTGTCCTGCAACATTTTGCTTCCAGAAGACCCACTTCTGGAAGCTACAGAGCCATGTACACAGGGCCCTTCCAGAAGGACCCCTCCCTTCTGAAAGCCTCCTTATTCCTCAAACGTTTCAGGAATTAGGGGGTTTTCAGAAGGGGCAGGGGTTCCTTCTGGAAGGGCTCGGTCTACATGACTCTGTAGCTTCCAGAAAGGGGCTCTTCTGAAAGCAAAATCTCATGGGAATATTCAAATGAGGTGTGAGATATTTAAATCCATGCCTCATTTGAATATTCCCCTTTGCTCATTACAATGCCCCTTCCAGAAAGGAGGGGGCTGCATAGATGCTGCCGTATAGACATACCCTAAGAAATTAGAACTCTCCAGTTTTCATAAAATGCCAGCTCTAGCTTTGTGCTTCTATATGCTGAATAGAAGAGAGCAGCAAAGAGGCCTAAATGCAAATTCCAAAAAAAGCATCATTCAGTGTGGCCCTGGATAAGACTGTTCCAATTTGTTCTTTATATGTAAAAGGGAATCAAATAGGAAATAACACTAGTGTAAATGCAAACATTCCGGCAAGTTAGTGTGTCGCATAATTTTTTGTGAGGACAGTATATAAGGACACACACTGTTATGTTGCCAGATCTCATTAGTGCATGTTAGCAGAATGGGGATGCTGTCATTTTCTTAATCTGCCCTGTTATTGCTATGGCATGACATTACATGCTTGTTTTAAAACAGTCATCTGTTCTGTGTGCTTATAACCAAGGTTTGAGAATGTCTGTCTGCATTGTAGAGTAGTGAGAAAAAGCCAAAATTTGTTGCTATAAAGCTAGATTTTAAGAAAATGCATCTCAAATTCATATTTTGTCAAAAATATTTTACATGTAAAATATAAAAATAAGCAAATATTCATATAAATGTATAAAAGCCACTCAAACTCTCTGTTTCTTCAAAACTGCCTGATCGGTTATTAATGCACATTATAAAAAAATCATGCTCAGTTTACATTATATAGCAGGTTTAGTTTATTATGTTGGGTCTATGCATGACATATGCAACTCACATGCATGACAACTGCTTAATTCTTAATTTTAAATACAATATATTATGGCAGTCACTTCCAGAAAAGGAAGATAAATAAGAATCATATTTTTAATTATTCGGAAGCTTAATTTTGGAGTGCTTGATAGAAAACATCAATCAGGCATGGCTACAACACTAGTAAAATGTACTGCAATTATCACTTGACAATATTTCATGACAATGGTGGTCATCATCTTTCTGACCTGGGACTTACAGAGTATATTCCCTGTTGATCTTGCAGGCATCAATATGAGAACATGTCCCAAAGTGAACTACCTTCAAAGTACTGTATTTATCATTGTGTAGAAAATAGTAGGATAGAATTTTTGTGCTTTTTATATTTTTATTTTATTTTTTTTTTATTTTTAAGGATGCAATCTTTTTCTGTACATTAGCAAGAAAGAATAGTATAAATAAATTTTAGAACTGGCTGAAGACTGTTGCATTTAAAAAAAAAATCAGGAAGGATTTTAACCAGGTTTGGTAACTTGCTCTGATATGTGGGATTATGTTTAGCGGCCCTCAGTGCTTGGCTGAAACTTCACACTCACACCAGAAGTTTTCATAATCTTGTCCTTCATTGTTCTCCCATGACAAAGCAGAAATAATTATGTTATTTGGTGACTAGCCAAGAAAGAGGGACAGAATTCACAAACAATAAGCAGTCCTATAGCACCTTAAAGACAACAAATGTATAAGCTGATGAGCTTTCCTAGTTCTCAACAAAAAGTCTAATGAAATATAAAATAACTTTTATCAAACTTCACTTTTGAAATTTTACTGGTCAAATGCAGGGTTTGGTGTAGCCCATTATTACAGTTGATCAGAAATTTTGCCACTAAATTCTTTTCCTTAGAAAATAATGACCTGTCAAAATGGAAAAGTGTTGCAGAAATCTGTTTTGACATAACTTTTGTTAGGACTGTTTCTCAAAATGGAACTTTAACAGGGCCCCAGCAGAGCTACTTGGTCAGGGTCTGCAACTGAGATGTGAGAGATTCAGGTTCAATATTTTGGTCTAAACAGGGTAAAGTAGAAACTTGACCCCAGAGCTGTCAGCTTCCTAGCTCAAGGCCCTAATCATCAGAATATTCTGCAGTGATGTCCCTATTGGTCATGGGGGAAAAGAAAACACAAACTTCTTGGTTTTGTTTGGCTGCAGAGGGAAAAAAAAACAAAACAGAAGCCTTAACATTTTTCTAAAGTTGATTTTGTTTTCAACTTAGTCCTACCTATGATGGAGATTGGGGGGAAGAAATTAAATTTAGGTGTAGAGCCAGAGACAAACTTTACCTAAGAACAGATATATTCAGCTCTGTAGCTTCATTAGGTTTATGGGGAAAGCATCATTCCTTCTCAAGTGGAACAGGAGGCGTACTACAACTGTCTTCCATTCTTCAGATGGAAGGAAATCGTCAGACGCAGTCCACATTTTCACTCCTGGGATGGACCAGCACTGCCGAAATCAGCTTCTATTGCAGGAAATAGCAACTCTTCTGCCACCCAAATATGTGCATGTTGTGGGTCGACTGCCACAGTGCCTCCTGCTGGTGAGTCCGGGAATTAGCTCTGTTCATGGAGTGCACTGCTTTCTGGACAATGTCTCACTCATAGTCACTCCAGTATTTTGAGTCTGCCTACTGGCTCACGACCTGCATTGCTCCCTTTGTTCCTCAGTGTCTGCTTCTGGACACTGCCTTCTGGCAGTGCTCACTACTTCATTCACTCCGCTTTCAGGGGTATCAGCAGTCTGCAGTCCTTACACCCACTTGGATGAATCCATATTGACTATTCTTGATCATTTCCCTCTCCTCCAGTTGCTTCAAAATGGGTCAATGGATTTTGAGCACCCTTTTGGATCCTGTACACCAAGACTGTAGCACAAGGGTAGGGGTGCATTTGCAGCCCTGAACTCTAGCACCTTTACTCAGGGTCCAGCTGCAGCTTGTATAGGCCATACTCCATGGTGGCTGGATGTAGTGCAAGGGGGGTGGAGGGCCCTGGCCCACTCACTACTCTGTGTCCCAATCCAGGGAAATTCTGGCAGCACCCATGTCCTGCCCTCCTTCACTCCCCTTTACTGCTTACGTTGTCTGGGCTACTTCCCTGTAAACCTTAAACCTTCCCAACCCTTGTATCAAAGCTACAGTCTGGAAGGTGTCAGTCTGCAGCTTCTCACCAGCTTACCTGAGCCTGCTCAACACAGCTGTGTCCAAGCTGCTGGGATCAGCTCCTTCTTGCCTGCTGGTCATGGTGAAGAGTTCTCTTCAGCTCTACGGTTTTTCATAGGGCCCAGCCTGACCCTGATGGCCTGATTGCTCCTTCCTCTGATAGGACAGTTTGTGCAGGCTTCCTCTGGTTTACTTTTAACCCTCTCTCACTAGCTATAGCATTGCTACATTGCACGACTATTTGTTACCTGTTGTCTGGAATGGGAGATCATTCTCCAATGGAAACTACATACTTTGTCAAGTATAGGTATGGTGGTGAGGATTTTAAGTCCTTCTGCTGGACTGAGATATCTGTTCTTAAGCCACCTTCTGGCAAGGCCAGTGTTATTAATTTGTGTTGATGCAGTCCAGCAATAGCTTCTGTGAAGTAGTGCCTGCTCATAATGCTGAGCTGACTAAATTAAGGTACAGAATTTATTTCTGAATAATGTTGAGACTGAGCTACTGTCAAGCAGGACAAGGGAGAGAGTAGGAGACTGGCAATGTGCCATCATTAAAATAGGATGGTGTTAAAGTGAATTGTTTGCTTTCCATTTTTTGTTGCATGACAGCAGCAGAGTGGTCAAACCTGCAAAAGCAGCTGCAGAAGCAAGAAAAAAAAAAGAGCTAAAAAGTGCAATGGCAATAGTTTCAGATAAAAAGCTCAGGAGTACCTTTAAATATTAATAACAAGATAGTCCCCGTGGGCTCTGTGGCCCACCATCAACAGGGTTCAAACCCCTGGTCTTAGAGGCTCCACTACAGCTCAATGCCTGCCTGTGGCTCTGCTCCTGGACTCAACCTGGGGATCTTCAGCTGCCTTCAGCTGTGGCTAGGTTACCAACACGCCTGGACCAGATGTACTAGATTCCACTTGTGGCAATGGCATACAGTACTGCACAGCTGGCGACCGTAGTTGTGGCCTCAGCCATGTGAAAACAGATGAGGTGCAAACAGATATGTGGGGGTGCAGCGTGGTATCCCCCTTCTAAAAAATACTTCCAGCACTGCTGCTTTCACTGTTATCAAAATAAAAACTAAAATAAGCAATCCTTATGATATGATACACAATGGAAATAAAAGTACAAATCTGAAATGTAGAATGTGCTGGATTATGCTAAAATTGGCACAGTTTTAATAAGAGTGCATTAAATAACAACTCCAGGTACAGTCCACATAACATATCTTTCTGTTTATTTGTTAAACTTCATCTCTTTCACAGCTGTCATGTAGTCCATGATTCCCCTTCGGGGACTGTTTAAATCATCCCCGGTAGAAATCTCTTGTCCTTCAGGCTCATGAAAAAATACTCTGAGATAAGAGCTCTTATTTGCCTTTGGAATGGCATCAAATTGTCACTATTTTCCACAAATGTTTATGAGAGAGGATATTCTCCCAGCTTCACTTCACTTACTCTCCTAAATTCTATTTCAACTAATCTCACTTGTGATAAAAGTTATATAAATCAAATATTGTAATCATACAACATAACATCTTTTAAGGTCTAGAAATATGAATGCTTATGGCAGGATGTGTTTAATAATCTTATTTCCCATTTCTTCTTTACTTAGCCATGTGGTTATGAGAAGGCATATTTTGTTTATAGGGGAAAATAAATGACTGTGTTACTCAGCCCTCCCAAATCATCTCTCTGAGACTGTGCCTGCACCCTTGGGACACAAGATATAACACAGACAGCTGAAACTATGTGTGTGGTGGGGGTGTTGAGGGCCATTGAACCAAACTGTGAACCTTATATATAAAGGAAAGCACCTATGACACATTAGAAAGTCAAAATTGTTGTCGAACCCACCTACAGAACAGGATGGGTGTGTTGTGGTTGATTCCATTTCACCAGTGAACTCGTAGGTCACATCCCCAGTCTACTTGCTGATATAATAACACAGAGGACCACACCAGTAACAGTTTTTATTCCTCTGGAGATAATGGGCAATGAGGCTCAATACATTAAAAAGTTAATATGTGAAAGTCAATAATAGTTTTATGAAAGATGTCTCTGATTTGTGGTTACTAACATACTGAAATCTGTCTACTTTTACCACAGCACAAATAATGTTTTACCTATTTGGAATAAATTGGAAAAAGATATTCTTGGGATACACTGCTGTCTTCTGCCAATACTCTGACTTCTGAATTCAACCTTTTTAACTGCAGTAGATGAATCTGGACTTCATTGATCAAGAGAGTTAATTCCAAGAAATGTCCTTGTGCCTGCTGATCATTCTGGTATATCCAGCAGTTGAGTTGGCATGATATCTGTAGGTGTGTAATCTATAAATCTCTGGAGTTATCCCTGATTTGTTCAGCCACAGCAACATGTGCTGGTTAGGTTTTATGGCATGAAAACAAAAAAACTTAAATAATAAACAAAAAATATTTCAGGATGCCTGCCAAAATAACTCACTTTTTCATCTTTGACAGAGGTTTCAATTTTTAGTCATCTTCTTATTTAAACATTTTTGGATCTCTGGAATCAACTTTCTCTCTAAATGCTGACTTGACTGGCAGCCAAACTTGTTTCTGGCAGTTCTCTGGGAGACATCTTTCCAACTGGTGAACAGTTTGCTTCCTATTTTTCTAGAAGTTCATGGAATATCAAGTCAAATCACCACATCTGAGCACCTCTCAAATACTGATGGATTTATCTTCCCAACATCCTTTTGAAGGAAAGAAATACTCTGACTCTATTTCACAGATGGATAAGTAGGGCACAGAGGGATTCCATGATTTTTCAAAGCTGTATACTCAGTTAACGATCGGGACAGATTTGAAACCCTGGTCTCGTGTGTCCCATTCTGGTCACTTCTCTGCATGACCATCTTTACTCTCCATTAGTCATTGGAGAGCTTAATGCAGTAATTCAGAGAGGTGATCATTCGGGTGTGCAGCAATCTGTATTACTTGGCAGATGGGCTCCCTTTTTTTTTCTTTTTTCTTTTGGTCCTATTGAAACTTTTCCTGGATGCATTACTTCATCTATTGATATGAGTGGCTATCATGATGTTTGGTGAATAGAAATAGGAAGCGGGTATTATATACAGTATTAGTGGTGCCATTAATGTAGAATACTATAACCCTCTTTAAAACTGATGTTGACAAATTTGAAAAGGTTCAGAAAAGAGGAACAAGAATAATTTATTGTCTGTTTAAAAATACCTTAAAATGGGACACTAAATAAGATAGAAGCTATTTAATTTATCCAAGAGAAGCTTAAGAGATGATCTGGTCACAATCTATAAGTACTTATGGAAGCAGAAGATTTTCGACAGTAGAGAGCCCTCATTGCTTTAGCGAATACAAAACAAGATCTAATGTTTAGAAGTGGAAGCTAGATAACTTCAGACTGGACATAAAGTGCAAATTATTAACAGTGAATATAAATAACCATGAAGACATTTACCCAGGGTGTTGCTGATTGTCTATCACATGAAATGTTAGACATCCTCTTATGATTGTAAAGATATGCTCCAGCTCAGCAAGTATTTACGATCTTGATGCAGAATCTGTTGGTGAAATTCTGTAGCCAGCATTACACTAGAGGCCTGAGCTTATGAGCAGAATACTCCCTTCTGACCTCAGCCTGTAATGCACTAATCACTAAGTCCAGATGTGTCTGACAGGATTGGGCCCAATATTCCTGCAGAGATTCAGTATATACTCTGTCACTCATTCCATTTGGACAAATAGTATTTAAAGAAAACAATGTGGTGACAATGTAACACAAGCAACTGTCACCAACCTGCAAACTAGAGAGAGATGGGAAGAACTATGGGGTTTCCTTTCCCATGTGGAATGTTATTTGTATCTATTATACGTAATGACTCTTAGTAAATATTAACCTTTTTCTTCTTCCCTCTTTTAGATAGTGATTTCGTTCACATATTATTTGTTCTATAGTAACATTTATGGAATTACTAGCAAAGAGTATGTTTGAATTCTAAGGCCAGAGTGTTGATTTTTTGTAGCTTGCGAGTAACCTATATTAAGAAATTCCACATGATTAAGTATTGGACCATACATCATTCCAGCTGGCACCTTCAAATCTGTGGAGGAAGAAGAAAAGGAAAGAGACATGTTTATACTACTTAAAGTCTGTGTCTACAGTACAAAAATAACTTTGAAGTTGAGCATCTACACACATCCTACTCTGAAGTTAAACTTCAAAGCAGAGAACTTCTCCATTCCCAGGAACGTCGAAGTAAGGGAAAATGTATGTAAACTCTCTTCTGGATACTTCAAAGTAGTGCCTAACTTTGAAGTTAACTTTGAAGTTAATTCCTAGTGCAGATGCACCCAAGGTGTCTAGTGAGATACAAAGAGGATTGGGAGATTGGTACAAATTTTTTTTTACTGCAAATTCTTTTTAATGATGAAATGGAGATCTATTAAAAGAAGTTTTAGGTACTGCTGATTGTCCCAGCTGTTAGTTATAAAGTCCAAACTAGAGCTGTCTCTTATTTTATCAGTTAGGTAACCTAAAGATGCCATAAAGGAAATGACATAAGAGATAAAACAAAAATGTGAAAACGTAACACATGAGTAAATGAATCATGAGAGGGGATTTTTCTTTGCAAAATGATGTCGATTTGTGGAATTAGTTTGGAAATGAATATTGCCCACATTTCACCAGGTGCAGCGAAAAGAGATGCAGTGTCCAGCTCCTTATCTAATACCACAGGTGGCAACTTCTATATTCTTTTTTTACTCTGTATAGTGCTGTCCTAACCTTTGAGTCTGTTATGTGCCTCAATGTGGAGCTCAAATATAATATCATACTAAAGACCTCTCTGTTTTAGAATGAAAAGTCAGTAGAAATACTTTTTCAAACACTTCAGATACAGTTGTACAATGGGATGAATGACTCATTCACCTGAAGATGTTTGATAATTCCAGACTTTCACATTTCTATGCTGATGCTTTCAGGTGTAATCATTTTTAGAGACCGTGTTTATAGCTCCAATAATTGCAGAACTGCAGTGATAGAGACTTGTCCTCCATGCACCTGACTTCATTTTTTTTCTTTCCCCATTAAATGCTGTTTTGCAAGAGATTGACTACATACACACTGCTAACATGTTTCCCTCCATGCTAGTCCATAGATATTTTTAAAGTGCCTTAGATTGTTTTCCCAGGTGGATACCTATTTTCCTTTAATACTGACAATCTATCTACTCAGAAAGCAGATTGCTGTGCAGCTGCCAACACCTCTATAATGAGCTAATATTGCACTGAGGACATTTTCCAGTCCCTAATAATAGATTATTTTGTCCCTCAAAATGACTCTTTCATATCCTGGGACCAGCAGAGCTACAATGACACTGCATCTCAGTGGTAATTCCTCAGCTTTCAGTATCCTGTGAGTATCAATGTAATTGCTACATTCTCCTCCTGCCAACTGTACTAATTTGGGATGATTCTGAATGGTACCGAACCCTCGGAAAGCTTCTCTTTTATCCAAATTTTCTTTGTAGTAGACACTTCTTTGAAACTTTATTCCATCTGAAGTCTGGCATGCCAGCTTTACTAATTTACAGTCCAGATTGAGGACCATTCTTGCTGGGTCAATACATAAATCATGGGTGGGGAACCTCCAGCCAAAAGGCCACGCGTGTTCCATCAGGATTAACTGCTAGGGAGCCATCAGATGCTTACTTAACCTGAACATCTGCAGGCTTGGCCTCTCAAAGTTCCCAGTAGCAGTGGTTCATTGTTCCTGGCCATTGGAAGGTAGGAGAAGATGCAGCCCAGCCTGTGCCACTTCCAGAAGCTCCCAGTGGTCAGGAATGGCAAACCACATCCACTGGGAGCTGCAGGGCTCTGTGCCTGTGGATGGTTAGATATAAAAGGTATCTGCAGCCTGCCAGCAGCTACCCTGACAAACCTCATGGGGCTTGTGTGCCAGAGGTTCCCCACCTCTGACTTAAATGATTGCCTGGCAGTTCTTCTAAGTTTTAGCTAATTACCTCCACATTCTCTATAAGGAGAGAAACACCAGTACCTCTCCCCACTTCACAAAATCCCTAATTCTTAGCTCTGTCTTCCAAAGTGTTGCTCATCATTTTGTGTCACTTGCATGTTTGATCAGTATGTGCTCTATTCCTCTTTCCAGGTCTTAATAAAGATGTGAAACAACAAACCCCAAATAGATCCTTGAGGAATTGTCTTTATTTTTTTTCTTCTGTCACTTTGTTTACAGGATGATAGTGCTGGTACTAACAGTATATTTTAAGGAGTGGGGGAGTTACTTTTGTTGTTATGTTTTATTGTGTATTATCTGACAGTAACAAAACCTTATTTTCAAAATCATGGATACAGATAAAAACCATTGTTTAGTGCAGAGATGTACCAATTCATATCACACATATCACTGCAGCACTGGCTCAGCTGTTTGTTGCCAGTACTAGATTCAGAGCTGTTTTCTACTGGCCTGTGGTTTTGGTGCTGTTATCTAAAACTGGCTTGAGTTTTCCTATGGATTCCTTCACAGACCAGGGTATCACAAATTAGATACCTACATCCATCTCTGAGATTGTAAATAATTTTAATCTGATTTTTTCTCATTTGTGTTGATTGCATTAGTGGGTGGTCAATTCTTCTGAAAATTTACTGTTTTTATTTTGCCTCTGTGTTCTAAAATGCCAAGATTTAGCACATGACAGTATATGTGATTCCAAAGTTGTACCAGAAAGTAAGAGGATTTTCAGGGTGAAAGGATTAGACCAGAGGTCAGAATCCTTTCTGAGACAGAGTGCTGAAATTTGACCTTTTGTCCTCTGTGTACAATCTGAGTGCCGATGATACTTTTTCAAGTCCCTAATAGTCCTATTTACAATAGGTTTGCTAATAAATAAATTAAGATGTGATGCTTTACTGTTTAGGTGGGGGTTGGTAACATTAGCTGGCCTTGTATTAATCCACAGGTGATATGGCTTTGAGCAAGCTCCTGGCTGCTTGGGAGATGGAAAGACGGGGCCGAGCTCCTGCCTCACGTGCCAATGAAAAACAGCTCATATGCTACTCTTGGCACCCATTCTGGAGGTTGCTGACTGGATTAGAGTAAAGTCAGGTTTTCACACAATTTACCATTCTGCTACCTCTCACTCACCATTCACCTTCTTTTCTTCTTTTGTGCTTGTCCTTCTCTCACAAGTGACTCTTTCTCTCATCCCATCCTTCCTCTTGTAACTTACAAATATTTAATCTTTTGGTGGCTATTATTAAGAAAAACAAAAAATAAAAAACATAGGTTTCAAGTGTGTGTGGAGGAGTGGAATGATAGCAATATTATGGGTTCCCTGACATTAGTTTTCCTTTGAGATTGCTCTGTCCATTTTTATTGTGAATGCAAATTTGCTATTAGGCGCCACATGATCTATGCGGACAACCTCCATGAATGGTACTGAATGGTACCTTATCCAAAAAGTTTTGGATAAAAGAGAAGCTTTCCCAGTCTTCCATACCATTGCATAACCTGAGAAGCGACTGGAGCAATGTATAAAACATTCAATTATCTAATACCTGTCAAATGAAGAAGTAATCACTAAAAACTAGAAACCAGGGTAACTGCTTTTGTGGAGAAAGGAAAGGCAGATGATATAATATGCAATAAAATACATATAATGTATATAGTACTTCATCAAGGCATTTGTAACAATCTCAAATGCCATTCAGATAAGTAAGCTGAAGAAATGTGGGCTTGATGGAAATATTGTTAGATGGATATGTAATGGTTGAGTAACTACTAACAAAGGGATGGACATTAGATTGGAGGGAGTTTTTAAGTGACATTCGTAAAAGATCTGCTTTGGGTCTGCTGTTGTTTCACATCACTATTAATGACCTGCATTCAGGTACAGAAAGCATAGTGATCAAATTTGCAGATGACACAACTTGAGGGCAACATTTTGGAGGACCTTGCTAAGAATTGGAAGGATCTTAATAATTTTGGAGACCTGGTCAGTTGAAAATGAAATGAAATTCAACCAAGAGAAATATAAGGTGCTACACTTAGAGAAGAAATAATAAATGTACAAATACAGAATGTTGAATAACTGGCTTGACAGCAACCAAGAAGCTGAAAGTTGTGATGGATAACAAACTCAGCAAGGTTGTGTCCACACTAGCCCAGAACTTCGAAATGCCCATGCAAATGGCCATTTTGAAGTTTACTAATGAAGCACTGAAATACATATTCAGCACCTTATTAGAATGCCAGCAGCCACGGCACTTTGAAATTGATGCATCTCACTGACACGCAGCTCGTCCAGACGGGGGCTCATTTTCGAAAGGACCCTGGCAGCTTCGAAATCCCCTTATTTCTAACAGCAGATAGGAATAAGGGGATTTTGAAATTGGTGGGGTCCTTTCGAAAAGGAGCCCCGTCTGGACGAGCCATGCGGTGGCGAGCCATGTCAATTTCGAAGGTCCGCAGCGGCCGGCATTCTAATGAGGTGCTGAATATGTATTTCAGTGCTTCATTAGTAAACTTCGAAATGACCATTTGCATGGCCATTTCAAAGTTTTGGGCTAGTGTAGACATAGCCTATGAGTCAGAAATATATGCTTTTACAAAAACAAAAACAAAAATCAAATACAATATTACATAGAATTAACAGAGGCATAACATGCAAGACATGGGAGGGGATATTATCACTCTACATGCTGCTGGTTATGCATCATCTGGGGTATTGTGTCCAATTCTGGTCACTGAAACTTGTGGAAAACTGAAAACATCCACAGATAAGAACAAAGATGATCAAAGAGATGGAATTCAAGCCATATAAGCAAAGGCTGAAAGAACTTGGCCCATTTAGTTTGGAAAATAGGAGACTGAGATGGGACATAATAGCGGTGTTCAAATAATTGAAAAGCTCCTATAAAAAAGTAGGGAAAAGCTATTCTCCCTTGCCACAGAAGGAAGAACAAGAGGAAAAGTGTTGAAAATATGATATAACATATTTAGATTAAATCTCAGGAATAGCTACCTATCTTCAAGAAGAGTAGGACAATGGAACAGACTTCCTGGAGAGGTCCTGGGGCCTCCTTTTCTGAAGATTTTCAAAAAACAGATAGCCATCTGTCTCGGATGGTTGAGACATAACAAATCCTGCATCTTGGCAACGGTTTAGACTGGACATACGTTGCAGATCCTTCTATGTCTCGTATTCCTTCATGCTGTAATAGTATATGGTGGCCATTTTGTTAAGTTATATACACATGTATTTAAGATCACACTTTAATTCCTATGCATGATCTCAATGGGTTCATTCATGGGAGAAATGGAATGTGGTTACTGCAGGACTGGTACACTGGACTGTTAACATTCTACCTGTCCTGTACCCAATTTCCTTCCTTTCAATGCCAGTAAATCAGTGGCAATTCAACACTAAATTCATGCTCTGTTAAAAAGCAGTCCTTCTTTATCTCATAATGTATTTCAGTAGTGCAGTGTGAAGTCCTAAGACCACTGAAGTCAGTTCCAAAACTCCCTTTTTGGGTAACCACATTTCACCCTAGTACTATACCCTTGTCAGGTTACATGAGGGAGCCTATTAAACAATACTATAACTAGATAAGATTTTATGGTGCACACAACATGAATTTCTTTGTCTGCTACATGTAAATTTGAACAAGCACCAAAGGATGCTCAGACATGTATAGTATTTCACTTATAATTCTTAAGTATAAAATCCAGATAAAACAAAGTGCTTTTGTTTATCTAGTAAAACATAACCATTAACAGGCAACACAGCTGTCTATGGTAGGATATGTATAGGAATTGCAATTCCCACTGCTTTAAAGTGTGGGCATCTCAGTCTTACAATCCACCTACAATTTTTTTAGTCCAGACAGTTATCACAAATCATAAATCAGAAAAATGAACTTAATACTTTATTTAAAATGATGAAGCACTAAGACTTTCTCAGATTTAATAGCCACACTGAAGATTTTTTATAGTCACTCAGCAGCACGCTTATTTTAAGTATGAAAATGAAGCTTTCACTAAATTGTAAATCTGAAATCAACATTCAGTGATTTCCTGAAGTAGTGCATAACTTGTAAAAGTTCATTTAAATTGTATTGCCTTGCCCACCCCCGTGAGTAGTGTATAATAGTCTCTATATTGTCTTTCAAATATATTTGAAAATTTCTTTTGCAACTATTTACTGATTTGTAGATTGTCTACAAATAATTCAAAGAAATATTAAGTTTAAGGTAGAATTTAAAAATGTATTGGTCAGAATTATAATCAATCATACATTTTGCACGTATAAAGTAAGTCGACTTAAAAAGATGGCATCTTACAAAAAGGACACTTGTATCTTTGTGGAAAGATGTATAAAAGAGTTATGAAGACAGCTGAATTCAAAATCACTTCTGAATATCCACAGCTATTGGAAATTTTTTAACTTTACCTGTGAGTTATGCTACTGATCTCTGCTAACCGCTCTGCAAAGATGTGATGTTATAAAAAAATGCAACAAGTTGTGGTGAGGTTCAGTATGCACTTGATCAAACCCTTTTTATTAAACTCATTTTGGACAGAGATTTTTTTTAATAAAACCAAACTTGTCACAAGACCTATATGTTTTCTACAGAAAATGCCAGCTTTTAGTGAAAAACCAAACACAACAAAACAACTGAACAACTGAAAATAAAATCAGTCCAAAATTCTGACTGAAAACAAAACTAAGGAGAAAACATCCAGATAACTTGTTTATGTTTCTGCTGGGCCACGTAGTTTGTGTACTTTCTTTCACTATTCTCAATTATGGGTCAGGCTCTGTGGTTTGACAACCTCTCCCATGATGAACTGCAACATTTCACTAAGAAGGGAGACTGGTCTTCTGAGACAGATAATCCAACTTTTGTACACTGTGTGTAGTTGAGACTAGGGCCTGAGGCATTACATCAGCATTACTGATATAAGTATTTGGCTTTCAGTTAACTTGCTGAAGATTCAAAATTTTCCAAGAGATGAAAACATCATTTTCTGACCAGCTCTAGTGGAAGATAGAATGGAATGTTTTTATTAGGACACTGTAGGGCAAAAAACAAATTTTTCAGAAAGCCCAAAAATTCTCACTTCAGAATCTAGACTGCACAGACTCAGAGTTAGATAAAATAAAAAACTTCTCTCATGGTGTTTCTGCTTGCCATTTTCTGCACTTGAAATTATCTACAAATGTATAACCTTAATTCCACCTATCATTTCTTTTTCTGAGGTTCCTTTGGAGGTTTCTAGACAACTTAAAAGACGTTTTAGATTTATGCACTTTTGGTAAACAGATTTTCAACAGCTAGACTGAGAGAAGGAGATATGTGAATGACTAGAATGGAACAGACCGTGCTGTTAGAGCTCCCACAATAATTACAGATTTCATGGGGCTCCTTCCGATTAACATCAAGATTACTGACATTGAAGATTTATTAGAGAAGATTTCAAGAAAGGTGGGAAATTGCAGTGATCATGTCCTGGGGGACAAAAATTGAGGTAATGTACGGTCCTTAAAAACTCTCATTTCCTAAATTATTGCCACCTGACACTGCAAATGTGGTATGTTACTAATGTAGATTTTTTTGTACTCTCTCACTATATATATATATATATATACACATAATTGGTGTTAAAGCAATGAGAGGTACTGTGGCACCTTATAGACTAACAGAAATGTATAAGCATAAGCTTTCATGGGCAAAGACCCACTTCATCAGGTGCCCACGAAAGCTTATGTTCATACATTTCTGTTAGTCTATAAGGTGCCACAGGACCCCTCGTTGCTTTTGCAGATCCAGACTAACACAGCTACCCCTCTGTTATGTGACAATTGGTGTTATTTCATGAACAAAAAGTAAGCACGTAACTTGATATTTAGCTTGAATTACTTCCATTCTAGAATGGGGGAGTACATGACAAGAGACAAGAACAAACTGTATGATGGAGAAAGCAGTGCATGTCTTTGCAACATGCTTCATAAGATATGTCTCAGAAACTGCTGCCTCTGTTGACTCCTAAAACTTTAAAGGTGCAGTACAAAGAACATAGCAAGTGAACAGCTGCATAACCTTAGATAAGTATAATCCACAGATAACCCTTAGATAAGCCTAGATTCCGCCAACTTTGCTTACCCTGGTGACCACTTATTTAGACATTTGCATCTGATGAAGTGGGTCTTTGCCCATGAAAGCTTATGTTCCAAAATATCTGATAGGCCACAGAACTTCTCAGAGATACAGACTAACATGGCTATCTCTCTGATACTTAGACAGTTACGTTCAATAAAGCCAGCCTGTTTCAACACAACAAAGATTTATGTACAGGTCTTAGCACGCTATACATTAAAATGTATTGTTAAAAGCTGATCTCACCAATATTTACATGTTGTTTCTTGCAAGTAAATCATTTCATAAAATAAATGAGTTGAGTTAACGGTTGTAAGGCAGACAAATCAAACTGTGGAGGTTGCAGCTAGTACTCTCACTTGCAAATACCTTGTTTTAGGATGGGTACATCACAATCACTAGTGATGATGAAGTGTACACAACTCAGTAGAGATTGATGTTTATGATAGAATTCCACTGGACTTGGGAGTTTTCCTTGAGATAAAGCCAAAAAAGTAAACTAACATCTCCAGTATTGCTTTGGTCATAATGCTCTTTGTTAGTAATTCAGAGCAAAAGAGGGAAAATTCTGCTGATAGTCTTCAATTCCCATCTCCATTACAAATGTGTATAATGTATTTTTACTTTCATAAAATAGTTACTTTCATGAAAAAAAAACTATTTAACACTGTTGATTTGGTATTGTGCCACAGAAAATAACATTGAAATAATGATATTCACTCATTTCATAAGCATCAGACCACATTGTAAACATTTTATATGGCTTTTGTTCTCTTGCACTGACTGAAATGAAAGGAAAGAGTGTGTGGAAGGATGACTTAGAAATATGCTGAATAGCTGTATATAACTCAGATAACTACAAATCTGGATGCTTGCCAGCAAGCTAGCAATGCTAATACTTTTTTTTTCCTCACTTCATCAGATAAACTGGCCTCTCAGAGGAATGTTATCTCTGTTATGCACAGGGAAATAACTGAACAACTTCCACTGACTATAGAAAGAATTGTGTGCCTCATTCCCAAGCTGTGCTTTAAAATGAACCCTGGACATTTCCAAATAAGCTGTTAAACAGACAACAAAACAGAGATGAGAGTGAGTTAAAGTGGTCTTTGTGATATTTTGTGTGGTTCATATTGCACAAGTGTCTTCCTCCCCCAAGCTTTTATTATTCCATCAGCAATATATTTACATTCTGAAGTGTTATTGCAATTGTTATCTGAGTCAGAGCTATCTAGAGAGAGTGCAATGACAGAGCGGAGTAATTCATGATAGTCAACTTCTATTAGTGCTAAAGAATTAATTTCCAAGGAGCCTTTCATTCTCCTCCCCATGAACTGGTGAGCTGTTTTTTCTTGTCTGAATGGTGTGAGTTTTCTTAATGGCAAGTACTCACATGTTGTTATAAACAGAAACATGTTGTTTGAACTCCATAAAAAACAATATTTATTAGAAATTACAAGTGAGGGAAGATGGGAAATCATGAGCATTAAATCCTGCATCCCACAGTACAGCGTAAGTTCCTAAAGCTTCTTGGAAACGTATGTCTTACAATATTCAACTTCAACAGATCTGCTATGGCTGTCCATAGGAGTCTTATTGACAAGAGCAAATTGATTCAGTCTACAATAGGTTCATTTAAAAGTAATAGAAATTCCTCTCTTAAACGGCGTCTACATGAGCCTGCTACTTCAAAAGAGCAGGCACCATTTTGAAGTAGTGTGTGTCACATCTACATATGCTGTGTGCTACTTCGAAGTTGAAATCAATGTTGGGCACTGCAGATGTTGAAACTGATATTCCAATCGGAAAATAGGAATAGGGTGCTACTTCAATGTCTAACGTCGAAAAATGATGTGTGTAGATGCTCCGCATTCTGCTACTTCAAAAAAGCAGGGTCTGCCATGACAGCAATCAGCTGGGATGCACAGAAGTGCTTCTCAGCCCCTGCAGGCCTCTATGATCTGTGAGCACAGTGGCTCTTAAAGCCACACAGACCAGGAAACCCTGTGGCAGGAAGTGATGGAGAGCAGCCAAGCACCCAGGGCTCCCCCTCCAACCAACCCCAAGGCTCACAAGGGTCCAGCTGGGGTGGAAGAAGCATGGGCTCTCTTGGAGCCAGGCCGAGCTCCAGCACCTGCTGGAGCTCTGGACCGAGGAGGAAGTGCTCTGGGTTATGGGGAGCAAGAAGCAGAACATGACCAGCTGGCCGAGGGCCAGACGGCTGTGTGTCACCCTACCTGCACTCCTGACTATGTCAAGAGTAAGGTGAAGGAGTTGCAGCAGGGTTACACCAAGGCTCGGGACTTGGCTAGCCGGTCAGGGGCCACCCCCACTGCTTGCCCCTCTTACTGGGAGCTCAGGGACATCCTGGGCCCCCAGAACACCTCATCCCCACCAGCTGTCCTCAACACCACAGTCGAGGAGCCCCAGCCGGTCAAGGAGCAGGAGCCAGGACTATTGCCCAGCCTTGCACCACCAGGGCCAGAGCTGGGCACCAAGGCTGCAGAGTGGATCCAGCGAGGATGGGGAGCTGGTCATTGACTTCACCTCCTGCAGCTCCGGTGAGGCATCTGCCTGACGGGTGTTCCTTAACCTCGGTGGTGGACCCTCAGGTATGTACACCACAGGGCACACACCCCTACATCATTGGCATGGGGCACCATACATGACTGGGGCGACCACACAAAGTGGCCACCCACATGGCCACTGAACCCATGGGTGGGAGAGAGGAGACAGGGACACAGCACCCACCGGCAGACGGGAAGTGTGGAACACAGGGCAGATGTCAGTACTCACAGCCTTCTTCTCCCTTCCCCATTTCCGCAGCTGCACCATCCGAGGGCTAGGAGAGTCTCACTGCATCCGTGGTCCTGGACAGTCCCCCAGAGGTAAGGGACAATGACCATCCCGAGGCACCATCATCACCAGGATTGGCCTGCCTCCATTGGAGTCAGCTGCAGCTTCCTGAGGACCCCCACATTGCTGCCTCCATCCAGCACCAGGTGGAACTGGCAGAGCAGCACCCCCAGTTTGAAGAGCGGGAGGCAGCTTGGCAACCTGCAGCCTGAGGGGACTTTACAGCCAACTTCTGGGACATCATGGGCAGGTATTGGGAGCTCCTGACCTGGCTGCCCCCTCCTGCAACCTCCGCTGATGCCCTTCCTGCTGCCCCTCTCACTGGGGCCCCACCTGCCAACCCCTTGGGAGATGACCCTGATGAACCTGACCGCCAGCCCGAGGCTGATCCCCAGCTGTACCTCCCCATACTCCCCACCCACACCCAGCCCTGCCAAGGACCCCAGATGTGGGGGTTTGTGGTACCAGGAGCCAGCTGGGATTGTGACCGTCCAGCCCTGCTTTGGAGTGATGGCTAAATGCCTGGGCCACCTAGATCCCCCTCCCTCTGCATATATTTTCCACCTTCTTATATATAGTTATCTCCACTGTTCTGTTGACAAATATGTTCTAGACACAGTTTTATTAGTTTGTCATACATTCTTTTATTTTTCTCAAACCTCCTTGTGCTGTGTGCTCAGTGAGGAGAATATGTGGGAGGTCGGGGGAGTGTGTGGGAGATGGGTGGCCCATGGAGGGGTGGCTGGGGTGACACTCACTGGGGGCTCTCACTGAAGTGCTGACACAGAGCCTCCTGGACATAGATCCCATCCTGGTGGGCCTGAAGGCTAGGGGCAGTGGCTGGCTGGGGGTAGCCCATGCTGGCCTTGACCACCCACTCCTGAACAAAGGTCTCCCCCTTGCTCTCTGCGATGTGTAGAATGCAGCAGGCACCCAACACCTGGGGGACACTGAGGATACCCACATCCAGGCGGGTGAGGAGACAGTGCCACTGCATGATTGGGCTGGGTGTTGAAGCGCTCCTGGCTAGGGGTGAGGTGGCCCATATAGGGCCACATGAGCCAGGGCTGGAGCACGTATGCAGCATAAGCCAGAAGGAAGAGGGGCATGGTTGTATCCCCCAGTGAGGTCTGCCTCTGGGGGATGTAGGTCCCTGCCTCAAGCCAGCGGTACAGGCCCAAGTTGTGGAAGACCCACACATCATGGGTGCAGTTGGGCCAACCCACATAGGTGTCCTGGAACTGTGTCTCCAGCTGTCCACCATGACCTACATGACCACCGAATGGTAGCCCTTCCTGTTTATGTACTGTCCTCCACTATGCTCCAGGGCACAGATGGGTATGTGGGTCCTGTCGAGGGCCCCAAAGCCCATGATGGCTGCATCCAGGTCCCCCAATGTGGACGACCTTCTGGAGGAGCATGGCTTTGAGTGCGCAGACCAACTGCGGTGAGGAGACATAGGCATCCAAGAGGGTTTGCAGGGTGTGCCCAGTGGGTGCGTGCCCAGGCCTCCTTACCTACATCATGACGGCCCTAACTGTGGGCTTGCCCACACTGAAGTGGTATCCCATGGAGTTGTAGCTGTCTGGAGTAGCCAGCTTCCAGACAGCTATCACGACCCTCTTGTTAACGAGGAGAGCTCGCCGCATCCAAGTGTCTTGATGTCTCAGGGCAGAGGTCAGCAACTGGCAGAGCTTGAGGAATGTCTGCCACCACATCCAAAAATCCCAGAGACACCAGTCATCGCCCCACTCCCTCAGGACCAGTTGCTTCCATTGCCCAGAGCTGGTGGGGTGGCTCCAGAACTGGCAGAGCATGTCGGGGGCAGGAAGGCCCGGGAACACCCCTTATGCCCCTGGATGGGTCCCCTGCCCAGAGCTGCTGGGCCTCCACTGAAGCTGCAGCTAGCAGGGCACCCAATCCGCTCGTGGCAGCAAGCAGGGTGTCGAGCTGCTGCTTGTCCATGTCCATTCCTGCAGACACTGTGTCTGCTGGTCATTTGGCACCTTTGCAGGCCTCATTCTGTGCAGGCCAAATATGTTTTGGAGGGGCCCTTTAAAGGAGCAGCTTGCTGCAGCCCCAGAAGGGCTTATCTGCCCTGTGACCCCATCCACAGCCTTTTCTGGCCCCTTCTTTCAAAACAGGCCACTGGTACATGTAGATGCTCTCTTTCCACATCTGGGGTGGCCCTTTTCCATGTGCCACATGGCTCTTTTGATGACATTCATCAAGGGCACCAGCCCCAGCCCATGTGTAGATGCTATGCATCGAAGGAGCATCTTTCAATGTCTTTCTTTAGAAAGACACTCATTTGAAGTAGCGCTTTAGTGTAGACGTAGCTTTAGAGTGGTAGTAATAAGATGCTGCAAGTTACTTCTTTATATCTTGTTTTTGTTGCCCAGAGCATACTTTGGGACCTCATGTTCTTTTTTCTGAATGCTTTATATACAAAGGGCTGTGAAAGGCTGATCATCTCTTGCAAGGTTCTGTGCTTTCAGATCAACATTGGAGAGCTCTTTTTGTTTTTGCAATTGGTCTTTCTGCTGGGTTTGCTGGTGGATGATTATTTGCTCAAAGTGGAAGTCTGAAAGGTATATTACACTATGGAGATACTTTTAAGGCATACAGACAAAAGTTTGGTTCTTATTGATCAATAACTAAAACTGGACAAGTATATTTGGTCTATTCCTTTTAAAATCCATGGAAGCAGAAGGGATTCAATATTCCTGGGAGGTTATTATAGCGGAACACTGAAGACTCGCAAGTGGCATTGTTAGTAGGCCTAGGTGGAACTTTTCAGGAAAATCGTTTATTCACAAAACCAAAAGAACACTTCTGATTGACCAGCAATTATTTTCAAATTTGAAATTAAATTGCCAAATAGTTTCATCCAGAAAAATCAATCAATCAATCAATAAGATGTAATTTTTTTTCATCAAAATAAGCTGTGGGAAAAAAGAATACTCACCTTCTAAATTTTAGCCCAGTTGTTGAGCACTCATGCAAGATGTGGGAGATCTCATTTCAATTACCACCACCCTCTGATGCAGTAAGGGGATTTGAGTAAGTCTCCCATGTTGCAAGAGAGTAGTCCAATCTCATTAGCACAAGTCTGAAGCTCATCCACTCTTTCTTGGGGATGTTGTTTCACTCTTAATAAGTAAATGAAGATGGGAATGAAGCTAGCACAGGGGGTTGCTTTGTGGTCATGTGTAGCTAGCATATAGTCTTCAAGTAGCACAGATCAGCTGCATCTACACTAGTGAGATGTTTTGAAAAATCTGGGGCTCTTCTGACAGTTTCCATGACATGCCTGCACACAAAATGCGTTCTTTAGAAAAAATATCAAATGATGCAGCTCTTCTTTCAGAAGTGCTCTGCCCTTCCCGGATCAGAATCTTTTGAAAATATGCATGTGTAGACAATCTGTGGGCTGCTCTTTCAAAAGAGGGGTCCTCCATGTTGCCAGCCAGCTGGAGCACAGAGTCAGCCCTGCCAGCACCCTCAGGGCTCTATGGTCTCTGCCTCCAGATGCTTTTTTAAAGCAGAAACCCCATGGCAAGAAGCTAGGAGCATGGAGGCTGCGAGCACACAGGCTGCTGACATCCACACCTTTGTACCCACCCACCGCAGCTGCCTTGAGGCCATGGCTAGCAGCCAGCTATCCCCAGGGGCCCTCTAGGGACCTTTTGGAGGAGTCCCAGGGGTCTGCTTGGGACACAAAATGGAGGAATCCCTCCTGGATTGAGCCAGAGCTCCAAGACCTCCTGGGGCTCTGGCAAGATGAGAAGGTCCTCTGGGCTACTATGGGCTAATGGCAGAATGCACTTGTGTACACCCAACTGGCCAGCAGCTTGACTGCCTAAGGCCACCATGCCTGTATCACTGACCAAGAGGTTTAGATTAGGGTCCAGGACAGGTTCAGATGGTCAGGGCAGGCCCCAGCCACCTGCCTGTATTAGAATGAGCTATACAGGCTCCTCACTGGAGTCTACAGCTGCCCATCCCACAACCTCCTGGATACAGCAGCCCGCAGAGGGGGACAGGTTCAAATGGGGATCAGCCAGGCTACCACACCAGATCCAGGCTCAGAGCTGGAATGCCCAGCACATTGCATTCCTTGAGGTTGGTGGGCACCCACCCCTGCCACAGCCCAAGGACCTCAGAGGTCCCACCATGGAATGAGCCCTGGAACACAGACACAACTTCAGGTTACACCCAGCACCTGCTCCCTGAACAACACTGCAAGTTACATGCATGTGGGGGCAGGAAGGTCCAGGCTGTGCCCAGCACACCCACTACCCATGCACCCCCTGCCCCACATTGACCAGACAATCCCCCTTACCCACTAGCCCATTCCCCAGGGGAAATAGGGGGCCTGCAGATGCCAGCACCATCCTCAAGGTGTCTCAGAAGCCTGGTGTGGTATGGGCCACCATGCAGGGCACACATACCACCACTCCCAAGAAATCCCTGAGACACCCCCATCCTTTGGCCCGGGATGGGAGAAGATGCCCACAGGGGAGAGGGGGCATGGCAACCAGGGCTGGGCTGCGGGACTGACAAGCACTCTCTCTCCCTCCCCTTCCATCCCTTACAGCTGCACCATCTGAGGGCTGGGAGAGCCCCAGCGTGCCCCAGGGGCTGGATAACCCCTTCCAGGGTGGCAGTCCATGAAGTCCAGGAGTGGGGACAAGAGTGCCAGACCACCCTCACCACTGGGATCTGGGCAGGCCCACAGATAGAGGGAACATCATTGTGGGTAGCAATCATGAGACTTCCACCTACATGGCCACCCTCTGCCACCAGAACACCCTGGAGGAGTGGTGCCTGGTGCTGGATGAGGCTGACGTGGCCTGGCAGTGGGACACATGGGCAGAGGTGGTGGGCATGCTGTGCACAGTATGTACAGCCCTTGTTGAGCTTCAAACCCAGCCTCCCATCCCCACAGCCACCCACCTCAATGCTCCCCTGACTCACCCAAGACCTTTGCTGCCCAGCTGCTGCCTGACCTCTTCCCTCCCTCCCTACAGGGCCTTGCAGCCTGCATCATGGCTAGAGTGGGCCCTGTCAAGTCAGATCCCCTCAGTCCACCACGAGGAAAGCTCCCCTGGCCCCCTACTTGTGCCAAACCGGAGCCGGCACCTGCACTCGTGCTTCCTCCCTGTGCTCTCAGCTCCATCGATGACCCAACAGGGGACCCATACCCAGCGTCAGGAGGGGTCCTGCAGCCACTGAGACTCATTGCACTCTAACCCCGTCCTGGAATAATGCCCCCCATCCCTGGCCCTCTTGACATCCCACTCCAGGTTGAGATGCAGCCCCCATCCCAATTTATACAGTTAATCCAATTTATCAATGCATATATTTAAATGCAGTTTTTATTTTTTAAAGTTCCCACATTTGAGTAAATTTTATTAGTTTCAACACCCCGTGCCCCCAGTTATTGCAGGAGGGGAGAAGTGAGGGGTGGATGAGCGGGTCACTGTAGCCCATAGGTGAAAGCCTCCCAGAGGACTTCCTGGTTGCGGAGCCTGTCACGGTGGGCCTGGTGGTTGGGGACCGCATTGGGCTGCTTGTACCCGGGGCCAGACTTGGTCATCCAGCCTGCGGGAAGGTCTACTCCCTGGCCTCAATGAGGTTATGGAGGGCAAACAAGCCCCCATGACCTGGGGGACATTCTCCACCCTGACATCAAGTCAAGTGAGAAGGCACCTACATCCCTAAATCTCAACTTCGAGCATGCAAAGGCTCACTTTACAGGGTAGCATGCCTGTGTGAGCTGGCCATTCAAGAGCTCCTGGAAAGGGGTGAGACAGCCCATGGATGGCCAATTAAACCAGGGCTGCAGAGGGTTGGCTGGGTAGCCAACATGCAAAGGGGCATGGCGATGTCCTTGGCAGCATGCTCCTCCTGGGGGATGTAGGTCCTGGCCTCCATGCTGTGGTACAGGGCAGAATTCCTGAAAAGGTATGTGTTGTGTGCCTGGCCTGGTCAGCCCACATAAATATACATAAACCATCTCCAGTGATACACCAATGCCTGGAGCATTACAGAGTGGTAGCCCAAGAGTGGCAAAGTCCATGATGACCAATCCAAGTCCCTGACATGCACGAGCCTCCGGAGCAGCACCTGGTGGATGGCTCTCACAACCTACAGGGAACAAAAAGCAGATACACTCATGCATGTGAACAAGGGTGCCCCTGCCCCTTCCTGGGATTCCTCCACCCTGGATCCTCTGGGCTTCCCCTGCGAGGCCAACCCTCCTGTAGCAGGCCTGTATATGGGTGGGGCATCACGGTCCCCCAGGCTGGTGATTCTCTGCCCCATCCTGTTGAACTCCTACCCTTGGATCCCAACGGTCCCCTTTGCCTGGCAGCCTCCTGGCTGCTCCCCATGCTCGGACAGCAAGTGGAGCATTCCTTACATCAAGGACAAAGGCCCCAGTGGTAGATTTGCCCACCTGGAACTGCTGCCTGACGTAGTGGTACCTGTCTGGGGTAGAGAACTTCCATATGGCAACAACCACATGGTTCTCCATGGAGAGGGCTGGCTTCATTCAGGTGTCCAGGCATCGGAGGATTGGTGAGAGCCAGCTGCAGAACTCCGTGAAGGTGTCCTTCTTCATTCGGAGGTTCTGCAGCCAGTGTGCTTTGTCACACTTGGCCAGGACCACCTGATTCCATCAGTCAGAGCTCATGAGGTGGGTCAACATGCCACGGATGGCTTGGGGAGGGAGGGCATGACAGGGACCATGGTGGATTTGGGAGAGGTCAGGACTCTTGCACTGCAGGAGGTGGACAACAGTTGCCAGCTGGATTGCCAGCAGGCATAGCAGGGTGATCCCGTGGGTCCACAGCTACTGTGAGTCAAAGGCAAGGGTCAGAACTGGGCACACACTGAGCTTCACTGTAAACAGCTCAGCAGGCCTCAGCAGTATTTGCAGGAAGGGGCTGTTTGTCAGGGTCCCTTTAAGGGACCACTTAGTCAGTGCTCCTGGAAGGGCTTTTCAGCCTTGCGACTCTGTCCAAGGTGTTTCTTTCGAAACAGTGCTCATGGTTGTTTGGATGCGCTTATTCGAAAGAATGGATAGCTCTTTTGAGCTACATATTGTGTGTGGACATGATCCTTCGAAACAAGATTTTTCAGAGAAGATCTTCCAGAAGATCACCTTTTGAAAGATTGCTGTAGTGTAGACATGGCCATCATCTGTACCAAATGAAATATGGACCCTAAGGTGCAATGGCAACTGGTGAGGTTGGTCTTCTTTCTCCTTCAGACCCTTTGTCCTTGATTCTCCTTTCTGCAACATCTCATTCTCCTTCCAAGACTTAATGAATGTTTCAAAATCAATATAGAGAGAATGGAGACAGTCAGCCCATTTTGGGCATTTGAAGTAGCTGGGAAATCTGTGTTTGCTTGTGTGGCAGATGGGTTTGCTTGTGTGGCTTCTGGCTGTGCAGGGGGGATGGCAGAGGTACTTTTGTGGCTGGCTGGATTTGCCTTAATGAGAAGGAAATCCCAGCCTGGGCTGTGAGTGGACCAGTTTTAAGCAAAGATACCCTGGATTAATTTCTTCAGCTGTGTCCAGAAACCCCATCATATTACAGATGCTCAATATCTTGTACAAGCACTGAATCCTCGCAAGATGCAAACTTTCTATATTAATTCTTTCACTGAATGACAGTTTAATGTTCTTGTTTAGAAGTGACCCTTTTTATGCTAGAGGAAACTGCCTCCCATCATAAATGCTTTAACATATTAGCCGCGTCTACACGTGCCAGCTACTTCGAAGTAGCTGCGCCAACTTCAAAATAGCGCTCGCCACGTCTACACGTGGCGAGCGCTATTTCGAAGTTGAAATCGATATAAGGCGGTGAGACGTCAAAGTCGCTATCCTCATGAGGAGATGAGAATAGCACCCTACTTCGACGTTGAACGTCGAAGTAGGGCACATGTAGCCGATCTGCGTCCCGCAACATCGAAATAGCGGGGTCCGCCATGGCGGCCATCAGCTGAGGGGTTGAGACACACTCTCTCCAGCCCCTGTGGGGCTCTATGGTCACTGGCTACGTCTACACGTGCACCCAACATCGAAATAGCTTATTTCGATGTTGCGACATCGAAATAGTCTATTTCGATGAATAACGTCTACACGTCCTCCAGGGCTGGCAACGTCGATGTTCAACTTCGACGTTGCGCAGCCCGACATCGAAATAGGCGCAGCGAGGGAACGTCTACACGTCAAAGTAGCACACATCGAAATAAGGGAGCCAGGCACAGCTGCAGACAGGGTCACGGGGCGGACTCAACAGCAAGTCGCTCCCTTAAAGGGACCCTCCCAGACACACTTTCATTAAACAGTGCAAGATACACAGAGCCAACAACTAGTTGCAGACCCTGTATATGCAGCACGGACCCCCAGCTGCAGCAGCAGCAGCCAGAAGCCCTGGGCTAAGGGCTGCTGCCCACGGTGACCACAGAGCCCCGCAAGGGCTGGAGAGAGAGTATCTCTCAACCCCCCAGCTGATGGCCGCCATGGAGGACCCCGCTATTTCGATGTTGCGGGACGCGGATCGTCTACACGTCCCTACTTCGATGTTGAACGTCGAAGTAGGGTGCTATTCCCATCCGCTCATGGGGTTAGCGACTTCGACGTCTTGCCGCCTAACGTCGATTTCAACTTCGAAATAGTGCCCAACACGTGTAGACGTGATGGGCGCTATTTCGAAGTTACTGCCGCTACTTTGAAGTAGCGTGCACGTGTAGACGCAGCCACTGTGTGCAGCAGCCCTTAGCCCAGGGCTTCTGGCTGCTGCTGCTGCAGCTGGGGATCCATGCTGCATGCACAGGGTCTGCAACCAGTTGTCGGCTCTGTGGATCTTGTGCTGTTTAGTGCAAGTGTGTCTGGGAGGGGCCCTTTAAGGGAGCGGCTTGCTGTTGAGTCCGCCCTGTGACCCTGTCTGCAGCTGTTCCTGGCACCCTTATTTCGATGTGGGTCGCTTTGGTGTGTAGACACTCCCCTGCAGCACCTACTTCGATGTAGTGCTGCCCAACGTCGACATTGAATGTCGACAGCACCAGCCCTGGGGGACGTGTAGACGTTATTCATCGAAATAGCTTATTTCGATGTCGCTACATTGAAATAAGCTATTTTGATGTAGCATTCACGTGTAGACGTAGCTATTAAGTGTTTAAAGAGAGGCACAACAAAGAGTTCAAAATTATGCTGTCATCAAATGCTTCCGAGGCCCACTCATCCCTGCAGATGTAAGTTTGGTGGAATACTCAAGTAATACACATAATCAGAAAAAATGGTCATTATGTCAAGTAAAACCCTGCTTCATTTGTTGCTCACCGCAGCTGTAATTGGCACTGGATTTCAGTTAATATTTTCCTGCCTCTCACTTTCACAGTGGAAAGTACTGGCAAAACACAGCTTGCCTTGTTATCTTTTCCAACCCCTTACATTACATCAGTCATCTGATGGTGAAAGGTAATAAATAACTAAATAACTAACTAAAAAATAAATATTTCATGAAGCTTCTCAATTATACGCTGGATAAATATCAAATGAATTGAATGGAATGACTCCCCTTGACTTCAGTAGGCATTGGATTGGACTCAACACTCCTTGAAAAATCCAGTCATGTAGCTTCCACCCTTGTATTTTATACATGTGTGAAAACTTTAATGCCACAAAAGCTGGGAATACTGTTGGAAGAACAATGGCAATAACACCCAGGGCATCTTTAGTGTGACAGACACTATACCCTGCTCTTGTCTTACTGATTATTATTTTATTAAATATTAAACTTACTGCCATAATTTTGCATGGTGCTTCACATAGACATTAAAAAGTAATGATCTCTGCCCTGAAGAATCTAGACTCTCAGACACACACAGAAATAGATGAAGTGAGGTTTGAAGATTAAAACAGAGGAAGTTGTTGCAATATAGGTGAATTCTTTATTTTTGCTCTCCTGCGAAGGAGGAAGTAGAAGGAAAACAGGGTGATCATATGCCCCTATTTTATAAGCACAGTCCCAATATTAATTCCACATGCCCATCCCATTTTTTCACATTTGCTATCTGGTCACACTAGAGGAAAGGGATGCAGTAGGTAAAATGGGAACTGCGACTGTTAGCAGAAAGCAAAGGCAAAACAGAGATCTGACGAGCTATTAGCAGGAGGTGGTGAATGACACAAATGTTAAGCTCACAACACTTGCTGAAGTCAATGGAAGCTGCAAGTGCTCTTCATCTCTGAAAATCTGACCATGACTGTTTAATTCCTAAATATGGATTTAGGCTTTTTATATTAGGGACCCCACTTGAAAAAGTCACCCTTACTGAAAGCATGAACTCTGTAGGTTAAGGCCTCATCCAAAATTAGTACTCCTGGGAAAGGTTTGTAGTCAGAAAAAAAGATTAAATCAAATTTTCAGGAGGTAGCTAATCAAACTGTTCATCCTTAAATACTGTGCCCTAGAAATCCACTCTTGACATTCTTAATCTTATGAATTCTGTCATGGTCTGATGCTACTCTTCCAGGTGCTACATTGCCCTTTCTCATATGAAACAGAATGTTAAAGTGAAGACACAACAAGTATCTCCTTAGTATGTTATGCTTAAAAGAAGCACATGAGATCTTTTATAGGGGAAAAGGCAGTATGCCACATTTAGTGGGAACACAAGAGTAGCATGTGCTTTTCATTCACTCACACACACAGACACCATACACACAGCGTCTCCAGACGATGTTATAGTTACCAGTCCAGAGTCTGGATCAATCTAGTGGCCAGCTAGATCGATCACAGAAGAGGAGCAGGGCCTTGTCGGTCATGATCTGATGCTCTCCTGGAGTTGGTGGCAAGACGAACCCAAAGTCCCATGGCAAAGCACCCTGCTTTCATAATTCTTTTTCTCTGTTGAAGTCTGTGGATTCTTCTGTGTCAGTCTGTGACTGGTATGTTATCTTTTTGATATCAGTCATTCTCAAACCATCTCTGAAAGAAAAAGCAGTCCAGTAGCACTTTAAAGACTAGCAAAATGGTTTATTAGGTGAGCTTTCGTGGGACAGACCCACTTCTTCAGACCCTAGCCAGGTGAGCTTTCCCACGAAAGCTCACCTAATAAAGCATTTTGCTAGTCTTTAAAGTGCTACTTGACTGCTTTTTGTTTTGATAGGCTACGTCTACACGTGCAGCCAACATCGAAATAGCTTATTTCAATGTTGCGACATCGAAATAGTCTATTTCGATGAATAACGTCTACACGTCCTCCAGGGCCGGCAACGTCAATGTTCAACTTCGACGTTGCTCAGCCCAACATCGAAATAGGCGCAGCGAGGGAACGTCTACACGTCAAAGTAGCACACATCGAAATAGGGATGCCAGGCACAGCTGCAGACAGGGTCACAGGGCGGACTCAACAGCAAGCTGCTCCCTTAAAGGGCCCCTCCCAGACACAGTTGCACTAAACAACACAAGATCCACAGAGCTGACAACTGGTTGCAGACCCTGTGCCTGCAGCATAGATCCCCAGCTGCCGCAGAAGCAGCCAGAAGCCCTGGGCTAAGGGCTGCTGCCCACGGTGACCATAGAGCCCCGCAGGGGCTGGAGAGAGAGCATCTCTCAACCCCCCAGCTGATGGCTGCCATGGAGGACCCAGCAATTTCGACGTTGCGGGACGCGGATCGTCTACACGGTCCCTACTTCGACGTTCAACGTCGAAGTAGGGCACTATTCCTATCTCCTCATGAGGTTAGCGACTTCGACGTCTCGCCGCCTAACGTCGAAGTTGGTGCCGCTACTTCGAAGTAGCGTGCACGTGTAGACGCAGCTATAGTGTATAGACTAGCACGGCTTCCTCTTTGTTACATCTCTGAAAGGCTCATCCTGTAATCTATCATCTTTAGGGGTGCCTGCTCCATGTTTTAGAGTCACTAATCTGTCAATCTGATCACTTCTTAACCATGGCTATGTACTGATGATTCTTCTCTAATGCTTTTAAGTCTGTCTCTACCCACGCTTTGCCCCTTCTTTCTTGGCCATCTCGCTCTGAGGATAACCTTTGCACCTTTATCGCAGCACAGGCATACCACTTTCACCCATAAACAAAAATATTACAATGCCTTTCAAAGAAAAGCATTGTACCACAGTGTCTCCCATTGGCCCAAGCAAAAGACATTCTAAATCAAACAATTCAGACTTCAGCCTTCAACATTTCTCTAAGCATATTAATATGGACACAATATCAGTACTCTGTCTCCTTACTTACTAAAATTTAAAACATAGCATGTAGATTCAGTAAAAGAAAGTAATTAATAAAAGTAATAAACTGATAAATGTGTTAATATGTTACCTTACATTGCTACATTAGTAAATCTAAAATACAAATATAAAGAGATCAAACTTCCAACTCCAACATAATAACAATACTAAACAAATCTTGGACACTTAACCAAAACTTGTAGACTGCCTTGCAATTCCATGAATGTATTACCCAGTCAGGTCAGACAATTAGGAAACTTGTCAAAATATGTCAGTCATAACTGGCACAATCAGCTTTGTCTTATTGGTGGTTTCATAATAAAACAGTCAGAAAAGGCATAGCTGTCTAAATAGCTACAAGGCCAAGTAAGGTGACAGACTGTGTCAAATAACTGATGTCCCTCTGTGATTTCTTTGCTTTATGTAGAGCATTCCATACATACTATGGCTTAGTATATGACATATGCATTTTAAGTGTATTTTCAATGTTATAGACAGTGATCGGCATTATTTTTTTCTTTCAGTTTGTTTAACAATTGTATCTGACGTCATCCTAGGTAAAGAAAATACTTGCTCATAGCTGTAAGTCATTTCTAACAATAAAATACAAAATATTGTCAAGCATGCCCACAGCAATGTAATTCAGTTTGTACTGCATAGATATCTACAAAGAATAGAATTATGTTCTCAGCAATAGTGCCTCAGAAACCATTGCTGTCTACATAGCATAAAATTAACTGACTGGGACCTTACTTACATACAGGGCTTGTCAGCACAACCACTTTCCTTCGAAGGAAGGATGGTAATTGGGGTGTTGGGAGTTTACTAATGAAGTGCTGCTGTGCATACGCAGCACTTCATTAAGCAAATTGCCTCCCCGCAGCAACTTCGAAGTTTTAGACTTCGAAGTACCGGCACGCGTCTAGTACTGGTTCACCCACTGGTACTTTGAAGTGTTGGGGCAACTTGTAAGTCCCTTTACTCCTCAAAATTTTGCCCCAGCACTTTGAAGTACTGGCGGGTGCACTGCGGTACTTTGAAGTTTAAAACTTCGAAGTTGCTGCGGGGAGGAATTTGCTTAATGAAGTGCTATGTATACACCACAGCACTTCATTAGTAAACTCCTAACACCCTAATTACCATCCTCCCTTCAAAGCAAAGTGGTAGTGTAGACAAGCCCATAGTGTTTTTATTGAGTGTATTTTATTTCCACCCATTAAAAAATGATTCCATGTTATAATAAGCACTCCATCGCACTTTAAACATTGCATTATATTCTGTATGGACACAGGCCCTTAGATCTTGATACAAGGATGTAAAGGATTAATGCTAGGCTCACCATTTTTAATCACTATGTTTTTGATTAGATTGCATGAAGAAAATCAGTAGAAATACTCTTTAGGATATGCAATCAAATCCTGAGGCAGAGAGCATGTGTAATTCCCAGTAGCTGCACAGAATCCCTTGTGAGCTTGCCCCTGCAGAACATATAGCTCAAAAGTAAGCAGTCTGTGGCCATGCATCATGCGCTTCTTAGGCTTATCTTGCAACGTACTGAGAGCTCACAGGAGGTACAGAGCATACTCAAAGTACCTAGGAGTGGAGGATGATCAGCAGCTTAAAGGCACCAAGCCCCTCCTGACCATATTTCAGCATGAGCCATTCATCATCTAGAATGCTAGAATGTCATATTGTGGATACAGCTATGTTTGAAATGTCAGCAAACATTTCCTGGAGGACAGAGGGAGGGGAGTTATGCCAAGCTTAAAACACTGAATCCACAGCATATTCAAAAAAAAAAAAAGCTGCAATACCTGATATCTCACATCAAAGGCAATGGTGGGGGAGAGGCCGCATCCTCTCCCTTCCCGGAATGGAAAAGAGAGGGGGTCGACGGACCAGCAACCCTGGAGCCTGCGACTCCCCAGCTCATGGGAATAAGGGGACTTTGAAGTAGGCGGGGTCCTTTCGAAAAGGAGCCCTGTCGGGACGAGCCGCACGGCGGCGAGACGCGTCAATTTCGAAGTGCCGCGGCCGCCCGCATGCTAATGAAGTGCTGAATATGTATTTCAGCGCTTCATTGGTAAACTTCGAAATGGCCATTTGCGTGGCCATTTCGAAGTTTGGGGCTAGTGTACACACGGCCGATTAGATATAGAGTAAGAGTTAAGTGGCAGTCTAACCATAGACTAATGAGCTTTGGTTGAGGTTTGTATTGTGCTTGTGTGTATGTGTGCATAGGTATGCCCTGGATGAGGCTGTTTGAAACACAATAGCTTACATAAGCACATAGCACCAAACATACTGCTGACTCTCAATAAATAATCACAATAAACAGAATTTTCTCTTTACAAAATAAATAATACTTGCCGTTGGTGCACCTATGCTTTTAATTATTCAGGGCTACAGCATATGTTGTAATACATACAATTCTTGAAGTAATTTGGAAGAATAATTTGCTGACACTGAAAAATAGAACACCATCAATATTTACTTTTTAAATAGATTTCTGCTTCAAATGGCATTCATCATCTTGAAAGAAACCAGCATAATTTTGAAACAGTTTTGAACAGAAGTACATCAGGGTCCTTTTCATATATAAGGGACATTTTCTGACATTTACGGCCAGATTCTGTACTGCATTGCAGCCATCGCACAACTTAGCTATATCTGGCCACCTGAGAATTCCAGAGTGTGAGAGCCAAGCCCTCAGCCTGTAAGCGCTGACTTCTCATTTTGCCAGGCGGTGCTCAATCTTCCTCCTCTGCTCAACGTGCTACCCCCACTCGACCAAGCCCCACACCCCATCCTGCCTCTTTCTGCCCCGATTCACCTCCATCCCACCTCTTCCTTTCATCTTTCCACAAACAAGTCCCATCTCACTCCTCCCCTTCCCTCCTTTTTAGCTTGAATGACACAAACTAGGTGTTCAAGGTCCTTCAGAAGCAGGAGTCAGGGGGATAGGGGAAGAACACTTCATAAGTGCAGGACTGTCAAAGAAATAGAGGTCTGTGGGGATGGGGCATAGGGGAAGATCTTAGCACTGGTGAGTGCTCAGCACCCACTGAATTTTACCAGAGTGTGTTCCAGTCCCAAAGCAAACACAGTCAGCACTAATGCCTCAGCCTGTATGATGATGATATATCTGGTTTTTGAACCCAATCTCACACTGAGACACCTCTGCTTCTCCCCCAGTTTCATACACTTTAGAAAATCTCAACTTCTGTGCTGTTCCTTATGAGTTAGGCTGTTTTAACCCATGGGGAAAGTGTTTGCTTCACATAAGCTATTTGGGCACTATAACCGGTTTCCTGGTTGACTCCTTCCTCCAAATCATAATTCCTTTGTTGTTCTACTTCGGCAGCAGTCCCAGTATGTGTCTTACCTTACTCAGGGCAAAACTTACAATCTCATCCTTGTCTGTTTTTTTTAAATGACTGTAAATCTTTTCCAAGCAAGGTCCAGTTAAACGCTGTGGTGTCTGTGTATAGGTATTTGTGTTCATAATATGGAAAACAAAACAGTCTTCTGAACATTCTGGTTTCTTTCTCAGCCTACTCACCCACTAAAACACCTCAACATGTAGGGAGGGCCATTATGTATTTCTGAAGGCATATGGTCTTTTGGAGTATGTCTATAACAGTGTTTCTCAACCTTTTTTTTTTTTATAAAGTATACATTTTTCAAGAAAATATAGAAGTACCCCCAGACAGCTCTTTTACCCTTAACAGTATACATAACACCATCTGAGAAACCTGATCCTAAGGCAGCAGTACCCAACCTATTCCAGACAGGGACCAATTTTGATAATTCAAGAAGACTTTGTGACCCAAGGCAAGTCAGAATCAGTGGTGGGGAGGGGAGGAAGGAAATGGCTTTCCCCCAGGAAAAATGCACTCCCATGCCCCCCATGTTAAACCCCTCTCCCCCCCACCATTTAAACCCATCTCAGGTAAAATTTTTGAAAAACTTTAGTGGGACAGGCAGCCACACCCATGGGATCCCCAGCCAGGGCTGCCTGTCCCATACAAGATTTCCAAAAATCAGGGTGGGGATCCTGGCAGCCCCGAAGCTGGGGGCCAGCTGGGACATGAAGCCCTGGCTGGCAGCACCCACCATAGAATCCCCACCTGGGGCTTGTGAGGGGGGGCACAGCCCATCAGCCGCATGAGATGTGGGATCCCCAGCCAGGGATTGTTCCTCCATCCCCAGGCTTAAACTCCTTTCACCGCCACGCCCCCACACCTTCCTCACATGAGTTCCGCATGCTGCCACTGCTGACCCCACTGCTCCTTCACTGGGCTGTGGCCACCTCCTTTTCTGCGTGACTCTCCCCTTCCTCCTATTCCCTTCCTCTACATGCAGGTAGCCATTAAACCAATTAAACTGAGTTCCACTTCAGTGTTCCAAGGCAGGGCAGAGACTGAGAGACGGAGGAGTGAGTGACAGCAGAACCACCAATGTCTCCTTTAAGAGTCACATGTGCCTTGGAGCCACCCAGCTGGTGACCCTTACCAAATCTAACTGAAACCCATGTTTGGGTTTTGAAACAAGTGCCATTCAGCCTTTCCAGATTACTGTACCCTTTTCAGGAGTTAAATTTGTTATGCATATCACCAAGTTACACCTCACTTAAAAACTGCTTACTTTCAAAATCATGCAAAAATATCCCAGAATTTTGCTACTGAAAACAAGCTGACTTTCTAGAATCTTATTATCAAATAAATTAACTGGAAAGGAAATATTGTGCCACTAGAAATATTGTACCAGAATAACATGTCTGCACCACAGGGAAGCCACAGAATAAGCAACAATTATTTCAAAATAGTGCTCCTACACACAATACAGCCTATATCAGGTTAGAACCTCAGAAGCACTCTATGCTATCTCTACACTGCAGTGTTATTTGGAATAAACTATTCTGGAACAGATTATTACAAAACAGCCCTTATTCCCTTTCTATACAGCCCCTATTCTGAAATATCCATTTCAAAATAAGCCCCATTCCAAATAGAATGAGGTTTACAGAATCCAAAATAAGCCATCCCCTATATCAAATTGTTTTGAAATAGTAGCTTTGTTTTGTAGATGCTTGCAAGATTATTTCAGAATAGCGTCCATTATCCTGAAATAACTTTGCTGTGTAGACATGTCTTTGATAACCTACAGGACACTGGTCACCTATAAAAAAGTATTTATAGTGCTTGTATTGATCTTAGGATGGCCTTCAGAATCTTTCAAAAGAGACTGGTTTGTCTCTTAATCCAAATTATATCAACATTTCTCTAACAGAGAGGAAACAAAGAAAAAAATTAACTCATTCAGACCCAGGAGAAATTTATGGAATTCCTCCAGTAAATGGGGTAAAAGAAAAAGTGAAATTATCTAAACTCACCTTGTGCAAGTGTACAATAGGAAACAAATACAACATTCTCTCTCTAGCAGTTCTACACTTTTTTTCCAGATGTACATTTTTCCCCTGTGTATTTACATAGTTTCAGATTTTCCTCCTGTTTAGTGGGACCCTCTTCACCCTACAGAAATCTGTATCTGTTAGGTGGGGTATGAATGAAGCCCAGTTCTTAAGTACAGATGAAAACAAAAGAATAAATTATTATAATCTTTGCAGACCTAAATCACTCACAATTAAGTCGATAAGATTTTAAAACATCAGCAGCTTTTTGCTTAAGAGTAAGCCAGGTATAGCTAGAGGAGTACTATTATTTATTCCTAAATCCATCTTAATCTGATGCCAACAGCACCAGACTAAGTGAACCAAATTCTAACAGAAATGTCAAGTAATATTACTTGGGAGTTTAAACATAATTGATATTCATACTTCATATGTTTGATAAACTTTTTATTTTGTTTTCCCATCATTACAGCCTCTTATTAAATTATTACATTTTTGCCTCCCTATTTTTCCCCCAGATCCCATTCTCCTACCACCACCACAATGATCTTGATTTTATCAAAAATAACTAACTGAATTTAAAAAAAGCTTTAAATTTGAGTGCAACCTTGAAAATCACGTTAAGTAAGAGGATGTTAATTATAATTTTGCTTTCAGTGTGGATAGGGACAATCTGTGCTCAACATTTGGCTTGTTAGACCTGTGTGAAACCTAACTGGGACAGGATTTATTAACAATATGTAGACAAAATATAAAATCAGACTTATCTCTGCCTGCACAGACTATATAGTACGTTTCACAACACTAGTGATATGTTGTGCTCAGACTCAATGGAAGCTTCTCATGAAGACAATTCCTAAATTAGATCAAGTAGATATTTACAGGCTGCGTCTACACTAGCAAATTCTTTTGAAAGATTTTTCAAAATAAGAGGGCTCTTTCAAAAGAACCAATGGAAATAGCCCATGGAATGTCTACACACAAAAGTATTCTTTTGAAAGCAAATTGAAAGAATGTGGTGCTCCTTTCTTTCCCATTTCAGGAAGTTAACTCCCCCCCGCTTTCGAAAGCATCTTTCAAAAAAAACCATGTAGATGTTTCACAGCACCCTTCTTTTCAAAGAAGAGTTTTCATTTTCGATCCCTGGCCCATTCTTTCGAAAATCTGGGGCTGTGTGAACTCACTCTTTTGAAAGAAGTTGTTTCAGAAGAGATCTTCTGGAAGAGCTTCTTTCAAAATATCTCTGTAATGTAGACATATCCACAGGGTTGAAAATTTGGGATAAATGTCTCAAATATATGCTATTCCTAGCAGGTTGCAAACAGGAAGAATACATTTTTATTTAATATAAATGTTGACAAAGCTTCCTGCCATTCTGATTGTTTAACCTAGTTGAAAAGACCTAAAACAAAGGATCTGAAACTTTAGAAAATCAAGAAGTCTTGTGGCACCTTATAGACTAACAGATATTTAGGAGCATAAGCTTTCAAGGGCAAAGGCCCTCTTCATCAGTTGCATGAGTGGGGGTGAGGTGGTTTCAGAGGGGTATTTAAAGAGTGGGGTTCCAGTAAAAGGGAGGGCCAGAGCTGACAAGGTCTACTCAGCAAGGTGCAAATGGCCCAGTATCAACAGCACTTATCAAAGGAGGAAAAACCAAGTCAGATCAGACAGGGGAATGTGAACCTTTGCCAGCGTCTAATGGGGAGATATTAACACCCAGATGAGAGAAGCTGTGTTTGTAAGCTGTGAGCCACTCCCAGTCTCTGTTCAATCCTTGGTTGATGGAGTCAAATTTGCAAATAAATTGCAGCTCAGAGATTTCTCTCTCCATTTGATTTTTGAAATTTTTTTGTTTCAGGACTGTCACCCTTAAATCTTCCACTGAGTGTCCAGGGAGATAGAAATGTTCTCCCACAGGCTTCTGTACATTACTGTTCCTGATGTCTGATTTATGTCCATTTATTCTTTTATGGAGAGACAGTCCATTTTGGGCAATGTAAATTGCAGTGGGGCATTGCTGGCACATAATGGCATATATTATATAGCAGATGTGCAGGTAAAGGAGCCCCTGATGGTATAGTTGGTATAATGTCCTGTGACGATGTCACTGGTGTAGATATAAGAGCAGAGTTGGCAGCGAGGACTGTTGCAGGGGCTGGGTCCAGGCCTAGGGATATTGGTTTGTGATTTGTAGTGGCTGGTGAGGATTTGTTTAAGGTTGACAGGCTGTCTGTAGGCAAGGACAGGCATTGCCTCCCAAGGTCTGTGAGAGTGAAAGATCATTGTTCAGGGTGGGTTGCAGATGTCTACGAACATCTACAAGACTTTTACAAAGCTTTCGTCAAACTACAATACCCACCAAAGGAAGTGAGGAAACCAATTGATAGAGCCGGACGGGTACCCAGAAGCCACCTGTTATAAGATAGGCTTTGCAAGAAAAACAAGAGAACACCACGGACCATCACATACAGCTCCCACCTAAGGCCTCTCCAGAGCATCATCAGTGATCTGCAAATGTTTTCAGTGTATTCATTTCAGGAAGAATGACAGAAACAATTAAGTATGCCAAGAAATAAAGGAGGGTAGGAGTGATGATAAGGGTAAAACTAAATAATGATATCGTTACAAAGATTAGCTAGTACAGAACTTGGTGTTTTGAATTTTAAATACTTTAAATTAATCAGTAATAGTGGACCACTGAACAATGGAACCACCACTGGGATGAGGTGGCTGATTTCTTGTACCTACCACAGCAGAAGTTGTCAGTCACCACAGGGTTAATTCGCAAAAGATTTTTGTGCTTCATGAAAGAAAATGCTGAGAAATTGTAGGAGAAATAGACAAATATCTATTCAATGCAGACAATATGGGTACAGCAGAGGGGGGAGTATGCTTTAATGAGACAAAAAAGCAGACAAGTACGGAAAAGCCTTAATCTGGTGTGGAAGGAAGACCGGGAGAAGGTAAAGGATTCCAATGATGACATGTGGAGGACTGGGAAGGAGACAGAAGCACAGTCATAGGGAAGGGATGGAAAAGGATTTTGCAGCTGTATTTTGAGTGAACTGGATGAGTGATGTAAACATAAATAACTATTACTCATCAATTTTTAATTAAAAATGTTTAATGTGAATTATATAGTCACCCTGGGGACCATCTGGGTATTACACTAGCATGACAGGTTATGGAAAAAATGACAGCAATGCTGAGAAACATAACTGAAAACAGTGTGTCTTAGCAGCCTAAAAATAAGAAGCTTATTTTTGAGTGTAATCTTAAATTAATTCATTACTTCAGTCAGTTATTTTAGAGTATTATCTGATTACATGGAAAGTAACCAATTAGAGTTACTAGTTAACAACTCTACATACATCTGCCTCAGGCAGGAATTTGTCCTAGAAATGAAAAAGAAGCTGATGTAAACTGATATGTGCACAGCCATGTCTCGTCCACTATTACCTCCAGTTTCCTCCTCCCTTCCCTAAACATCAGCACATGGTCTTTTTTTTTGTTTTTATTTTAGTGTTTTTTTCTTTCAGTCACTACAGCAATATATTAAAATTGTTCTCATTTTTAAAAGCTACATGTGCTTCAAGGTTGCGTGGAAGAGATCCTCAGCTGCTGTGATTTGATGTAGCTACACTGAAGCCAGCAGTGATTCTGAGTGATGCCAGCCTTCCTTATATACTGTTCTGCAGGAATATTGTCCTTCCTGTTATCTGTTATTCAATGCCTGCTATGCTGATATCTGTTTGCCTATCTTTGAAGGGCATTCCCTCTCTGCAAGCAGCACATTGTATGGTATTGGGGTTTTTCTATCCTATAATGAAATTGGTGTGTGTGTGTGTGTGTGTGTGTGTGTGTGAGAGAGAGAGAGAGAGAGAGCACGAGCACACGAGCACACGTTATTTACCACTAACTTTAAGAGATAACATAAATAATATCTAATTGCTGAGTAGAGGAGAGAGACACAGAACAGAGTACAGAAGACTTCTTTTCGGGCTTAAATTAATTGTCAGGCATATTTGTGTATATCACATTGCTCACTATTGCGGAATTCTGACACCAGAATTCTGATTCTGTTAAGTCTGATTCTGTCTGTTAATGAATGTGTAGTGTACCCTTCTGGGTCCTCCATTTGCTATTTTCAGTGTGACTTAAGCTTCATCTACACGAGACAGTTTTGTTGATAGACTGATGGTTTCGTTGACAAAACTCAGTGAGGATCCACACCAAAAATATGTTTGGTCGATAGCCCTTTGTGTCTCTCCTACGACGCACAATGCCTTCCTCAAGAGGCTCTGTCAACTAAAAAGTTGTGTGGATGCACCAGGAGGACCTCTGTCAACAGACAGGGCTTCTGGGTCACTGGAAAGCCCTGTCTGCTGTTTTTCCAGGTGGCCGTTCTGTCGAGAGTAGCCAGGCAGTCTGTCAACAATCTGTCAACAGAAGTTTTGTTAGACAATCTCTTATGACAGTAGCTTATGTTGACAGATCACTATAGTGTAGACGTAGCCTTACCCTGTGTCTACATGTGCCCCTTCCTTTCGAAAGGGGCATGTTAATGACTGGGTTCGAAAGATGCTAATGAGGCGCTTCACTGCATATTCATTGCAGTGCCTTATTAGCATCTTTCAAACCCGCTCATTAACATGCCCCTTTCAAAAGGAAGGGGCATACGTAGACCCAGCTTTAGTCTTTTTTCATGATTTTGAAGCATATACAGTCTTGAGACCTATGCTTGCAGTACCTAACATAGAAACATGGCCCAATCCTGTGCCCATTAAATTCAATGTGAATTATGCCAATAAATTCTGTGGCTCAAGCACAAAGACTGTTCTCCTGCTTCTGAAGAATAGAGGTTTTTTAACACTACTGTTTTTTATTCACCTTGTCAGATGTCTTTTTTTGTTCATTTTCTTCTCTTCCTGCCAATCCAACACCATAGACTGCTCCGCAATCTTATCCCTTCCCTAGTCTTTTTTTTTCCTGTAGTCAGTTCCATTTATACCAAAATGGTGTGCCTATAATAAGTGAAGCAAAGGTGTTCCAAGAACTTTGGAGCAGAACAGATGCACAGGGAAAATAACTGGGAAGTTTAAAATCCTTTTAGTGGTGTCTAAAATGTAAGAAGCACCAGGAACATGAATGCTAGACGTCCTCTGAACAATCCTTTCCAGAGGTGCATAAAGGTATTTATTTACAAATGAAATGGCAAGGGGGAAAGCCTACTGATTTCACTGCTGGATGGATACAGTACATCTTGCCAATTCTGTCTTTTGCAGTCCGTGCTCTAGTCATGGTTAAATGAATTCTATTTACCTTTCTAGCAGTACTTTTTTCTCTGTTTTGTCTACCAATGCACTCTTTTGTTGGAAATCATTTTTCAAGAGTGTCTGTACATTCTTTTCTCCATTCTGCTGTCAACTTGTATTCCTGAATTGTCCACTGGTTTTTGTTTTGCTTTGTTTTTAGTCCCTCTGTGCTGGATGTTTTATCTGTGAAGGTTCATTTATCTATTTATTTATTTATTTATTTGCTACTCCCAAACAATCTTTGCCATCGAGGCTGTGGCCAAGTAATGTGGCACTTCAGAACATGCTATGTTAGTTTGGGCTGATGGCATCAGGGCAGCAAGACAAAAACCCAAGAGGCTGTACAAGCTGGTGTTGTTGGGGTGTTCTGTTTTGATCACCCTGATATCTATGTGGACCTTGGCAAAGGGTGTTAGAGTGAACACGGTTATGACTAAGAGATAAATTCCCCAGCCAAGAGGACAAACCATGCTATCTTCCTTTATGGAAGAGTAAGTGGTTAGTCACTGAGTTCCCTGTTTCCTCTGAAGATTATTGAGATATAAAAGGGAATGACATAGGGAAAATCAATGGGACAGATTGGCTACATCTACAACAGAAGCATCTGCCAACAGAGTGAATCTACAGACAAAAGCAGACTGGCAGAGCAATTCACCTGCCCTGCCCTCTGTCAACAGAACGGCTATTTTGCATATTGAAAGCAGCGCTTTAAAATTGCTGATTGGCTGCCATTATGCAAATGAGGTCCTGAATATTCTTATCAGTGTTTCATTAGCATTTTTAATTCTCACATTTACATGCCCCTTTCAAAAGGGAGGAGCAGTGTAGTCATAGCCTTTGATTTTCTCCCCTTAAAACCTATTTAAAAAAGGGCCTTTTTTACTAAACATGGTTGTATTTTTTTAAAAAAAGTAATAGTTCTGTAAGCAATTTCTAAAAGGTTTAGCTGAATTTTCAGAGTCACATGTTAATTCTACATGGCTGCATATACATTAACAAGTTCTTTCAGAAAATCAGGCCTTTTTTCAAAAGAGCACATGGAGCATCTACACACAAAATGCACTCTTTTCACCTGAAACTGAAAGAACGCGGGTCTCTTCTGCTCTTGGATCAGGAAAAGCCCCTCCTTTTGAAAGATTCTTTTCAAAAAAAATGTGTGTAGACTCGAAAGAGCAGTTCTCCTGGCACTGGATTTTTTGATCCCTGACCCATTCTTTCAAAAGAGCAGGGGCTTTTTGGATTCTCTCTGTTGACAGAGTGGATCAATTTTTCTATACACTTTTTTGTGTGAGACTGTGATCTTTCAAAAGGAGTTGCCTTGGAAGATCTCTTCCTGAAGAACTTCTTTTGAAGGATCACTGTAGTATAGACATAGCACATGTGGAAACAATAGGGAAGAAACTAAGAGGTCTTTGTAAAAGTTATATCACAGAGAAAATGAGGAAATCAGAAGACAAAAGTTGGTATAAGAGCATATTCTGAGGAACACTTGCTCCCCAGTGAATTTCATTTCCTGTGAAAGTCAGATGAACAGATGTAATGCTTAACATGACACTTCACCTTAAGACCATTCAGAAAATGCAGTTAGTGTAGAATTTAGCAGCTTGTATTTTACATTGAATTCACATTAGAGGCAGACTGTGTTTGGCAGTAGCTACTAGCTGATTTCCTGGGGAGATTTCAGGTGTTGGTTTGTCTTGTAGAACTCCAAAGATACATCTACATGGCCGTGTATTTATTTCAATAACAGGAAAACATGTTTAATAAAGAGCAGTATCTGAAATTAAATTGCTAGCTGTTTGTGATTATTATGGCTGTGTCTACACTAGCTCATGTAAATGGCCATTTTGAAGTTTACTAATGAAGCACTGAAATACATATTCAGCGCCTCATTAGCATGCGGGCGGCCACGGCACTTCAAAATTGATGCGGCTCGCTGCCGCGCAGCTCGTCCAGACAGGGCTCCTTTTCGAAAGGACCAGATGAGCAGATAGGAATAAGGGGAATTCAAAGTAGCTGGAGTCCTTTCGAAAAGGAGCCCTGTCTGGACGAGCCGTGTGGCGGCAAGCCGCATCAATTTCGAAGTGCCGCGGCCACCTGAATGTTAATGAGGCGCTGAATATGTATTTCAGTGCTTCATTAGTAAACTTCAAAATGGCCATTTGTATAGCCATTTCAACGTTTTTGGCTAGTGTAGACATAGCCCATGAGAGGCTTTTCCCAGCAAAACTGGGCTTTTGCAAGGGAAAAAAGCAGGGCAGCTACATGCAAAATTCACTTTGTTGACAAGTAACAGAGAGGGAGCCGTGCTAGTCTATATATTATCCAAACAAAAAAGCAGTCAAGTAGCACTTTAAAGACTAACAAAATAATTTATTTGGTGAGCTTTCGTGGGACAGACCCACTTCTTCAGCCATATGGTCTGAAGAAGTGGGTCTGTCCCATGAAAGCTCACCTAATAAATTATTTTGCTAGTCTTTAAAGTGCTACTTAACTGCTTTTTTTTTTTTTTTTTTTTAGTTTGTTGACAGTTTGTCATCAAAACTCAGGACATCCACCGGCAACATTATACATCACTGATTTCAGGTATAATGCCTCTCTGGACAGTGTTCTGATGACAAAACAGCTGTGTAGATGTTCTAGGGCTCTTTTGTCAATAGACAGGGCTTCTGGTTCACTGGGCAGCCCTGTTTGCAGAGCTTCTAGTCAGCTCTTCTGCCAAGAGAGGGCCAGACAATCTGGCTGTTCTCTGTCAACAGAGTGGATTGCTCTTTTTATGTTCTTTTATGTGTAGATGCAGTTTGTTGCCAGAATGAATTTACTGGCAAAACCTCTGACAGTGATTCCTGTCAACAGAGGCTTCTCATGTAGATGTAGCCTAAGTGTTGTGGATCCTGACTTTCATATATTACCTCTTTTTTCCACAGCAGTTATAATCAGAGAGGCACTCAAGCTAACAACCCTGTGGATTAAACAGGAGTGGGCTACCTATCTCACAGAACTGCAAGGAACCTTGAGAGGCCATCAAGTGCTGTTCCCTGCCCTCTCAGCAGGACCTGTCACCCTCCCTGACAGATTTTTGTGTTTTTAATCTATTTGCCTCAGATCTCTAAATAGACCCTTGAGGACTGAACTCACAACTCTGGGTTTAACAGGCCAATGCTCAAATCACTGATCTATGCCTTGCCCCCATACATTTTATTTTTTGGTTCTGCTTTTTTAAAATTTTTCTGCAAATATATTATTTCTAAAAGTGTTCCCAGTTTTTCACGTTTAAAACAAAAACCAGGGCTTATTTATTTTTGTTCCCTTTCATTATGTGGGATGATTCAGAAGCAACGTGTTGTTTTTCCTTCCCTTTCTTATTAACCCAATGGAGTTTACTTTTGTCCTCAGCAGGTGATGAAATTAACTTTATATCTATATATGTCTATCTGCATATCTGTATCTATATAGATATGTGTATATCTATCTATGTGTAGATAGATATAGATATACATTTTCACACATGTACTCCGGTAGGCCTACCTGTTTCATCAGTGTGTTCTGGAGAGTTTATAATTCCAACAAGAGCAACCAATCAGATTCTTGGCTGTTGCCCATCTGTTCAGAATTCCCACTCCAGGGATTCCTCTATATTATCTGCCTTTTCTAGCCTGTGGATGATGTTGTTGAGGTTGGCCATTTTCTCATTCCTTCGGTGGATGTTCATGTTCAGCTTGACACTCTGTGGTAGAGTGCTCGTGTCTGTGGCAGGGCTTGAACCCTGTGCCTTGCAGAGATGGCATTTGACAGTGACAGTGAGATGGGAGCAGAGGAAGACGGGACTGGCAAAATGGACATAATGAGGCCTGGAGAGGAGTCAGCCAAGGATGAGTTCACAGAAACCTCGAGGCTGCAGCAGGAGGACTCTGAGGCAGATTTAAAACTAATGGGGTCAGGGTGCAGCTGTTCTCCACCTTCCGGTTCCTGGGGTGGATGCAGGACCATGCAGTCTGGGAACTCAGCTGTGGGCACTTTGTCAGTGAAGGCATCCTCAGTCCTGGAACACTTCTGAATAGTCACATCCTGAAATTGAGTGACTGTGAATCACAATACAAGCCAGTAGAGCAGTTTTTTGAGGTCTTTGTTACAATACATGAGGGATTAGCCAGAAGTGAGTGATATTTTGTAGAGTTTTGATTTCTGGGCATTAATGTTCTTTCTATGACCTTTTTTGTTGATAATTTTACATATGCTTATATCAATAGATGGGTGTTTTTGTCTATAGCAAGGGTTCTGCAGCAGTAATGCAAACTTCCCACAAGTCATACTTCAACCCGGCTCACAAGGGAAACACCTTGTAAATCAGAGCTTAATTCAGTGTCTCTGCCCTTGTTAATTATGTGCTTAAGCATTTTAACAAATTGAGGCCTTAGGTTTCTTCTAAATCAGTTCCCTTCTACATAGTGGAGATAGGCATAGGGTGGCAGAAAGGAACCTCACTCACTATTATCAACTGTTCAAAGGAGGTACCCTGTGTATGTATACAGAATCTAGAACAAACTGTAATCCTGGCTGGAGCTTTGAGCACTACTTTAAAATGGGTAAAAATTTTGACAATTAACTGGAGAGCTATTTGGAACTCTGCTCTATGTTTGCAAATATAGATTTTGCAGCATTTGCTTAGCTGTTTAAAGCAGATTTGAGCAGTCCAGCTTTAAGAGAGAGGTAGTACCAAGGCTAGTATAATCTTCTCTCTTGTTTACTTCAATTTTTATAATTGCATTGTGGTTTGACTGGGACACAGATTCAGTTCATGTAAATTAATCTTCCATTTGTCTGGCATTTTAGTTTCCTTAAATCTGCATACATGTCTGAAACTCCAGGTCTCCATTTGAGATTCAATTAAATGCTATAAACATAGGTTTGTATCTATTCTGCTTCTGGAAACAGAAGGACGTTTTGGTGATAAAGATTGACTTGGTGGAGGGGGTAGGGGAGGGGAATGGGTAAGAGAAAAGGAAGAGAATAGAGATGGATTCCCAAGGCTAGAAGGGATCACTGGAATCATTTAGTCTGACCTCCTAGACCACAGAATTTTCCAAAAAATATTTCCTAAATCATAGCTTTTAGAAAAAGAATTCCAATCTTGATTTTAAAAATAATTGCCAGTGATGGAGAATCTGCCAGTATCCATGAAAAGCTGCTCCAATGGCTAACTACTTTTCGTATTTAAAAAAAATAAAAGCCTTTTATTTTCACTCTTTATTGGACTAGCTTCAAAACCCCATTCTTAAATATTTATTTCCCATATAGATACTGACTGATTCTAATCGAGTTACTTCTCAGCCTTTTCTTTGTTAAGCTACATATATTGAGCACTTTCAGCCTAAACATATTTTCTAAACCTTTAATATGCCTCATGATTCTCTTCAGAATCTATTCTCCAATTTATCAAAATCCTTTTAGAATTGTGGATACCAGGACATGGTATTCCAGCAGCAGTTATGCTAATGCCAAATCTAGTAGTAAAATAACCTTTCTAACCTGAGATTCCTATATATACATCCAATAATGGCAGTAAGCCTCTTGGTCACAGTGCCACACTTGGAGCTCATATTCAGCCAATTATCCACCACACCTTGATAATCTTTTTCAGTTACTGCTTTCTGGACACAGGCCCCCCTTGTACAGATGTGGCCTGCATTATTTTCCAGTTGCACACATTTACAAGGAGTTATATTAAAATGCGTATATTTGCTAGCACCCAGGCTACCAAATAAAATCCAGATCACTCTGTCAGTAATCTGGCCACTCAATTATTTACTACTTCACAAACTTTGGTTATGTTTAATTTTTATCAGTGATTGTCTGCTGCTCTCTTACAAGTAATTGGGAAAACATGTAGACTAGGGTAGGACTGAGAATACATCCCTGCAGAACCCCACCAGAAATATATATTTAATGATGATTCCCCATTTACAATAATGTTTTGAGACCTATTAGTTATCCAGTTTTTAATACAAATAAAGTGAGCCATGTCATTCTATTTCATAAATTTTTAAACAAAATGTCAAATGGTTTACAGAATTCTGAATGTAATACATCAGTGCAATTTCCGTAAGCAACCGAACTTGTAGTCTTACAAAAATCGAGTTACTATGACAGGATTAGTTTTCCATAATCCTGTGTAAATTGGCAATAATTGTATTGCTTTACATTAAATCTTTACTAACTGAGTCCACATATACCTTACATGGTACAATGAAGCCAAGTGCGGGAGGGAGATTGAGAGGCATTGGGAATTTTGTTATAATCTAAAGCAAAGAAAATCTGTCTCTCCCATTCACTTTCCTCCATCAAGTTCAAGGATTCTCTGTTAACCTCTCACAACACACACACATAAATTATATGGGCTTATCCTTGATACATGTTTTCACTCTTGCTTTCATTGTAAATGTAGGGGTATGAAAAATGTGACGGATGAAAGGCTTGTCACCTGAAAAGTTTGATAAACACTGATTAAGGGAAACAGCCATCATCTTAAATAATTGCTATGGACTTGTTTGAATCAAATACATTTGCACATAAATTGGCTAATTTTGTGACTAATTTCTGTGTTTCAGCAAGCACCTTTGAATGCTACATGAACCCCCTTTTGTAGACAGGAGGATTTAAGTGTGACTCCAGTGGTTATGTTTGCTGATATAATTCCTTTTTTCCTTAGGCTATTTTTTAAAGATTTAAACGAAAATTATAATCTGAAAAAAAATAAAATCACTTTTCAAAGAGACTTGCATGGTGTCAAGTATTGGAAGGGTAGCCAAAGAGAAATTTCTGAGCTACAATTCATCTGCAAATTCGATGCCCTCAGCTCAGGCTTAAACAAAGACTGTGAATGGCTGGCTAAATACAAAAGCAGCTTCCCCTCCATTGGTGTTCACACCTCCAGATTAACTGCTGGTAGTAAGCCTCACCCTTGCTGACTGAGCTAACTTTGTTATCCCCACCCTTATTCTGGCTTATTTATACCTGGCCCTGCAGATTTCCAAGACCAACATCTGATGAAGTGAATCTGTGCTCACAAAAGCTCATGCTCAAAACTTTTCTGTTAGTCTATAAGTGCCACAGGACCCTTCGTTGCCTTTCAAAGAGAAAATATGTTTGAGAGCTCTCATCATAGGGAGAACTAACACTCTCTGTTGCTTTATGTGTGTTCAGAATTCTCTAGGGTTCCCAGCATGCGAAACTCTGGGGAAAGGATGATGGAAGAGCCTTTCTTTCATCTTGGAATATGTTTATTTTTTCACTTGGGCAACAGTGGATTATAAAATTAAAGGAAAAAGCTGGTAACTTCTGTTCTAAAACATATGAATGGTAAGTTTGAGAAGTTGTGCCTTTAAAAAAATATTTTTTTTCTTGCTCTTTCTCCTTTGAGGTTATTTTGCTTTCTCCTTCCACATTCTCTTTAGAGTCCATGGAGAGAAAAGTATTGTTGAAACAGTTTTTAGTTTCCATATGTACGGCAGGAGCTTGAGTGGTTAGGTCCTTTTAAGGCTCCTGCCAACAGGTAAAATTCTACACTACTTACACAGGCAAGAGCCCATTGAAGTCAGTAGGAGATTTGCTTGAGTTTGAACTACAGGATTTGGGTGTGAGTGCTGAGATTTCAGAATATAAAAGCCAAGCTCTGTTTTTATAGCATTTTTTCTAGTTTCCAAAGAGGATTTTTTTCTTAAGAATAGTAAAAACAAATAGTTAAGAGAAATGGAGTATCCTATAAATATATGCAGTGGAGGACAAAAATGTATTTTGGGAAAGCTGGATAATTGCAAAAAAACCCTCTGTTGCTTCACTTATTTTCAGTACTAATAGCTTGAAAGCACAGAGATAAAGCAAGTTAGAGAGTTAGTAGGATAAAGTAGGATAACTCAGTCTCCAAGATTTTTGGGGGATGACTGTCTCCAGGGGGAAGTCTGGTGCCTGCATTGTGCTAACAGTAGCTCTTCTGGAGCCACTATCTCCAGAGGTTTGGTGGGCCGGCCCTGGCCAAAGCTGCATTATGAGCTGCACCTCCCCGCCTCCACTTCCCAAATCGTGTGGCTCAGGGAAGCCTCACAGTCTCTGTGATGTCCTGTTTCCCCCTTGTGAAATGAAGGAAACAGACACTTGGAGAACAGGCACCATAATATGTGGGATTGACAACTTCCTGACTTGCTGTCCTGAACAGTAAAAAGTGTTCTTTCCCCAGGGGACCACTGAGGTTCCTGTTAACATGGCACCATCAGATCAGGGAAAGGCATCCTTGATATTCACAGGCAGAATAATTCTTGAGTGGGGAAAAGAGGTGCCCAGCCCTACTGAATGCAAGAAAATTTACAAGTTTCCTGAAATGCTCTTATATTAATGGAGCCTGAGCACCTTTACAAATCCATTTGGCTCCCATACAGATGTCTCAGGAGGCTCACACTCAGGGGACCACTGAGGTTCCTGACAGCATGGCACAGACACCTAGAGAACAGACACATTAATAGGTGGGACTGGTAGCTCTCTGACCTGCTGCCCTGCCCAGTGAATGGTGTTCTTTCACCAGGGGACGACTGATTTTCAATGGGGGAAGAGAGCCTAACCACTAGAAAGTGAGGTACTCTGTCTTTCCTTCTCTACTTCTTCTAAGTGATGTTACACACTGGACACCAATGCCCTCTGGGATTCCCTACTTTTCCTAATTTCCTTCTGAAAATTGGCCATTTGGCTTCAAAGGGAAGGGAATAAGGGCAATGCCATCTGGGAAAATGACGGTGGGTGCTATCAGGGCACTGTGACAAAGTCCTGAGCAACTCCTTGTGGGTCCTACATTTTTTGGCATTTAAAGAAATGCCTCAGAAGCTCTCTGCATCCCTGGGGCACAGCCTATTCAGCCCTTCTCATCATTGGCACAGTCATAAATCGGGAAGATCACCCATGGATGTTGGGTCTCCTCCTGCCTTTTCCAAGCTGTCCTGGTCAGCGTGGGGCAGTTTTGGGGGAGCCTGGTCTCCTCCCACTCAGTCTGGCTTTCGGCCCAGGGACCGTAGGTTGCTGCTACTGGAGGGGCTGTCCCCCTCAGCCCAAAGTGCACCAGCTTCCTCCCTGGGCCACTTCCCCAGATACTTTCACTAGTACCTTCTACTGGCTGCAGCAGCAAGCCTTTTCCTCTGCAGTTCTTTCTTCCTTCCTGGTCCTTCCCCTTTCTTCTTCCCCCTCCTTACCTGAGAGAAACCTTTCAAAGGGTTCCACAGGCCTTAATTTGTTGGCGGTGGTTGACTAACCCTAGTGCTGGATTAGCCTGCTGCTGCAGGCTGATCCTAAATGAGCCTCAGTCCCTGGGAAACATAAAGGCACTTACCCAACTGCCCACATACTTGCCCTCCATAAGGCTACTATAGTCAGCTATGGGCTGTGCCCTGCCAACAGTACATTTGGTTAAAAGGTCTGTGATTCAGATGACTCAATCAATAGCTCACTGGGGAAAGAGACTTCTGGAAAATGTCCATTTGTTTTGAGAGCAATGAAGTTTAGGAAGATGTAAATTCCACATGCAGGGAATTTTTTCATGTAGTTCTGCAGCAAAAACACCCAGAATGCAATGGGTCTCAGGGAACTGTGGGATAAACTCCCCAACAATGCACTGATGCAGCAGTTGAACTTTGGCAACTACTGAGAACACAGTAAGTCAATTTTGTGGGCAGGTGTGGACACTCAACTTTGACCTCATAAAATCCAGAGTTACAAATTAAACTTTGATAAATTCAACTTTATTTCCTATTAGAAACACACCCTAAGAAACACAAATGTATTTGTGTAGGCTTCTCCATATATGATGTAGTAGCAGTTACCTAAAACTTGTGTTTGAAATCATTAACAATAGAAGTTGAATCTCTCTAGTCAGGCACCTTCAGGATCTGATTGGTGCTGAACTAGAGAATTTGCCGAACCATGTGAGGTCAGTATTTTCTAGCAGCATTAGGAATCCTTCCACTGCTTACTGGGCTATTAGGTGACATTTAGGGGTAAGTTAGAGCTTAATAGCAGCACAGAACATTGAAAGCCAGTATAGGTGGCTTTAAACAAACTTTATGCCTGGGACCACACTCGGCCAAAACTTTGAAAAGGCAATGCAAATGGCCATTTCGAAGATTATTAATGAGGTGCTGAATTGAATATTCAGCACCTCATTAGCATTAGGATGCTTCCGGACGTGACACTTCAAAAGCACCGCTTTCAACCGCTCGCAGCTTGGCATGGCTACACAGGGGTCTTTTTAGAAAGGACACTGCAGCTTTTGAAATCCCCTTATTCCCCTCCACTGAGAGGAATAAGGGGATTTTGAAAGGTGTGGGGTCCTTTTGAAAAGGACCCCCGTCGAGCCATGCTGAGCAGCGAGTGGTTGAAGGTGGTGCTTTCAAAGCGCCGTGGCTGGAAGCATCCTAATGCTAATGAGGCACTTAATATTCAATTCAGCACCTCATTAATAATCTTCTAAATGGCCTTTTGCATGGCCATTTTGAAGTTTTGGCCAAGTGTGGCCACAGCCTATTGGACTTCAGGAAACTTGGCCACATCCATCATAACCATTATAAGTGGACAGCCTGGTAACTAAAATCATGCTACCAGATCAGCAAGTGCCTGAATAGTGTGTGTTCATTATACAACAGATTTTCAGTAACTGATAGCAATTTGAAACACTTAATTTGAATATATCAGTTTCCTGACGTGAGAATTTATATTTATATTTTCTCTTGTGAAATATTTTACCGCTTTTCTGGAGTTGTTACAATGTAATGACTCAAGCCAAGATCTTCCCAGCAGTACAGAGAAGGGAGATGCCCCAGTAATTTCCACAGTCAGCTTTGTTGCCCTTGTTCTTGAAAAGTGAGGAGATTGTGGCATCCTTTAAGTCTTTGGGAATGTCTTCTTCTTCCCAGATGCTGATCAAGATGTTGTGAAAGGCTTCAAGTGACACTGGTCCTGCCTCTTTGAAAATTTCAGCAGGGATACCATCCCATCCCATGGGCTTTGCCAGAGCTGGTTTGGCTGATTGCCTGACCACCAGCATCTCAGAAGACAACCTACCAGAGGCACACTGTGATTTTCGCCCAGGCCGCAGCACCATTGACGTCATCTTTCCTGTTCATTGGGTCCAGAAAAAGTGCACAGAGCAGAACTTGGATCTGTACACTGTCTTTATAGACCTGACCATGGCATTTAACACCATAAATTGAGAAGCCCTGTGGATTATTCTGTCAAAACTTGACTGCCCGAGAAGATTTGTTAACCTCATACACCTGTTTCATGATGACATGACTGGCTTTGTTCTTTCAAATGGTGAGTCCTCAGATGCATTTGAGATATCCAGTGGTGTGAAGCAAGGGTGCGTGCTGGCCCCAGTATTATTCAACCTCTTTTTCACGTGCATCCACAACTACGCAGTTAGGGACCTGGACCATGGAGTCTACATAAAATACAGAATTGATGGGTCACTTTTCGACCTTGGTCCCTTGAATGCTAAAAACAAGACACTTGAGAGGCTCATCCTTGAAGCCCTTTTTGTAAGGCAGCTGCAGGAGAAGTGCAGGAAGCAGAGGAAGCCACTCTACATAGCCTTCATTGACCTGACCAAGGCCTTTGACTTGGTCAGCAGGGATGGTCTGTTCAAACTGCTCCACAAGATAGGCTGTCCTCCACGGTTACTCAAGATGATCCAGTCATTCCACGAAGACATGAGAGGAAGAATCAGGAGCGGCGTCAAACGAGGATGCGTGCTTGCTCCGACATTGTTCGGGATCTTCTTCGCACTCCTCCTGAAGCATGCCTTTGGATCTTTAACAGAGGGCATCTTGCTGCACACAAGATCTGATGGGAAACTGTTTAACCTTGCAAGGTTGAAAGCTAAGTCTAAGGTGCGGGAAGTCCTCATCAGAGACATGCTGTTCACAGACGATGCTGCTGTAGTGTCTCACACAGAAGGCCAGCTTCAAAAACTTCTGGATCAGTTCTCCAAAGCGTGCAAGGACTTTGGGCTTACCATCAGCCTAAAGAAAACAGACGTACTCGGTCAGGATGTTGCTGAATCCCCATCAATCAGCATTGACAACTATACGTTAGAGTTCGTTCACGAGTTCGTTTACCTCGGGTCCACCATCACTGACACCCTGTCGTTGGACACTGAGCTAAATAGGAGGATCGGAAAAGTGGCCACAACTCTATCCAGACTCAGCAAGAGAGTGTGGAATAACAACAAGCTGTACACTCACACCAAAATGCAAGTCTACAGAGCCTGCATCCTCAGCACCCTCCTTTATGGCAGCGAGACTTGGGCCCTGTATGCCCGCCAGGAAAAAAGGCTGAACACCTTCCACTTGCGCTGCCTCAGGTGCATCCTTGGAATATCATGGAAGGACAGAGTGACCAACACCGCCGTCCTCGAGCAAGCTGGAATCCCAACCATGCACACCCTCCTCAGGCAGCGTCGACTCCGCTGGCTTGGCCACGTCCACAGGATGAACGATGGAAGGATTCCAAAAGACATCCTGTATGGTGAGCTAGCCTCTGGCAAAAGACCTCCCGGACACCCCCAGTTGCGCTACAAAGATGTCTGCAAGAGAGACCTCAGAGAGGTAGATATCGAGCTGGACAACTGGGAAGAACTAGCAGACAACCGCAGCAGATGGAGGCAGGGGTTACACAAGGGCCTTCAGAAGGGCGAGATGAAGATCAGACAGCTAGCAGAGGAGAAGCGAGCGCACAGAAAGCACAATAAGGACTTGCCAGACACTCACTACATCTGCAAGTGATGCAGCAAGGACTGTCACTCTCGTGTGGGTCTTCATAGTCACAATAGACGCTGTAAATTAAGTCCTCAATTGAAACTTTAAAGGGCGCGATCCATAGTGTATGCAGACTGAAGGATGCCTACCTACCTAGTGCACTTACGGCACACAAGGAGTCTGATCTCCAGCTCATCATCAACAAGTTTGCTGACGCCACTCGCCTCTTTGGTTTGACCATCAGCTTAGGAAAGACTGAAGTACTGTTTCAACCTGCCATAAGATCTGCTGCTCTCCTCACTTCAATCTTTATTGAAGGAACAGAGTTAAAAACTGTAGAGGAGTTCAGGTGCCTTGGCAGTGTGATAGCCAATGATGGCTCCCTTGACAAAGAAATCAATGCCAGAATCTGCCAGGCCAGCAGGGCACTAGGATGTCTGAAGTGCGAGTGTTGAATCAGCACAATATCCAACAGTCCACTAAACGAAAAGGGTACAAGGCTGTAGTGCTGACCAGTCTCCTGTATGGCTGTGAAACCTGGACCTTGTACAGAAAACAGAGCAAACTGCTGGAGCTCTTCCATTCACGCAGCCTGAGGTCAAGCAGGATAGAGTTATGAACCTGGAAGTCCTGGACACAGCAGGAGCCATGAGAATCGAAGCTATGATTCTGAAAGCCAAGCTTTGCTGGACAAGGCACAGCACACAAGTGGAGGAGTCAGGAATCCGTAAGCTACTCCTCTATAGTGAACTGTTCCAGGCCAAAAGGAATCAAGGTAGGCCTCGCAAGAGGTATAAAGACTGTGTGAAGGCCAACATTGCTCATGCTGGTTTAAAACCAGATCAGCTAGAGCCCATGCAAAAGACTGAAGAGGCTGGGTGGGAGGCTTGTGAGCCAAGGGGTTGCAATGGAGCTGTGCAGGTGGGGAGGGAGGTGGGTGGCTTGTCAGCCAGCAAGGGGGTTGCACTGGAGCCATGCGAGGCAGGGGGATGAGCGGGCAGCTTGTGAGCCAAGGGGGTTGCACCGTAGCCATGGGGGGGAGGGAGGCGGGCAGCTTGTGAGCCAGCAGGGAGGTTGCACCAGAGCTGCGTGGGGCAGCAGGGGGGAGGTGGCTTGAATCAGAGCTGCTTGTGGGCAGTTTAAACCAGGCTGGGTTCTGGGGGTGGGGTGAGCTTGGAGCCATGTCAGAGTGGTTGTAAGCCAGAGCCAGGCATGGGCGTGTGGGGGTGAGCCAGAGCTGCTTGCGGGCGGGTGGGTGGAGCTGCGGGGGAGCTGCTCTGGGGCCATGTGGAGCTGAGGGAGGTTAAGCCAAGGCGGGGGAGTGACAAGCAGAACTGGAAGGCACGGTACACGGTTTACAATAGGAATCAGGGTCAGACACGTAAGAGCGGGGTCGCGTACTCTGAGACCTTACTGTATTGCTCGTCAACAGAACTCCAGTTTCTATCACAGGACCCTCACGATCATTCTGAGTGGACTTTGCATATGGACAATGACTGAAAAGAGAATCTTCTATTAGAAATGCAAAATGATGTCTGGCCACTTTTGGCATTTGCTTAAGAGCATATAAAAAACTGCTGTCCCCATTAACGTTCTAAATGAATCAAACAGCTATTTACACTTAGAGCACCGGTTTTGGAAGGGAAAGAGCCCATGCAAAAGTTTATGTGTAACTCTGTGCCTATTTTGTACACATGATTAAGGTAACTGTGCATGATGGGTTTTTATGCACAAATGGCCAAAAATCTGTCTCTCTGCACATTTAAATCACCAATTTCTGCATGACATTTTATTAATTAAGTATGCAAAATAAACACAACGTTGTCAAATTATTAAGAAGGGGTGATAAGGAATATCAGAAAACAAGGAAGGTAAATATGGATGCAGTAGAGGACCTGAGGTTTGGCAAGGAAGAGGTTGCTAAAGACCAAACTCGATAGAGTGAAGAAACTTTATATTGGATGGGACCTAGCATGGAACTAAAGGAGAGGAACTGGAAGCACCATCTGTAAACTTGGTCTTCACTGTGTGTGCTTAGTAGTCTATTTTTCCCCACTAAAAACAGCAATCTGCAAATAGGTAACTATGTGTCCAGAGAGGTTACAGTGCTCCCCTGCTGGTTTTGGTGCATTACCATTTTTATGCTGATTTGTGTCCATTTGTTCTGCTATGTAGAGACGGTCCAGTTTGTCCGAAGCACATGGCAGAGAGACATTGCTGGCATATATTATATATCTCATTAGTAGAAGTGCACGTGAATAAGCCTTTGACAGCATAGCTAATCTGGTTAGGTCCTGTGATGGTGTCACTAGGGTTGATGTGTAGCCAGAGATGGCACTGGGATTTGTTGTAGGAATTTGTTTGGAGGTTAGTCTTACTCTTGTGAGGTGTGAAGTTGGTGGTGAGTATGCGTTTCAGGCTTAGGGGGCTGTCTATGAGTGAGACCTGGACTGCCTTCCATGGTCTTGTGAGAATGAGGGATCATCATCTAGGAGCAGAATTGTTCAGAGAAACGTCAATTGAGCCGTAGTCTATCAAAATCAAACTGTTGCATGCAAATGGGTCAGATTCATCTACACTTAGTTAAAAATTGAGGGGAGGGGTTGCTCTTATTGGATTTTTTTTTAAGATTTTGATATTTCAGAACATGGTATTCCATTTTTAAATGACCATATAAATTACATATTTATATATTATTATCTTACAAAACTTAAAGCCAATCAAAATTGAACATTTTTGAATGACACAAAACATTTGGAAATATACCTTTGGAGAACTTCAAAGTTTTCAGATTTTTTTCCAACAAATAAGAGTAAAACCACATTGCAAACTCCTTCCAAGCCTACATTATCTGCACTGCCCTAGGTAGGTAACAGGCCCAGCTGCAGTGGTGGGATAAATCTCTTGTTCTGGTGAAGATGCTGGAAACTGTTGTGTCGTGTCTACACTAGCAAGACCTTTCGTAATATTTTTTTTGAAATAAGGGGCTCTTTTGAAATATTCAGCAGAGTCTCTGCACACAAAAAAAGTTCTTTCCAAATTAAATCGAAGGAACGTGACACCCCTTTTGAAAGTGCCCTTCCACTCCTGTTTCAGAAAGACCACCTTCTTTCAAAAACTTCTTTTGAATGAAAACGTGCAAATACTCCGTGGGCCCTTTTCTTTGAAAGAGCAGTCCTCATGGTGCTTGATGTTTCAATCCCTGGCTGATTCTTTTGAAAAAGTGGGGTCTGTATGGACACTCTCCTTTGAAAGAACTCTTTTGATCCACTTCTTTTGTGTATGGATGCACTCTTTCTAAAGAAGTTCTTTCAGAAGAGATCTTCCAGAAGGACTTCTTTTGAAAGATCTCTGCAGTGAAGATGTAGCCTTGGATATTCCTTTTGTCACAATTCTACAAAAACCTCTGCTTCGTGGACCCACAATTTTCAACATTTGTGTTACAGCCCAAAACAGAAATTTGGGGCTGGTGACTTTATCCATGAATTAGAAGCTAAGTAAGTTATGTTCACAGTGCCCTTGGATATATTTTCAGGAGGGACTGTCCCTTTTATGACTAACAGTTTAGAAGCTATAGGCTTTCCCCTCACCCTCCATAAATCAGCATTCAGAAGAAAACATGGAAAAGCTAACCATCTTAAAGAATGCTGTCTTTGTTCAGAGATGAGGGTTGCACCAGATGTAATATAGCATGAGGGTTTTTTTGTTTTTTTTATTTTTTCATCACACATTTGTTCTGCAGAGTACATGAACTTCTGAAGGTGTTTCACACCAGGTATTTTCCAAACTTACACAGACAGCCACTTAGGGACGGTCAATCTTATTTATACTCTCAGGGTGCATCTACTCTAGCAAGTACATTCAAAATTAGGATCGGAAGACCGAGTTCTTTCAAAGGAAGACAGGGAGTGTCCACACTGACATGATGCTCTTTCAAAATTAATTTTGAAAGAACTCCCCCATTCTTTTGAAGTTGGTCTTCCATTGCCAGGATGGGAAAAGCGCCCTCTTTCGAAAGATAATTTTGAAAGACAGCAAGTGTAGATGCTCCACGGCCCATTTTTCGAAAGAATGGGTCCTCCATGGGCGCAATCAGCTGGCAGGCATTGGCGCCACTCCCAGCACAGGTGGAGCTCTGTGCTTCAGCATCTGGACACCTTTCAGGTCAGAGGCTCCCAGAAGCCCTCAGGCAGGAAGCTGAGAGCGTACAGGCAGCAGGGAGCCCACGTGGCTGCCCAGCCATCCAGCAAAGACAATGCTCCAGCCCACCTACCAGCCTCCCTGGCACCATGGCCAGCACCCCTAACACCTGCCCATCCCAGGGCCCCCCAAGGACACAGGGGAGCCCTCACAGGAGGGGAGCCAGCCCCCCAAGTGCCAGGGCCCTCCTGGACTGACGCTGAGCTGCAGGACCTCCTTGCCCTCTGGGGGTCTGGCACTGAAATGCGGCTGCATTTGAGCTCCTTGCCAAGGGCCTCACCGTCCAGAGTCACCCCACCCGGACCTCAGACCAGATGAGGACCAAAGTGAAGGAACTCCAGCAGGCCTACTGTTGGGCTCAGGACATGGCCATGTGGTCAGGGGCACCGCCAATCAGCTGCCCCTACTTTAAAGATCTCAACCACCTCCTTGGGCCCAAGGAGGAAGGGCCCCTGGTTGTGTTCCTCGACATGGTGAACTCCCCCAACAGAGCCAGAGCTGGAAGGGATGGGGACTGAGGGGGAGGACCACCCCAGGACTCCAGCCACCTCAGGCAGCCACCACGGATCCTGGACACCAGCGATGACGAGGGATCAAGCAAGGGGGCCCTTGTCATCGAAGTACCCTCAGACCCATCCAGCCTGGTCCCTTCAAATCGCACCTCACCCGAGCTCCTGGAGGGACCCACAGGTATGTACCATGCACGAGGGTGGCCACAGGGCCGGGGGATGGGGCATGCAATCCTGCCTGGGGATGCCACAGCCCACCCACAGGGACATCAGTCCCACAGCATGGGCAAGCCTGACAGCCTCACCGCCCCGGCCTCACAGGACTAACATGTGGCACTCAGCACCATGTGGCCTGGACAGCACCACAGGCTGCCAGGCCATGGAGGGACTGAGGGGGGCAGAGGAAAGCCAGCACTTCAGGACAGCCGGACCGCCGGGATGCGGTGTCTGGGGTGCAGGGGGTTCAGAGGGTCCCTCACCAGGACTAATGACCCATTCCTCTCCCCTTATGTCTGCACAACTCCAGCTGCCAGCAGCTGGACCAGCACCATGACAGCCCCTATCACCAACGGTGAGGGGGAGAAGCCCAGGCCCTGGACCGGGACAGCACGGGGCTGCCGCTGGTCCCTCTGCTGGCACCAGCAGGCCGGGGAGGAGGAGGCAGGGGACACAACCCACATGGCTGCCCTGAAGGAGCTGACGGGCATTGTGTGACAGTGGCTTGCCATGGAGCGGCAGGCCCAGGACCGGGTGGCATCCAACCTGGATGCCCTCACCCAGGCTGCAGTCGATCACCTGGCCCCTGCCGCTGCTGCATCGCGGGCCACTCCCACACCCACGCCCATCTGCTGCCCCTCCACCATTCCCCATGTCCCCATTGCCTGTGCATTCCCTCCCCCGCAGTATTTTCTCCCCCACTCCAATCACCCATCCCCCTGCCTCCCCCACACCACCTCCCCAAGGAGGCCAACCTGGAGGCACTGCTCCCTCCCCACCTACTCCTGGCCAGCCTTGTCTGTCTGGCCCAACTCCTGCTGGCCAGGACCTGCCAGCTGGAGGTCGAACCCCCGTCTTCACCCTTCCACCATGCCGAGCCCAGCGCAGGCATGGGGACCACACCGGAGCCGTGCCCCTACCTCCCCATGCTGCCGGCCTCAGCCCGGCCCAAGCAGGATCCCCAGACCTGTGGAGGAAGGGGCAGGCGTGGGCGAAGAGGCTCCCGGCCATCGAGCCCCCATGGAGGGGTGAAGCGCCCCTCCCATGTAAATAGTTCTCCCTTTTCACCCTCCCCCCACACATGTAAATAGTTCTCCCCACTTACCCTCCCCCCCACATGTATATAGTTCCCCCTAGAAAATGAGGGGCACAGTTCTTCAAAGTAAATAGTTTATTTTTATGGTTTATCCTGTGTCCCCCATGCACAGGTGCTGGTGGGTGTATGTGTGTGTGCAGGGTGTGGGTATGAAAAGAGTGTGTGTGCAGGATTCAGGTGGCAGGGGAGCATGCAGGATGGGGGGGGTTACCGTAGCCCCCGCTGAAAGGCCTGGTGAAGAGTCTCCCTTACACGCATCCCGTCCTGATGGGCCTGGTGGCATGGGGTGGCAGGGGCCTGTTCATACCCGCATCCTGCCTCAGCAGCCCACCCCTGTATATAGGGCTCTTGTTTCACCTCCACCAGGTTATGGAGGGTGCAGCAGGCCCCACCCACGGCCGGGATGTTGGGGAGGCCCACCTCCAGCCTGGTGTAGCAGCATCTAAAACACCCCTTTAGGCAGCCAAATGCCCACCCCACGGTGTTCCAGGCACAGTTCAGCCACTCATGGAAAAGATCCTCGTTCAGTTGGGTGTGCCTGGTGTAGGGCTGCATCAGCCAGGCCTGCAGGGGGTAGGAGCTCCTGCCGGAGCATGAAGTTCCCCTCTGCCATATGACATCCCAGCCCTGAGTTCCAGAAGACCCTTGTGTCATGTGTGTGGCCGGACCAGCCCACATAGATATCCTGGAACTGGCTGTTGGCATTGACCAGGGCCTGAAGGACCACTGAATGGTAGCCCTTGCAATTCAGATAGGCCCCACAGCTGTGCTCCGTGGCCCATATGATGATGTGGGAGCCAGCTGGGGAAGCCCAGCTCCTGGAATCCCCAGATGGCATCATCCAGGTTCCCAGCACAAACCAGCTGCCTCAGGAGCACCTTGTTGATTACCTGAATGACCTGCAGGATATAGGGGATCACATTCGTGAGCATGGGGTGGGGTGCAGCTTGCCCGCCCATTCCAATGCCCATTCCCGCCCCTGTCCCCGGGGTGTCTGTCCTTCTCCCAACAGTGACTGTCACCAGGCTGCTCCCCGCCCCACACATGCAGTTTAGGTGTGAGCTGGGCATGGCTTACCTCAATGAGGATGGCCCCGATGGTGGCTTTGTCCACCCTGAACTGGTGGCCGATGGATCGGTAACTGTCCAGGGTGGCCAGCTTCCTTAGGGAGATGGCCACCCTTTTGTGCAGGGGGAGCACTGGCCTCATATGTGTCCCAGTGCTGGAGGACTGGGGCAAACCAGTGGCACAGCTTCAGGAATGTCCCCTTGGTCATCCTGAAGTTCTGTAGCCACCGGTCATCACCCCAGTCCTCCAGCACCAGCCAGTCATACCAGTTGTTGCTTGTGGGCAAGTGCCACACGCAGCAGACTGGGAGGAACCAGCTGGGGATTTTGCGCCTGAGGATGGCATCCAGGAAGGTGGCTATTGTGCTGGCCACCCACAGCCACTGCAACATAGCAGCCTGGACCGTGTTCAGTATGCTGGCCATGGCTGCAATGGAGTTGGGGTGCTGCTAGGGGTCCATGGGGTCCATTGTAGGCCACCTCCAATGTCTCGCTTTCTCTGTTTCTTGCACTGCCTGGGGACAGGGTATCATAGAATCATAGAATCAGAGAACAATACAGCTGGAAGAGACCTAAAAAAGCCATCGAGTCCAGCCCCTGCTTGAAGCAGGATCAAACCCATCAGATCAGCCCTGCCAGGGCTTTGTTGAGGTGAGACTTAGACACCTGCAGGGATGGAGACTTCACTACTTCCATGGGTAGACCATTCCAATGCTTCACCATCCTCCTAGTGAAAAAGTTTTCCTAATGTTCAACCTAGACCTTTCCAACCACAACTTGAGACCATTGTTCTGTGTTCTGCCATTCATGACCACTGTGAACAGCCTCTCTCTAGCCTCTTTGCAGCCTCCCTTCAGTAAGCTGAAGGCCGTTATCAGGTCCCCCCTCAGTCATCTCTTCTGCAGACTAAACAGTCCCAATTCCTCAACCTTTCTTCATAAGTCATATGCTCCAACCCCCTACTTATTTTGGTCACCCTCCACTGGACCCACATCCTTCCTATAAATGGGGGCCCAGAACTGGACACAGTACTCCAGATGTGGCCTCACCAAAGCCATATAAAGAGAAATAATCACTTCTCTGGATCTACTGGTAACGCTTCTGTTGATGCAAACTAATATGCCATTAGCTTTCTTGGCTACAATGGCACACTGTTGACTCATGTCCAGCTTCTCGTCCACTACAACTCCCAGATCCTTTTCTGCAAAACTACTACCGAGCCAGTCGGCCTTCAGCCTGTAACAATGCTTGGATTCTTCTGGCCCAAGTGCAGGACTCTGCACTTGTCCTTATTGAACCTCATCAGATTTCTTTCAGGCCAGTCTTCCAATTTGTCTAAGTCACTCTGGACCCTGTCCCTACCCTCCAGCATATTTACCTCTTCCCCTAGCTTAGTGTCATCCACAAACTTGTTGAGGGTGCAATCCAATCCCTCATCTAGGTCACTGATAAATATGCTGAACAGAACAGGACCCAGAACTGAACCCTGTGGCACTCCACTAGAAATCGATTGCCATCCCAACATCGAGCTGTTGATCACTACGCTCTGGGCCTGACCTTCTAGCCAGCTTTCTATCCATCTTACCATCCATTTATCCAATCCACATTCCTTTAACTTGCTGACAAGAATATTGTGGGAGACCGTATCAAAAGCTTTGCTAAAGTCCAGATAAATCACATCCATTGATTTTCCCCTATCCAAAAAAGGTGGCCCTTGGCACATGCAGGCTGTGATACGGAGGGGGGGCGGCCTTTAAGGGGATGGTGGGCGGCGGCCCCAGAAGGGCTCGTCTGCCATGAGACCCTGCCAGTGGTGCTTCCTGCCCCTGCTCTTTCGAAAGAGCACCCTGGCATGTGTGGATGCTCTCATTCAAAATTGTGCTGGAGGCCTTTTGAAAGAATGGACCGAACCTTCGGTCCCCACTGATGTGTGTGGATGCTCCATTTTGAAAGGCCATTTTTCAATGTTCTCTTTCGAAAGACGTTCTCTCAAAACAGAACTGTAGGAAAGTCTTTCGAAAGAGAACTGTAGTGTAGACACAGCCTGAGATGCATGCCATCCTATGGCTAGGGCAACCCTATCTCCCTGTCCAAAATACGGGACTGGGAAATATGGGTGGGAAGGGCAGCTCCTCCCAGCTCCACCAAGCCCCGGGGAGCAAGGAAGGAGACAGCATCAACAGTGCTCCCTAGGAGCCCTGGGGAAGTGACAGACCTCAGCACTCCCTGGGAGCCCCAGGGAAGTGGCAGCCTCCTGCGATTCCCAGGAGACCCAGGGAAGCATCAGCCACTGGCCCTCCCCAGGAGCCCTGGGGAAGCGGTGGACGCAGCGATCCCCAGGAAAGCGGCAGCTCTGGCCCTGCCCTGGAGCCCAGGGGAAGTGGCAGCCCCCAGTACTTCCCAGCAGCCTGGGGAAGTGGCAGCCACTAGCCCTCCCCCGGACTCCCAGGGAAGCGGCAGGGATGTGGCGGCCACCCACAGTCCCTCTGCTTCCCCAAGTCTCAGGAGAGTGACTGCCACTAGCAGCTGAGCCTGTGCAGCTGCTGGTGGAAAAGATCAGTGTGGGAGGGCCCAAATACAGGACAATTAGTCCATTTTTAAAAATAAGTCGTGATGCCTTTTTGGCATCCCGAATAAGGGACTGCCCCACCCAATTCAGGACAGATGGTCACCCCGCCTATGGCTCTGTCAAAACAGTCATATCCTAGCAGGACCATTATAGCTAATTTTCTAAATAGATTCATTGAGGGAAAGAGAGCCTTGTTCATTCTTAAAGGCTATTTATTTCTTCTCACTTATTTCTCCGCTTTCTGCAAAGATTTTCAATGTTAACCTATTGAGTTGACTAATTGATTTCAATGGGAATCATGTGGTTCAGATGTACCAAATCTTTTTGAATATTTATCAGTTACTAAATCCCTGAAGAAATATGTGGGGTTATTATAGAAATACTCAGATGTCATTAAGGAAACAGGTTCCCAGGCATTCCTATAACATTTTCATTTTGTGCAATGAAGATATTACTGTAGGTGTGTTTACTTTTAAGATAGGAATGGATTTTAAGCATTTTTTCTTAAAATACATAATTTATGCACAAATTGAATATCTCAAGGTACAAACGGTCCAAAATAGATAAATCCCAATTACATTTCTAACCTAATACACACACACACACACACACACACACACTGTGTGATTGAGAGTAAATGAGAGTATATATCTCAATAAAAGAGAATGCTGTTGACAGTTAATAGACTACATCAAGTATATGCCAAGGGAAAGCTACAGTATTTGTCAAAATTATTATGTCAGACTGACAATATGAAAGTTTTGATTATAAAATGAACATTAATTGGTGTACAGATGCAGATAAAACTATTTAGTTGTATTTCAATAGCGTGTAAAACCCCCAAGAAATGTCAATATCCTATTGTGTCCGGTACTGTACAGTGACAGTTCTTCCCAGGAGACTTTAAAATTTAAGCCCCAAATGAATGAAAAGAAATAAATGAAATGAATGGAAATGAATTTAATTACAAAATCAGGAGAAAACTACTTAAATCAATGGAACAACCACCCTATTGAAAGTTTTAAGCATATGACCAAGGGTTTACTCATTTGGGATCTACAGAGATAAGACAAAATTTGAAGGGAGAATGTACTATTATGTTGGTTTACAGACAGAGAACTGAGCTACAGAAAGATTAATTTATTTTTCCAAGACCTCACAGTACTATGTAAGACCTGACAATTGAATTTATTATGTTGATCCCAGTCCAGTACTTTAAGCATAGATCACATTACCCACATGCAATATGAAATTTCTTCTATGCTCAATCCATTATCTGTAGATCAGAATCCTTCTAAGGTTTAACTGTTTTAGGCTGTGGCCACACTAGGCATGGCCTTCTAAAGTATTTTTGAAGGAGGGTGGTGTTTGGGGGGGGGGCCCTTAAGAGGGTGGCTGGCCTGTGCTCCAGGAATGGATTGTTGGCCATATGACCTTTTCCTCACCATTTCCTGCCCTTTTATTTTGAAAGGAGGCTCCATGCTGTGTAGCCACCCACTTTCGAAAGGATGGGGGGGTAGGCCAGCTCTCCGATGTTTCAAATTGCAACGTCAATCCACCTTTTGTGTATAGTCACTTTGTATCAAAATGACTCTCTTCGAAGTAATGGATAAGGACTACCCCTTTCAAGTTCCCTTGCCAGTGTGGCCACAGCCTTAGCTTTCTAGTCAGCCTTAGCCAAAATGCCCAGGCTGGACCCTCCTCAGGCTTCTGTGTTTATATCCCACCACATAAGCCCAATTCTCTTAAAATTCCTTTTGGTCTGGAATCTTGTCTTTTCTCGGTCATCCTGTGCTTATGCAATTTTTCTGTAGCTACCTAAGGCCAATGCAAACTCATGGCCTTGAAGGACAATTCTGACTAGAGCTGGCTGATATTAGGGGATTGCAGTTTGCAGAATGAAATTATTTTTCAGGGGATCACTGTGTTTTTAAATTGTTTTCATTATCATTCCTGACTTAAGAAATCTTCAATCATTTGCCTGTGAACTGGATAGCCCAGAAAATCTCATTGCAGAAGCACCAAAACAGGATTTTTAAAAGGAAATGTAGCTACTGAAATCTCCATTTATGGGTGGGAATGAAGCACTCTGTCATTGTACAGACATGTTGACAAAATTGAAAAGCTACCCCAGTGCCTTGTAGGTGGACTTTACAGAGATATTGCTGAGTTAGGTGGGGAGAAGCTCAATCATATTGTGTTATATTTTGTAGGTGAGTGCAATTCTGATGCCTGTCTTAACACATATGAGCCACGTCTACACTCTCTGGATATTTTGAAATAGCTGGCCCAATTATGAAATAGTGCACGGTGTGTCTACACGCGCCGTGCGCTATTTTGAAGTTGAAATCAACGTAAGGCAGCGAGACATCAAAATCACTATTCCCATCAGAAGATGGGAATAGCACCCTACTTCGACTTCCGACTTTGAAGTAGGGCATGTGTAGACAATCCGCGTCCCACTACATCGAAATAGCAGAGTTCTCCACGGCAGCCATCAGCTGAGGGATTGAGAGACGCTCTGTCCAGACCCTGTGGGACTCTATGGTTGCCGTGTTCAGCAGTCCTTAAAGCTCTTAAAGCTCCCTGCCCCCAGATTTCCTGTGGAAGGAAGCTAAGATAGTGCAGGCAGCAGCACAGACACGCGCATAGCCTGCACACCCTCCACCTAGCACCTAGCACACGAAATAGAGAGAGATCTAGATAAAATAAATGTATGTGTCTTTCATGCCTCAGTTTCTAAAACTCTTGAAGCTACTGTGAGCTTAAATCAGAGAACTCCAGGGAGCCCAGGAGCCCCTCCTCCTGCACATGACTTCTTCGTATCCAGGAATCTGTTTCTTTCCCCTTCAGCCACCTTTCTTTTCCCTCTGATTTTCCTTCAAGTAATTAGGTCTCCTCTGTTATGAAAGCATGTCCCTTTGTTCCTCTCTACTGCCCAGAAGTTTGGTTGTTGCTCTCCCTGGCTCACCAACTTTGTGTCGTTTTAATAGCTTCCATCAACATAATATATCTTTATTCTGTTTCTGAGTAAATTCCAACCCCAACTTCTTTACAAGTTGAGCAGACCTGCTTCCATCTAACCTTCTGCTACCCCATTGTTCTCATATTGAGTGTATGTACACACACACATACACTCAATATGAGAACATATAGATATAGATATAGATATAGATATAGATATAGATATCCTTTAAGAATCAATCAATTCAAAGCCAGGTGCACTGGTTACCCAGTCCCAGCCCTATCAGCTAGGGGGATGATGTCAGAAAGCAGTAAGACAATTATGAGACATAAGCACAATTCATAAAACCAAGCTGGAATTTATAGGCTGGAAAAAGACACATCCCCAAATCCTCATACAAATCACACATTTACTTTTTTCTTGATAGACTATATACTTGGACACTTTTGAATGTTTTACCCATTAAGCTAAGTCATGTTTTTAAAAGAGATTTAGAACCCTAAATCTCATATACTTTCAATGACAGGAGAACATAAGGTCTTTCTGCAAATTAGACTTATGCTCCTAAATTATCTAAAATCTGTAGAAAATGTTACTCCAATTCTCCTAGTAGACACATCATATTTAAGAAAAAGTAAACGGTGGCACTGATGTTAATCCAGGGAAGACTACATAACAGAACATTATGAGCTGGGTGAAAGATTGTTTTGGGTTGAATTAAAGCCGGAGTTTGAAAGGTGTGAGCACCCTTCAATTAAAATAACTGTAAAGGTAAGCCCCCAGCCAGGATAAAGGAAATTTTGAATTTATCCAGGGTTTTCGATGAGGCAGGCAGAAAGCTGCTGCTAAGTATTGTTTGTGTTTCATGCATGTGGGAAGTCAGGCCACAGCTGCGTCTACACGTGCACGCTACTTCGAAGTAGCGGCACCAACTTCGAAATAGCGCCCGTCGCGTCTACACGCGTCGGGTGCTATTTCGAAGTTAACTTCGACGTTAGGCGGCGAGACGTCGAAGTCGCTAACCTCATGAGGAGATAGGAATAGCGCCCTACTTCGACGTTCAACTTCGAAGTAGGGACCGTGTAGACGATCCGCGTCCCGCAACGTCGAAATTGCTGGGTCCTCCATGGCGGCCATCAGCTGGGGGGTTGAGAGATGCTCTCTCTCCAGCCCCTGCGGGGCTCTATGGTCACCGTGGGCAGCAGCCCTTAGCCCAGGGCTTCTGGCTGCTTCTGCGGCAGCTGGGGATCTATGCTGCAGGCACAGGGTCTGCAACCAGTTGTCAGCTCTGTGGATCTTGTGTTGTTTAGTGCAACTGTGTCTGGGAGGGGCCCTTTAAGGGTGCGGCTTGCTGTTGAGTCCGCCCTGTGACCCTGTCTGCAGCTGTGCCTGGCATCCCTATTTCGATGTGTGCTACTTTGACGTGTAGACGTTCCCTCGCTGCGCCTATTTCGATGTTGGGCTGAGCAACGTCGAAGTTGAACATCGACGTTGCCGGCCCTGGAGGACGTGTAGACGTTATTCATCGAAATAGCCTATTTCGATGTCGCAACATCGAAATAAGCTATTTCGATGTAGGCTTCACGTGTAGACGTAGCCCACAAAAACAGAGAACAGACAGAAAAAACGGAGGAAGAAGCAAAAAGCAGTAGCCAATAGGCCCTGTGTGACTTTGGAGAAAGCTAGAGTGACCGTTTGGGACTCTTGCCTAGAAAGGATTGGGGCTGTAAGCTAAGATCCTGCTTCTTTCGCTGTTTATTCATTTTGTGTTATGACACAGAGGACTTTGTATGTTGTTGGTAAATAAAGAAACCTCCATCAAAGAAATACTATGTCTAGCTGTACACTTCAGGGCCCCAAAATTTGACTAGCTGGCAGAAAAATGGGCAATGGTGTGACACCAAAAAGGGAACCCCATAGACTACCTACCGACCTTGGCAAATAGACCAGTGTGGTGTCAATATTTTAAAATATCCACATTTGTTATTTCTCAAGTTTTCGGGTATGTTGCAGCAAGAAGTCTTTGGAAAAGGCAGCTTGCAGCTGATGTCACAGAAATAAATGAATAAGCTCACAAAACAAGTCTGGTTTTATCCCTCCTTTCTCTGCCCCCTTTCTTCGCTCTTGCCCACTTTTAAAGCATGTGGAAGGCTCCAACTGGTAAGAGTTGTGCAAAAGAAGAAATAGAAGCAGCTCGGGGCACAGCATAATTGTTGTCAAAAGGATGGTGCAGAATATCCTTCCCCTGCAAAGCACAAAAACAAATTAGGGTCAGAGAGTCTGCTTCTCCTGCTAGCATACCCAGAAGGAAGCCACTATTACCCACCTAAACTACGTATATTATTGAAGCTTGTCATGCTCAACATCAACTTAGAGTAAACATGTAAATGAATTTTGTCAAATTTTAAAATAAGAATTTACCAAACACTTTAATTTTGCATTCAACTGGAATGTCTCAGGAATGAAATTTGGTTTATATTGCTGGAGTGATACTGAGAAAATGGTCTTTTCACTCTATATGTACAATCAATGTGAGCCAGGGCAGAAGAAAAATTGAGTAAGGTTATAAAACTCCTTCCTTGTTATCTGTAAGTGCAGTTTCTCCCTTTCATTGAATATATAAATTTTATTCTTTGGAGAAGAGAATCTAGGAAAGATTTGAAAGTACCATGTGGGTGGAAAGCAGGAGCTGTGGTCACTTTGTGGCTTAGATCTAATTTGACTTTTCCAATTGCCTTTGAATCTTCAGAGACTATACATCATCTGTTTACTCATTCAGAAATATTGTGAGCTTGCTACTCACTTGAATCCAAAAAATGTTATACTGTCATGTACCTGCTGCTGTCAGAGTAACACCTGGGCTTTCTCCCATATTGTTTTTTTTTCCATTAGTATTATCACACAATCATTTTTCCCAAGATGCACCAGGAATATTAATGCTGACCTTATTGATGCCAATATTATTTCCACATTTTATTGTCTAAGTTACACATTCAAAAAGCATGTAGACTAATTCAGACCAGGTAGCAGCAGATGCAGACTCAGCCCAGAAAATGTGGCATTGGTTCATAGTATGATTATCCATATGCTATTCATAAATATCATGCAATTTCACTGGAACTAAATTTCCATGTGATTCAAACTGTGTTGTTACTTGCATATTTGTGTAAGTTGGCTTAAACATACCTGCCAATAATATGGAATGGAGACATTGCAGTGGTGAGAACTGATCTATCTTCACCAGGCCCATCAACGGGTTGGGCATGGGGGCAACTGCCTCAAGGCTTGGCAATTCAAAGAGGTCCAGGGCGCATGGCTACAGTGGCAGTGGCAGCAGCTGGAGTTCCCAGCCCATTAAGTCACCTTCTGAACTCAAGAGCACCTGGTAGCAGAGGGTGAAGCCAAAAGGCAGGTAGGGGGAATTTATCCAACCCTACCCATTCCTCCAAACCCCTGACCATTCAAGAAGCGCAGTTCTGGGCCATCCATGACATGGCCCAGGAGTCTGGCAGGTCTGTCAGCTCACCTGATCTTCATCTTGTCCATTCACTGTTCTACATTTAAGCTACTCAGCAATATAATTTCAATCTAATATAAACATAATTTATGTTGTCTTTAATTTTTTGTAAGAGAATAAAATAATTTATATAGTTCATGTCAAGTCTTAATTTGATGATTTGGTATGAAAGTATTGTTTATATATGTGCCTACTGATGTGCCTACTGATGGTTATTATTTCTTATTGAACACGTCCTTCCATGCTGATGTAGATAAACATGATATATAAGCAGTAACAGAGAGGCAGCTGTGTTAGTCTGTATCCTAGCAAAAAACATTGACAGTCATGTAGCCCTTAAAGGACTAACAAAATAATTTCTTTGGTGGTATCTCCAGATCTGAAGAAGTGGGTCTGCTGCACGAAAGTTCATCATCTAATAAATTTTGGCTGGCTGTTTTCCAGGAACAGCAGGTGAACAAACTTGATGGATTTTTCCTGCTGCAATCTTCTCTGTCATGAAGCAATTTCTAGTGAAACTAAAGAAGATGCAGAGCCTTTACTGTACCATTGGTGCAGAAGCAGCATAGATATGGTGCTGCATCTATGTTGCTGTAATGAATGGTTGTAGATGCTTCCTACTAGACCAGTAGGTGTTTTTCTGTCACTGTAGGAGCACCATCAACTCAAACATTTTTCTGTTGATCAAGCTGAGTCCACATTGAGCGCTTAGTCAGTATTTGTCATGCCCCTGATTGCTGCAGCTCTAGCAAGTTAACTTTGAAGTGTAGACCAGCCCAAGGTCCCTTACAGGTTGCATCACCTGCAACCCCACATGCAGGGGCATGGCAGGGGTATACACTGGGAGCAATTACTAATTTCTGAAGCTTAGACCAGCCTCAGGGTAGAGTTAAAACCAAGCAGAGCATGAGGAAACTAGAACAGGTTCCTTGACAGCACCTATATTGGCTATGCGTAGCAGAAAATAAATCAAGAAAAAAGGAGGAAGTCACTTAGGAATTTAATGATAATAAATCTGTACTGGCAGGAGGATGGAATGGATGAACTAAAATGTATTTTGTTTCTGTTCTCTACAATAGTAAGCAATCTGCTTCCAGCTGCAGAAAGAGAAGACAGCCAACTTCTTCCAAGACAGCTATGAATACTATTTTGTGAACTAGTCATTAAGATTACTTGAAAATGACTGATTCAGATCTTACTGCTGTTAGAAAATAGCATTGTTTTCTTCTCCTCATGGTTCTCCTATAAAGATGACGATCTCTTTTCATATAAATCAAAACAGTAAAATGTGAAGGAACACATAATTACTTTTCCCAAGGAAATCAGTTCTCTTTCATGAGATTATTTGTCTAGGCAATTTGTATTTTTAAGTATGGTATATACAAATGACACCTGTAAAATGAAATATAGATAATAGCAGCATTGATTTAAGGACACAAAAGTGTTTAAACAACCTCTTCCTAAAACCATGCATATACATTCACCTCTGTCCTCCAACTGTAATAAATGCAAATATGCATGCCATGGCATGGAGATGATAATTAGTGTAACATAACGAAAGCACACAGAAGAAATAGGCTTAATAATTCAGAATAGATTGTAGCTCAATGAGTGACTTAACTGAAACAATATTTTAAAAATCTCTCAAGAATTGCAGACATAGTAGGTTTTACTGGACCAACTACTGTTGGTAGGAGAGATGAGCTTTTGAGCTTCAGGGTCACCTGTAAAAAGAGCTCTGTGTAAGCTTGAAAGCTCATCTCTGTTACTGACAGTCAAAGATATTATGTCACCCACTGTATACAAGGATTGTGATAATACATCCCACTGAATGACGGAAGGAAAAAAGTTCAATACAAATTCACAATGGAATTGGTAGCTACTTACACTTCTGAGGGACTGCTCCAACACTCATTTAAATCAAAGGCAAGACTCCCATACACTTTAATGGGCTTTGGATCAGGGCTGCAGGTTTTTGCTATTACAAAAAAAGAAAATAACTCCCCACCCCTCAAAAAATCTATGCGCCTGCTTACTAAGTGAAAAAGTATTTTAAGGAATACATAAATTCCTAATTGCTATATTGCTCATCCTTTTTCCATTCTACTAAACTCAGAAGACTGTCTGATGTTAGAGAGGAGGAAAAGATGACGTTTTTCTGTAAAGCATTAGATATAGGGTGACTATCACCTCATGGAGAGGGCCAGAAATTGGAGTCAGGAGACCTGGATTCTAATCTCAGTGTAGCAACTAACATGCTATATGACCTTGAGGAATTTGCTTATCCTCTCTGTGCCTCTGTTTTCCCATTGTCTTAATGCATAGACCATCTCTCTTGTGTTTTGTATAATGTCCCGCTTAAGGATCTCATTTCAAACATCTAGGTAATATTGTATTAATATATAAGCTTTCTCTGACAGGGCCCAATACATTCTAGAATAGCACCACCACCAAGGCATCCGTCCATCTGCGTAGACTATGGATCACGCCCTTCGTAACTCAATTTAAGATAGTCATTTGCAGCATTGACTGTGACTGTGGAGCCCCACCCAAGAGTGACAGTCCTTGCTACATCGGCTGCATATGTAGTGGGTGTCTGGCAGGTCCTTGCTGTCCTTTCTACAGGCTTGCTTCTCCTCTGCCAGCTGTGTGATCTTCATCTTGCCCTTCTTAAGTCCCTTGTGTAGTTCCTGCTTCCAGCTGCTGCAGTCTGCCAACTCTTCCCAACTATCTGGGTCAACATCTACCTCCTTGAGGTCCCTCTTACAGATGTCTTTGTAGTGCAATTGGGAGAGTCTGGGAGGTCTTTTGCCAGAGGCTAGCTCACTGTACAGGATGTCTTTTGGGATCTTTCCATCTTTCATCCTGTGGATGTGGCCAAGCCAGCAGAGCTGCCACTGCCTGAGGAGGGTGTGCATGGTTGGAATTCCAGTTTGCTCGAGGACAATGTTGTTGGGCACTCTGTCCTTCCATGATATCCCAAGAATGCGCCTGAGACAGTGCAAGTGGAAGACATTCAGCCTTTTTTCCTGGCAGGCATATGAGTCCAAGACTCGCTGCTGTGGAGGAGGGTGCTGAGGATGCAGGCTCTGTAGACTTGCATTTTGGTGTGAGTGTACAGCTTGCTGTTGTTCCACACTCTCTTGCTAAGTCTGAACAGAATTGTGGCTGCTTTTCCAATCCTGCTATTTAGCTCAGACTCCAGCGACAGGGTGTCAGTGATGGTGGACCCGAGGTAAGTAAACTTGTGGACAACCTCTACCGTGTAATTGTCAATGCTGATTGATGGAGGTTTAGCAACATCCTGACCAAGGACATTTGTCTTCTCTAGGCTGATGGTAAGCCCTAAGTCCTTGCATGCTTCGGAGAACTGATCCAGCAGTTTCTGAAGCTGGCCTTCTGTGTGTGTCAGTACAGCAGCGTCATCTGCGAACAACATGTATCTAATGAGCACTTCCCACACCTTAGACTTAGCTTTCAGCCTTGCAAGATTAAACAGTTTCCCGTCAGATCTTGTGTGCACAAAGATGCCCTCTGTTGAGGATTCAAAGGCATGCTTCAGGAGGAGTGCGAAGAAGATCCCGAACAATGTCGGAGCAAGGATTCATTCTTGTTTGATGCCACTCCTGATGCTGAAGGCATCTGATGAAGTGCCATTATATTGGATGGTTCCTCTCATGTCTTCATGGAAAGACTGGATCATCTTGAGTAGCCATAGTGGACAGCCTATCTTGTGGAGAAATTTAAACAGTCGATCCCTACTGACTAATTTGAAAGCCTTGGTCAGGTCGATGAAGGTGACATAGAGTGGCTTCCTCTGCTCCCTGCATTTCTCCTGCAGCTGCCTCAGGGAGAAGATCATGTCAATGGTAGACCTCTCAGCACGGAATCCACACTGGGATTCAGGGTATACCCTCTCAGCGAGCTTCTGGAGTCTGTCGAGGATGACACGAGCAAACAATTTACCAGGGATACTTAGGAGGGAGATTCCATGGTAATTGTTGCAGTCACTTCTGTCTCATTTGTTCTTATACAAGGTTACAATGTTGGAGTCCTGCATATCCTGTGGAACTTCACCCTCTCTCCAGCACAGGCACAGCAGCTCATGTAGGTTCCATGAGTGTGTCCAAGGCGAACTCAGTCACCTCTGGTAGTATACCATCCTGGCCTGGGGCCTTTCCTACTGCAGTGCTGTCAATAGCTTTCTTCGATTCTACCACAGTTGGTTCCTGGTCCAGCTCGTCCATGACTGACAGGAGCTCAATGGCTTTGAGGGCTGTATCAACCACAGTGCTCTTGCATTAGTACAGTTTGGAGTAGCACTCAACCCATCTCTCCATCTGTTTGGCTTTGTCAGTGATGACTTCACCAGATTTGGATTTCAGAGGTGCCGTCTTGTTCTGGATGGGTCCCCTGGCCTTCTTTATGCCCTTGTACATTCCCCTGAGATTACCAGAGTCAGCACAGGTCTGGATACTGCTGCATAGCTTAAGCCAGTAGTTGTTGGCACAACTCCTGGCTGTCTGCTGTACTACTTTTGTGGCTACTCTGAGTGCTTGCTGTGTACTCTGACTCGGTGAGCGTTTGTATTCCAGAAGTACAGCGTGCTTCTTTTCGATGACTGAAATCATCTTATTGGAGTTAGCTTTGAACCAGTCATTTGTGTTTCCAGTTCTTCTTCCAAACACTGACAAGGCCGTATTGTAGATTGTGTCCCTCAGACGCTGCCATCTGGATGTCACATCGGCACCCCCAGGGCTGCTGCACAGATTCTCCTCAAGGGTCTCTGTGAACATTTCAGCTTTTTCTGAGTTTGCCGTCTTTCTGGTATCAAAGCTGGGCCTTCCAGTTGGTGCAGGTTCTTGGGTCTCAGCTTGAGTTTGGAGCAGACTAGCAAATGACCTGTATTGCAGTCAGCACAATGGTAGCTGCGTGTCAGGAGGATGTTCTTGAGGTTGTCACATCTGGTGATGACCAAGTTTAAGTGGTGCCAGTGTTTCGAGTGTGGGTGTCTCCATGACACTCTGTGCTGTGGCTTGGTTCGGAAAAATGTGTTTGTGATGCACAGATTGTGGTATGTGCAAAGTTCAAGGAGATGCTGTCCATTGTCATTCATTTTTCCCACACTGAAGTGGCCTAGGCAAGAGGGCCATAAGTCACGATCAGCTCCAACTCTTGCATTGAAGTCACCCAAAAGGTATAATTGTTCATGAGCAGGTATTTGCACTATGGCAGCACTGAGCTGGTCATAGAACTTGTCCTTTGCTTCTGGTGTGGCATTCAGAGTTGGAGTGTAAGCGCTGAACAGGTGGACGGGACTGGCACAGGTTTGAAGTTTGACCAGAAGAAGTCTTTCTGATCCACCCGTGACTAGTTCTACCATTTGCAGAAGGGTGTTTCTGATGGCAAAGCCGACACCGTGTTCCCTGCATTCCTCTTGGGCTTTGCCGTCCCAGAAGAAGGTGTAGTCCTTTTCCTTTAGGGATCCTGAAGCTGTGAGTTACGTCTCCTGCAAAGTGGCAATGTCAGCTAGGAGCCTCTTCAGTTCCTCGTTGATGACAGCAGTCTTTTGGGTGTTGCTGATGTCCTGAAAATCTTCAGTCAAACCGGTCAACATGATCTGTACATTCTAACAAGCAAGCTTGAAACTTTGATGATTTCCTTTTCTTAATAATTTTCTTGCTGGTTTGTCTGGTGCTCATTTCAGTCACTTGTCAGGTTTGGGAAACTTAAGCCTCATGCACCCAGTAAGGCAAGTGAACTCAGGTGAGACAGTACCCTACTGGCTAGGGGCTGCCCAGCTTAAGGCGGGCGGTGACTGTCCAATGAGATGTGATGATCTCTCCCACCATCAGAAGCAACCCCTGGCACTCGTTCTCTACGCCAGTCTAGCAAGAGCTTATAACTAGTATCTGTTGCCTCCCATGTTGGTTCAACCCTGTTAAGCAATGCTGAAGTACCTCTCCAGGTGTGAACCTGGGCAATTTTTATGGAGACCCTGGGCTGCCCAGACACCAGCCCCCCTCCCCCAACCTCAGCTTTACTGATATAGTTCAAAGGAAAGGATAATCTCTACATTTGGTACCAGCTCAGCTGCAGGAGTTGCCGGGACAGTGCCAGAAGTTGACACAGAACCGCCTTAGGACTCCCCTCCAGATTTTCTCTCAGGGTTTACTCCCTTAGCCTTACTCCTTCCCAGGATAACCCACAAGGCAGTGGGGTGTCTTCCTCCACTTTCATAGGAGTTGTCAATTTGCAGCACCACACCTCCTGGTCCACCGTTGAGACTGTGCATTAGAAGGGAGAAGGAACAAGTCCCTCCATAAGGTCGGTGTGTGAGACAGACCAGACCCACCTCACTGTGTTTCGCCTGCAAGCTGACGCAGTTGCCCGGGGGATGGCATCGCTGTAATGCACAACAGCTGCTAGGATCCAACAGTGAGCGTTGAATGGTGGGTGAGGACCAGTGCTTCCGTCCACCTGAAAAGGCGCAGCTGTCAGAGAGTCAAAGGTATTACCTCTACCTCAGACACCCCATATTCTGGAATAGCACCTAGTACAATAGTGTCCCAGTCTCTGAGTGTGGTTGCTTCATGTTACCGTGATACAGACAATAATAGCTGTAGCCAGAAAGAGTATGCTAGACTGTATGAGCCAGTGGTCTGATTGATAGTTATCTCACAGTGCCTTCGCAAAGGAAGCTTTAATGATGTCACTCTTCTGTAGATAGACTCTATCTAGTCCCCTGGACATACACGTTCAAAGTAAGAACTTGTAAAACCACAAATCTTTATTTTATGAATAACTATTTTAAAATGCAGCTTTCTTCATCTCAATTTTATGGACATCTTTAAGATCAGATGATATTCTGGATCAGATATGTTTTACCGCCACAGGATATGCAGTGGGAACATATGAATCATGGCTGGTAAATTAGGGCATTTGAATATTAATAATTCACCTGGCTTTCTGACACCTCACAGTTTGTGGGTGTTCAGGTCAGCTGTTTTGTTTTGGCTCCATTGTGAAACTAGGAGCATGTGTAAAATTCATTTGTCGACATCTGGCACTCCTGAAGTTTGGAGCTGTTCAGAACCAGAGATTTGATACAAGACCATCTGTATTTTTATATTCAAACATTTGATTGGTGCAGGGCTGGTCTGATTCTTGAGTGCTGAATCAGCTCTTAGGGAACCAGCCTTGTACTTGGAGATGGATAGCTGTTATGGATTGTTTGGGAAATGTGAATTAGGTGCAGTTGTGCATAGGAATGAGTGATAGAGCTTTAAAGCAGCTGGACTTTTTTATTTTGTCTGCTCATCTCTGCCTTTGGTTGTGCTTCTTGCTTTGGCTACAAAGCATTTTTAACAAAGCATCAGAACAGACAATTTATGCATTGTTATGCCATTTTGAAGACACATCTATGTCTTTGGAGTGGAAACATTCTTTAAAGAAAGATTTCTTGAGAAAACTAGGCTAGAATTAGAGGAAACTTGAGTTAACCAGTGAGCTAAATTTGCTCCTGAAATAGTCAGGAGTGGTGGCTGCGTATTGCCCAAACACTCCACATTTGTACTGTAAGTGACAATTGACTGTACGACCTAGAGCAAAGTGAATTACACATTCAGTATAAGAGACTGGATCAGTTCAGGTCTCTCTGCATCTTTTCAAATGCCCATTTCTGGGCAGAGAAAGAAAAAGCAAGCTTGGTGGAGAGATGCTGGCATGATATAGTTTGTGCCTGTGCATGCCTAGTGTTCACCAGAATAGATGAAGCCATGGTGGCACTTGAATAGGATTAACAGTAACTGTGGATCTGTAGGGTTGTGGCTAGACCTCTGCTCCCCTTAGCAGCCCATACAAAAATACTTACTATAAAGGAAATCAGCACAGAACGTTAACCCAAAATTGAATTCCATATTCAGATGTCAGCAGCCTACAGAGGGATGCGTGTACGCATCCGTGCTGCAATGAGCTCCATTTCTGTTCACTGTTGTCGTTAGACATCATATGACAATGTTGGCTTGAGGAAGTCAGGGAACATTATCCAAAAATAATGATGTCCTCTATGGTTAAACATTCACTAGTATCTTCCAGAGGGGTGGAACAATATCTGTGTCTCACACAAATGCATAGCTCTAGCAGCTGAACCAATATAAAATGTCTTTTGAATCTCAGCTGGTGTATTCTTAACTAGCTAGAAATGACCATAATGCAGAGTGACTCCTTTTGTGCACTGATAATGCACAGAGTGATTATTAGCAGTTTAGTATAGAGCACTAGAGCCTTTGCAGAGAGCACTTACTTAAATGTATATAAAAGCGCCTCTCCAGCATTCTGAGCACATACACTGCTCTGTAAAAATGCAAACATTTAAAATGGATCTAGCTCAAATGTTGGACAATATACAGACAGGACTTCTGATTTTAACTTTTAGCAGATTTAATATAATAAAACATTTCTGATAATTTTAAAAATCTGTTTATCCAATAGACACTCATATTGTTATTTGTGTCTTAAACCTTGTCTGCATGGAACAGTACTGTGGTTAAGATTTCTAGCACACACTAATGTGTTCTCATTAACTGCTCCATATAGATCTTTCAGATGTGCACTAAAAGTTCATACGGTTCTTTAATATAGTTTTTTGAAACAGTACTATGTAGAAGCACACAAGGGAACATTACAGACAGGTTACTCATTACCATATGTACAAAGAGAGCCCTATGAAACTCTGATTTTTGTACAGCTACATAAAACTAAAACATTCCTAAAATACCCTCCTATTATATTATTTAATTCCCCAGACACAAGAAAACAGTAGAAGCCATATACAGAGATTTTTTCAGTGCATCCTGAAGTGAATCAAATCCATGCTTGTTTTGGCCAAAGGTGGGAATAGTTCTAAGTCCAAAAAGAAAAGTTTCATGAAAGAATAGATATGAATACTTATTAAGTTCAGTTAGAGTAGTGCCTAGAAACTCTTCAAGGATCAGGGCTCCATTGTTTTAGGCACTATGCCAATAAAAAATGAGAGGCAGTTTTTTGGGACAGAGATTTAACACTTAATTTAAGAGCAAACTAAGTGGACATGTCTCCATGACAGGCTTTTCCCAGTAAAACTGGGCTTTTGCTAGGAAAAAACATGGAATATCTGCACTTTAAATGTGCTTTGTCAACAGTTTCTTGACAAAAACCAGTTCATCCACTGGCAATATTCTACCTCTCCCTTTTAGGTATAACGCTTCTCTGGACAGTGTTCTGTCAACAAAACAGCCGTGTAGATGCTTTTGCATCCTTTTTCTGATAGACAGCTTCTGGTCCACTGGGCAGCCCTGTTTGAAGAGCTTCCAGTCAGCCATTCCATCAAGACATGGCCGGGCAGTCTGAGTGCTCTCTGTCAGCAGAGTAGATTGTTCTTTCGGTCTTCTTTTATGTAGACACAATCTGTCAACAGAAGTTATGCCAGGAAACCCCTTTAAAATTTTAGTGGGCCTCCACCTTCTGCACTTGGAGGCTGTGTCTACCCTTTTGAAAGGGGGTTGCTAATGAGACACTTTGAGATATGTTTATGAGGCACTGCAATGAATATGCAACACTTCATTATCATAACGGTGGCCATGGCACTTCGAAAGTGCTGCATTCAATCATGCGCAGCTTGTCTACATGGGGACCTTTTTGAAAGGACCCCACACACTTTGAAATCCCATTATTCCTATTTTGTTATAATAAGGGAATTTCAAAGTGTGTGGGGTCCCCAAGTAGATGAGCCGAGCGCGATCAAAAGCAGCACTTTTCAAGTGCCACGGTCGCTATTATGCTAATGAGGTGCTGCATGTTCATTTCAGTGCTTCATTAGCGTACCTCAAAGTGTCTCATTAGCATCCCCCTTTCAAAACTGGAATCTAGGGGGATGCTAGTGTACACCCAACCTATGTAACTACGGAACAGAAAATTAAGGGGGAAAGAAGAAGGGCCTGCACAATCAGGGTAAAGCTTCTTGACAAGTTTTTTTTTTCTATGAAATGCACATGACCCATCAAATATCTTTGAAGTAAACCCAACTGATTAGAAGATTTGAGGAGTTTAATTGGTTTTCATCATAATTAGTTGTGGCACTCTCGAAGTCATAGGAATTTTATGGCACAAAGAAGGAATCTTCAATGTATAAACCATGGTATAAGTGTATCTTTAAAAGAAACTGCATAAATGGATCTAATTAATAAAGTAGGCTAATACTCAGATACAATTCTTGAATAGAAACTAACATAAAAAGGCTGTGATAACAAAACAATGTATTAAATTTGTTATTCTACAACAGAATGTTCTGGAAATGGATGGCATCAGCGAAATCAGATGAGAGGTCTCCATTGATAATTGGGAGGTCTCAGTTGATAATTATCCAATTGCATGAAATAATGGTTTCATCTAATGAATCCTAAAATCAGGGTGTATAAAACTGAGGTCACCATGTGGAATCCCATAGTCGACTGAACCCAACAAGAGGGTACAGATCCTAGGTGCAACCAACACCCAACCCAGCATATTGAAAGACTGTTCTCCTTTCCAGAATTAAGCAGATAAGATTTGAGATTTCATTTCAAATGTTGTATTCCTCTTCTAGTCTTTAATAGAAATATCATAGTTTATCTTGCTGTGCAACATTCTCTAGTGAGACCTCTTAGACTTCAACTCCTTTATAAGTCAAAGCAAATTGCCCTGAGAGAGAGACCGGAACCGTTACTTTAAACAATCAATTTTGCTATACTAAACTTTGGACTAGTCCATTCAAATAGCAGGGAACGAACACTCAAGAGTGCTTTAAAGGTAAGTATGTCTCGTCCTTGGAGAAATGCTGGAAGTGTGACAAATGTTTTAAGCACAGAATTGATGATCAAGCATGAATGCAATAAGAAATCTTGATGATTTGCATTGTTCCTTTGTGTAACGGCTGAGCTTTAGTCATGAAATATTGCTGGAAACACTTTATTGGTTTGTTCATTAGATACATAAAATAATGGTTGTGTCTACACTTAAATGGTGAACTGTTGACATTATGCTGATATAATTCAGAGTTTCTCTTTGTTGGCTATGAATAACCAAGTGTCCTGGTGTTGAGAAATACTGTTTAAATGAAAATTAACCTGAAAGGAATCCAGCATTAAAAGTAGTACGCTATTGCTCCCTTTACTCAATAAAAAGGGTTGTCCTATTAGATTCCGTTCCATACTGCCTACAGCACTTATCCAGTTGGCAAACTTCTTTTTTTTAGATTTCAGCTTTAAAGTCTGACTGGCATATTGGCAAATTCATAAAAATTGATCCCTTGGCATAGTTCCACATTGATATGTAGATTAGGACATTACAAGCTAAGCAACACACTGTAAGATTGCAACTGTTCTTATAGAACCATGGCTCAGCACTGCTAAAACAAGCATGTCAGGTCATTGTGTATCCATTTGTGCATAGATGGGTTCTGTCAGTAGGGCACTTGCCTCTAAGTCTGGCAATATGATATGATAAGTTGGATCACAGAGGGTTCCTCTGGAGATTGTCTTCTGATATGCTGATCATAGCACTGAACCTAGCTACCTATGTGGCACATCCCCACCCTGTCCTGCTGGGACAGAAGCTTGAGTCTTCGCTAGCAAAGGCATAGAGTTGGGGTAAGTGCCCCCCACAGAGTTACACAGACACTGGTAATAGGTCAGCCTTGGGAGGGCTTAGTTATACGGACTTGTCAGCATCAAGGAGCACAGTGCCCCCCCCACCCCCTCACAAGAACCAAAACCACAAATGAGTTTGTCTTGCTCTGTATAAAAGTTTTGCAAAGAGAATACTCATACAGTTCACATCTCTTTATCAATGAAAACAAGATATGTACAGCTATCCCCCACTCCACTACCCCCAGTAACATGTATTTATATCTAGTTTGATAATAAACAATAAGCGATTTTATTAGGTATAAAAAGTAGGATTTAAGTGGTTGGAAGTGCTAATAGACAGATCAAAGTAAGTTACTAAGCTGAAATTAACAAAACCTGCTAGCTAAGCTTAATGCACTAAGATAAAGTCTTACAGTCCATAATTTCTCACACTATTCCCTATTTCAGGTAAAATTCTTCCAGCCAGGGCTGAGTTTTTTTCTGACCTAGGTGCAACAGCTTCTCCCCTTGTTAGAGTTCTTTTCCCTCCAGCTATTTTCATGTGTTCCCTTGAGATGGGAAGCAGTCTGTGAAGCCAGCTAAAGGCACTCATTGTTTGTGCCTTATCCTGTAAATATAATTTCTCCAGAGCAGGAATCCTTTCTTCAATCCTTTCTTCAGTTCTTCAATTCTACCCCTATGGGAGAGTACAAAAAGATGGATTCCAGCAGCAGGTGGCACTATCACATGTCTTTATATTTCCAACTTCACGTACAAGAAGGATAAATGCACACAAATGGAATATACACATTCAGGAAATCACAGGCTCCTGAATGACAGGTTACTTGTGCCAATCATACATAAATCTTATTCAAATTATGCACATTCAAAAATGTAACTATGAAAATATGGAGGCATAGTGTCATACATGGCATGCCAAATCAACGCAGTCAATCCAGGATGTAGCTGATGGGTTGGAGTAGGTCCAGAGAACCCCTGCTTGGAGGTCTCAGGATCCTTACACACTTGTCCCAGGCAAAGCGCAGCACAATGGTCTTCTAAGCAGGCTAAAGTGGCTGCAGGGGGAAGTAGCCAGTCAGGACCCAGGGAGAGATCTATAAATAGGACCTACAGAATTAGAGACAGGACAGTTCCTCTCTAGACTTGGAGGAACAGGAATGGTGTACCTGACTGAAGTAGCTGCAGCAGAATGGAAAGCCCATTATTAGTAGATACTAGGACATCATGAATGAGCTCCTGGCCAACTGCTTGGCCTGAGATTAGAAGTCCTTGAGCTAAGGGTAGGACATTGGTGAAGAATGCCCCTCCAAGACCACTGGGGAACGAGTTGCAGATGGACATCATTATATCCTCTGGAAATGGAATGAACTTCAAATATCAGCTGAAGATGGGGCCAAAGCAGCCTGAGGTGGCAAAATAAAATGCATTGTTATTGGAAGCACACTTTATCATGCCACTGAGTACCCCGAATGAATAAAATCATTCAACCATTCTGTTGTGAATAGTTTTATATAGGAGAAACATCTGTTTTCAGGGGTGCTGCAACAATTTGTATAGTGGAGGTGCTGAGAGCCATTGAACCAAACTCTAAGCCTTCTATATAGTGGAATCCACTTCAAGTCAGAGATGGCTGCAAAACCTCCACACTCCTAGTTCCAAGTCGTATGTCTGTATTCCAAGACTGGAATCCAATCTAAGGTTTACTTTTCCTTGCAAACGGACTGTTTAAGTTAGTGATCCAGGAACTGCAATTGCTCACTTATGCTTGTTTGTAGATGCAAGCCAAACATGTTCTGGTGACCCTTAAGAAATGCCACTGAGTGTGGTTGTTTACTTGAAAGAAATGTGTTACTATTTCTCCAGAGGAATACAAAAGGTATTGACATTTTTGAGTTTAAAATAGAAGTAAAAGGGTGTGTATGTTTTCACTGATAACATGCACCAGAGGGATAACAGGAAATCTGAACTCTAAAAGAAAAATTCAAAAAAAAATTCACTATATAAACTGTTGTGAAACTACTCTTGCATTTGCAAAAAACATCCATTAGGTGTCATTTTAAGCAAAATATTACACGTAACAACTGAAACATATTCTGATGCTTATGGACAAATGCAAAGGCTCTGCAGCAGTGTAGTAAAAAGGGATGACATTATAACGTGTCTGCAAAGCTAGTAGAATAGGCATTTTCATGGAATATAGGCAAGACATCCAGCCTACAATGCATACTCTGCAGTCCTTACTTTCTCCTTTTGTGGTCATTGCCAGTGTCTTGCATTTTTTATCTGCTATGATATACCTTTGCTCTCTTTCACACTATTGAGCTTCAGTTTCTCCCCTTTTAATGGATGGAGCAACAAACCATCTTAAGTCACAGACATTGAATTCTATGTAATTCTGTGAGGCTGATGTGTTGACATATGAGCTTATCCTGGCCGAGGGCTAACTTGAAACAATGGAACACAGATGGCCAGCAGTTGATCTTGACCATAACAGTCACACCAGGTCTCCACGGGAATAATTACTGAGACCATCCACATACAACTCACCACCAAATGTAATAATCTTAAGACAGCACCATTGCTATGGTAGGGTTTTGCTAAAAAAGCATCATCTCCAACCCTCTCACAATGTTTGGCTTTCTGGAGGGTGTGCCAGCACTCCTGCATCCCATCCCCATAAGTCAGGATCTGTCCAGAATGTGGGGAAAATTATCATAATCAGTAAAAGTAAATGATACACCTGGCCACTCAGTATGATTCAGGATGCAGTGCCAAGTAACATAGCTAATGGCAGATGCTGCTCACTGATATACTGAACTCATTACTAGTTGTGGTGTCAGGAGAGTCAACCTATCACAATGTGCTCTTCACTTTATGCTTTGGAACCCATTTTTCAACTTGCTGGAGAAGGCCCTTTGCTCAAGGCTCATTAATGGCTGTAGGAGTGCAGGCTTTTATTATTGTCAATCTCACGGTGGACCAGCTGCTGACTTGTGACTTTTGTATGCAGAGCTAGTAGACCCTGTGGATAATTAAACATATTTAGTTGTATATTTTGTAGAAGCCAGCAACTCTGAATAGCACTTCGACAGTATCAGCATAATGCACCCATTACAATCCAGGATGTTTCATGTACTTTGTCCAATAGACAGATTCTGTAGATAGCTATGTTTTCAGAGAAGTGTTGACAGAATGGGCTGGTGCATGAGAAAGTGTTCGGGGGAAGGATCAGTGAGACAGACAGCGATTAGTACTGCATCTGGAATATTAACTCAGCTGTGTCCACATGTTTTTCAGAGTACACTACTATGCTAACTATAGCATCAACTACACTATTGCCATAACAATAGTCAGTGTTCAGTATCCTAGACAAAATCAACAAGAGGCTTTTTACAGACAGATTCTTCCTTCTGTCCATTGCCTGCATATATACATGTGTATGTGCACAACTCGTGAGAGCCTTACAGTGATCATACTAGCCAACTATTCCTGTATTCAGGTCCTGCTATTAAAGTTTCTTCAGTCTTCTGCATCTGCTAAGCTGCTATTACATAAATGTGCTCTTCCACAGTAGGATTCTGATTTCAAGATAGCCAGTTCAGCTGCTGATATAAGACTGCATATCCACAGGTGTATCCATATCCTTTAGGGGTGACTGCTCTAGTTGCTGCTGAGTACCATGTTGTCAGTTTTCTGTGGATATACTGCAGGATGTTATATTACGGAGGGCAAGATCGGCTGGCCATGTGTCAGGGATTTCAGCAGAGATAGGAGAACATGCATAATGATACTTAAAGGGGAACAGCACACACTTTTTGATGAGTGGCACCATGTGTATTGCGATATAGCACAGGTCCTCAATTTGTGATCCATCCACTGTCTCTTGTGCTGCCTTTTTTACTACCATACAGTTATTGTGCTTGATTACTTTTCTGCTTGCTGTGTGAGATGTTTTGCCTTCCAGCTGAAGAGTGCAGTACATGCCTGAGATTGTATTTCCAATGTAACCAGGTATGTTACTCCTGAGAATGTAATCTGAAGCCTAGTTTGTATGGGTGACTAACTGTCAGCACCCTCTTTTATATCAATCCCTTAGGTTGAAGGAGAATTGATGATTCCTGGCAGCTACATTATTCTCATAACAATGCCTGTAACTCTCCCAATTCCAGCAATGCAACCATATAGTTGCTTTAAAATTAGTCTGTAATACAGTGAATGCCTAAATGGTACCATGGTGAGGGAGAATGCATGATTGCTTTCTTTTCTACCAAAATTACCATTCTAAAGAAAACGGCACTTCACTTCCACCCATATTCTCAGTAATTAGAACAATTATCCTGGTGAATTACATTGAAAACAGTAAACCTGCTTCTTGCCGTAAAATTCCACCTGCTCTGGGTAGCAGACAAATCTTATCAAGGTTGACACCACTACCTTTTTCCCAGTTCTCTACTAAGGCTGTATAGTCAAGGAGGGTGTGGATGTCACCAGAGCCATAAACAATTTAATAACCTATCTGAATCTGATTTATCTCTGTCAAGGATTATTGAGTGACTGTATCTTTGTGCCTTCCCTGGTTTAAATTAAAATTGTGTATGTGATATTTCATACCCGCTCAGTGTGTGAGTGAGCATTATGATCTTATACTAGGCAACGTTCCCTGAAGCATACACCACTGAACTGCCGATAGCCCATTCTCCTTTTCATGTGATTATATATTCATGTGATTATTCTTTTTATGTGATTTCAGAATGACAATGGTAACAGACTATGACAGAATTTGTTAGGTCATAAAAACAGCAAGGAGACCCATTACTATCTTCATTTAAGCTCAGTAGCTAGACCAAATTGAGAGCTTTTTCACTTGAACAATATTACTTACAGTGGATCAATGTTTTCTTGCTTGTACTAAACAGATTAGGTTAGTAAATTTAGTAAATTATACAACTATATTTTGTATGGAGTTCCCATTGCTGCAAATGTGCATCCAGTGCATAAGAAAAGCTCTACCCCACAATACAAGGAAGACAATGATATTTTTCCTCCTAAGGATGGGTAACTGAGAATCCACATTCTCAACAGCAGCTAATGCAAAACAGACTAATGCTTAAACTTAAACATTTTTTTAAATAAAAAAGACCTGCCATATATTACTGAAATTGTCTCATAATTGAAAAAAAATATTTTATGACTGAATAGAATGGGACATCACAGAATGCATTATTGTATAAAATATATTGGGTGTTATATATAATGCATCAAAACAAAGATACAATAGTGAAGCAAAATTTTGCAGCTTTTACCATTAATAGATGTTAACAGATCTAAATCCTGTCCACAATGGTCACAAAGGTACAATGATTGACTATGGACTGAGTCAACTACTTGGAGAGAGTTGGAGACATCTTTCATTTTGAATTAATTATCACAATTGCATTTGTATTACCATATGGGAAAGGTGGATTTATCAATGGGGGAAAATATACATGGTGCATTCAACAAAATCCGAGTTCTTGTGTAATCCAAACAATACATACTTTCTGCTTATTTCTGAGTCTTACAATATAATTTCAAGAAGCCAGAATGTGAGTCTTTCCTTTGAAGAAGATGATACTCTCTTATCTAGCACTGAGACTCAGAACCCAAATTGGTCTCTCTTGCCCACAATCACTAGTAAATTATTTTAGGCCTGATCCCAATCCATGGAAGTCAAAATGAATTCTCTTTGGACTGACTTCAGTCATCTTTTGATCTGGCCCTCTCTGAGACGTAGCTTTGCCATTATTATTTATGGAACAAAACCCTATATAGCATGACTGTTGTGAGGGGCAAAAATTGGCTTTCAATCAGTAGTTCATCTGTGGTTGGAAGATTTAGCAAGAGCTCCTCACATGGTTAGTGCTGCGAAGCATTTGATAACTGAAACTGGTTGAAAAAAATTCTAAATATTCACATAAATATTTTGGCAAAATATTTTGTGCTGTCTTTCAACAAGCTGAGAATATGCAATTGTCAATTTTTAACGTTTGAAAATAATTTGTGAAAATTTCTCACAAACACCTTTTGAACTTTTTAGGAGGTAATACTAATATAGTGTTATACTACTATAGAGTGTTTTTCAATAGTCTAAGTAGATACAAATAATAGGGGAGTTCTCACTTATACCAGCCAAAGTGAAAGAAATGATGTTCACTCACACCAAGGAGAAGAGCTCCCCTTGATTAGCAGGAGCACTAGAGAGAAAAACAATTGTGGAGTATAAAGTGGGTGGGGAAGGACAATGAGCTAAAGTGATGCTTCTAAAGTGCCTGCTCTCTGCAAAGTGACAAGATGGCATTTCAGTAGCAATCCATGGCCTTTTCAAACACTTAATTCACTTTTAAAATTGGATGCTGTTCATTATGCTAAATTATTTATTATAAACAAAACTGAGTAGTAAGAAGTGACTGTTTTAAAAACACTTGACACTGGGAGGGAAATCAGACTTGACAAATGCAGGAGAAAGTGTCCAGGGAAACATCAAAGAAGGCTTAATTTTGCAGTGTGCTAACCACTCCTGTGAAGTAGCAAGTACTCACATTATCCAATGAAGCTAGAAGGATCTGAGGGCTCTCAGAGCTTAACCAGACCAAAACTGCTCAGAGAAAAGTGGAAAAACCAAAACCAAACAAACATAAAAAAAAAACCCTAACATACTCAAAATAGAAGACAAATGGAATTTACAACCTTTCTACCACCATTTTGTCATCCTTTAAACTGGGAGTATATTCTAAAGTGAAAAGATACATGGCAACACTGAAATGAAATTAAAATTATTAATGAAATCAAACTTATTAATAATGGGTCATACTCTAGGTTCTTTAATAGGATTTGTTCCACTCTTCAGAGCTATGCTTGGGTATTACGCCTTGGAATGAAGTTATAGTTGTGCATCAGCTATCAGCAAAGGACTGTTGGGACATATATACTACCCCCCCCCCGCAAAAAAAATATAGAAAAGTCATAAACCTGAATAGGATAGGGAGGAAGGAAATTCACATAGGAAATGTTAAGTGCTCACTCTCTTTTGATGTCTCCATCCCCATTTTGCATCCATAGTAAATAACTACAGGGAAAACTAACCTGTGTAGTACTCACATATCTTTCGTCTGCTTATCTCCGCATTGATTCCTCAGCATCTGTACCTTTTAAACTTTGCTATCACCTTTGGCTCTGGTAGAATTCCTACAAATGTGTATTAAACAGTAAGGCAGAGTAAGCTGAGAGAAATAAGGGGATTTTGAAATGTGTGGGGTCCTTTTGAAAAGGATTCCCATGTAGCTGCTCTGAGCCACGTGCGTTTGAAATTGGCGCTTTCGAAGCATTGTGGTCGGAAGTGTGTGAATGCTCATGAGGTGCTGAATATTCAGTTTAGTGCCTCGTTAGTATTCTTTGATCCATTTTGAATTTTTGGCCAAGTGTGGCCACAGCCTAAGTGGTTATGAAAAAGATATGTTCCTTTTCTTCAGACAGCCGTTTGCCAAGGCCTATCAGGTGATGATGTTGGTATAAAACTTTCTTTGATTTTTATATTTCTGGTTGTTCTTTGCAATCTACATATTTCCACTTTGTATTTTAATCCTGCCTTGTGCAGAGCTACCTTATATAAGTTGGTGATCAGTTCCCCTCTGAGGAATTTAAGCATGTGAGCCTTCCTCACTGAAGGCTAACCTGTTTCTGTACCATCCTCACCCTGTGGACCAACACTGCCATCCTCGAGCAAGCTGGAATCCCAACCATGAACACCCTCCTCAGGCAGCGTTGACTCTGCTGGCTTGGCCACGTCCACAGGATGAATGATGGAAGGATTCCAAAAGACAACCTGTATGGTGAGCTAACCTCTGGCAACAGACCTCCCGAACGCCCCCAGTTGGGCTACAAAGATGTCTGCAACAGAGACCTCAGAGAGGTAGACACCGAGCTGGACAACTGGGAAGAACTAGCAGACGACCGCAGCAGACGGAGGCAGGGGTTACACAAGGGCCTTCAGAAGGGCGAGATGAAGATCAGACAGCTAGCAGAGGAGAAGCGAGCACACAGAAAGCACAATAAGGACTTGCCAGACACCCACTACATCTGCAAGAGATGCAGCAAGGACTCTCACTCTCATGTGGGTCTTCATAGTCACAATAGACACTGTAAATGAAGTCCTCAATTGAAACTTTAAAGGGAGCAATCCATAGTCTATGCAGACTGAAGGATGCCTACTACAACTACTACTGCTACTCACCCTGTGGAAAAATCCAAGTGATTAATAGCCTTTCCCAATACATTTTCTATTATTAGTAGAATAATACTGAAAAGGACTTTGAGAGGTCTTGTCTTGTCTCCTGAACATACAGGAGGATTTAGTATTAGGAAAGCCATCCTTGACAGGTTTTGGTCTAATCTGATCTTAAAAATTACAGAGATTCTAAAACCTCCCTGGCAATTTATCCTAATGGTTAATCACACTGGTTGGCCATGTCTACACTAGCCCAAAACTTAAAATGGCCATGCAAATGGCCATTTCAAAGTTTATTAATGAAGTGCTGAAATACATATTCAGCGCCTCATTGGAATGCCAGCAGCCACGGTGCTTTGAAATTGAAACGGATTGCCATCGTGCAGCTCATCTAGACGGGGCTTCTTTTTGAAAGGACAATGGCAACTTCGAAATCCCCTTATTCCTATCTGCTGCTAACAAATATCTAACAGCAGATAGGAATAAGGGGATTTCGAAGTTGCTGGGGTCCTTTCAAAAAGAACCCCCATCTGGATGAGCCATGTGGTGACGAGCCGCGTGGTGGCAAGCCACGCCAACTTCGAAGTGCCACGACCTCTGGCATTCTAATGAGGCGCTGAATATGTATTTCATCGCTTCATTAGTAAACTTCGAAATGGCCACTTGCATGGCCATTTCGAAGTTTTGGGCTAGTGTAGACATAGCCGCTGCATCTATGAATATCATTGTCTCATTAGCATGCTGCCGGCCGCAGCACTTAGAAAGTTCTGCATTTTGATCGCTCTCGGCTAATCTACACAAGGTCCTTTTTGAAAGCACCCTGAAAATGTTGAAATCCCCTTATCAGCTGATAGGAATAAGAAAATTTTGATGTTTGCAGGGTCCTTTCAAAATGGACCCCTGTGTCGATGAGCCATATGTGACATCCAGCAGCATGATAATGAGGTGCTGAGTATTCATTTCAGTGCCTCATTAGTATTCTTCAATTTGGCCATTAGCATGACCATTTCAAAGTTTTGCTTCTGTGTAGATACAGCCAAACTGTTGTAACTGAAATTTCATCCCATTGCTTCTTATCCTATATGCAAGGTTAAAAAGAATTTTCCCCTTCTCTTCATAAAAATCCTTTATGCTACTTGTCAGGACTAGATGCTGTGGGCTGAACATCCGCAGGCATGGAGCCCCACAGCGGCTGGGAATAACAAACCACAGTCACTGTTTGCTGCTAGCATCCATGCCTGTGGATGCTAAGGTAAACAAACTGTCTAGTGTCCTGCCAGTAGATACCCTTGACCTCCATCCCCATCTTATGTACTTAAAAATGCAGTTTTCTCTTTTCCAGGCTGAACAACTCTTTTCTGTCCCTTCAACTAGGTTTCTAGACCGTTAATAATTTTTGTTGCTACTTGTTTGTCCATATATTTTCTGAAAAGTGGTGCCCAGAACTGGACACAATTCTCTAAATGAGGCCTGCTCAGAACAGAGGTACTTTTATATACATATATATCTATAGATATATATAGATATATATATACATATATATATGTATATGTAATACTTATTGAAGTATTATTTCTTGATTGTAACACTCCTGCAAATATATCCCAGAGTACTGTATAGGGGGCTGTTTTGTTTTGTTACAATAGACTTAAACTATGACTCTTATTTAGTTTGTGATCCACTCTGGTCCCCGAGTCACTTTCCTTCACAGTCCTTCCTAGATAATTGTTTTCCGTTTTGTGCATATGCAATGGACTGTTCCTTGTTAAGTGGATCACTCTGTGTTTATTGAATTTAATATGTATTTCAAACCATTTCTCTAGTTTGTCAATACTATTTTAATTTTATATCCTATCCTCCAAAACTTTTGCAACCCCTCCCAGATTGATATCCTCCACAAACTCCCTTGCCATTACCTAAATCTCTGATGGAGATATTGAGCAGAAAAAGATGTGGCACTGATCCCTCTAGGATTTCAAATGACATAACCTTCCAGCTTGATGGTGAACCCTTGATAACTAATCTCTAGGAATGATTTTTCAATCAGTTCTTCACCTGCCCTGTTATTTCCCACCTTTAAGTAGCTCCCTCTAGATTGTATTTCCATAGTTTGTTTATGAAAACATCATGTGTCACAGTATCAAAAGCCTTAGTAGGGTCAAGATGCATCACTGCTAACATTTACCCCCATCCACGTGGCTTTTTACCCTATCAGTGAAAGCTACTAGTTTGAACTTGCATCTGATGAAGTGGGTCTTTGCCCACGAAAGCTTATACTCCAGAATATCTGTTAGTCTATAAGGTGCCACAGGACTTATTGTTGTTCTCAAAGTTGAACTGATGTCATTTGTTATTGACAAATCCATGCTGACTGTTACTTATCACATTATCTTCTAGAGCTATGTCTACACGAGAGTGCCGTTTCAAAAGGGTGCCTTTTGAAACAGAGTGGTTGAAAGATGGCCTTTTGAAGAGGAGCATCTACACACGGGCCAGGCTGACACTGTTGATGAGTACCATCAAAAGGACAACTCACCACATCGAAGTGGGCCATCCAGGCCATTGAGAGAAAGCATCCACATGCACCCCTGCCCTCTTTCAAAAGAATGGGGAAGGAAATGCCACGGGTATATTGTGAACTACAAAAAATGCGTGGGTAATACTGCATGGTACGCATAAAAGAACATCTAACTATTTACAGGGGGGAAGAGGGAGCTATTTACAGGAGAGGGTCTAACTATTTACTGTAACAGCAATGAAGGGTCCTGTGGCACCTTATCGACTAACAGGAAAGTTGTGAGCATGAGCTTTCGTGGGCACAGACTCACAATGATGAAGTGAGTCTGTGCTCACGAAAGCTCATGCTCAAAACTTTTCTGTTTGTCTATAAGGTGCCACAGGACCCTTCGTTGCTGTTACAGATCCAGACTAACATGGCTACCCCCTGATACTTAACTATTTACTGGGGCAAGGGGACCTAGGTGGCCCGCCCAGTGGGCCATCACTCCGGGGCAGGGGTGGAAGGATACGACCTGTGCCGGCCCTGGCTCCCATGCCCCTCCATCTGGGGTCCCCAGCGGGGCTTGGGGGGGTGGAGAGTATAGGGAGGCAGGGTCGGGGTCTGGTCAGTGGTCAGTGGTCTAGTCCAGTGGGGACCTTTTCCAGGGGGTTAGCAGGTGGGGCCATGGCAGGAAGGGTGGTGGGGAGGCAACGGAGGGGCAGCAGAGGGGGCGATGGGAAAAGCAGCTGGGCCAGAAGCTCCCAGTACCTGGCCACCATGTCCCTAAATGTGGAGAGGAACTTCACCCAGGCCGCCTGGTGCCAAGCAACTGCCCCCTCCTTAAAGCAGAGCCAGCGCTCTGTCAGCTCCACCTGGCACTGGATGGAGCTGTCCACAAAGCGGGGGTGGCCCCTGACCGTCTGGCTGAGTCCCAAGTGCAGGCTTAACCCTGCGGCAGCTCCTTGACCTTACTCCTGACTTGGTCAGGACTGCGGGCAGGGTGACCCCAGAAACTCAGGCCCTCAGCCATCAGGGTGAAGGTGGCTGCGTTCCGCCACTTCATGCTCATGATCCAGAGCACTTTCACCTCCTGCCAGAGCCCCAGCAGGTCCTGGAGCTCATGCTCTGTCCAGGAGGGAACACACTTTTTCCTCCCTGGCTGGACCCTTGGGAGCCCTGGGTGTACTTGGAGGGGGGCCCCTGGGGCTTCTGACTGGCCCAGGTACTGGCCATGGCTGTCTGGCATCTGCTTGGGGTGTCACCAAGGCATGCAGGGGCAGCACATGAGAGGGCTTCTGGTTGTACTCTCTCAGGTTCCTGCAATGGGGTTTCTGGATCTGTGCAACTTTAAGAGCTGCTGCATGCACAGACCACAGAGCCCTGCAGGGGCTGGGCAGCATGTCTCTGCCTAACAGCTGATTGCCACCATGGCGGACCCCACGCTTTCAAAAGAGTGAGACACGGAGTGTCTACACGTCCTTTTACAGAAAAAGAAGTCAAAAGGGCAACCTCTTCCTGTTTTCTGTTTGGAAGAGCGGTTTTGTTTCCTGTGGTACCTAATGTTAATTTCATGTTTGAAAGAGCTCACAGCCTGTGAAGACACACCACGCATTACTCCGACCTGGGGCCTGCCCCATAACATACAGGGATGTCCCCCCACCCACATTGTAAATAGTTGGACATCCAATACCACAGTTTTTTATTGTTAATGTTGATAAAGGTTTTTATTGTGCACCAATGCCCGTGGTCCCGTGGTGGGGGGCATGGGTGCGGTGGTGGTGGTGGTGCATGTGGTGGGGTGGTAGATGTGTGGGGGGATGGTGAGGGGTGGGTATTGGGGGGGGTCAATGCGGCCCTGGGGCCAGGTTTACCCAAAGGGCCTCCCAAATCTTGACACCATCGCGGTTCACCTGGTGGCTGGTGGCAATGACTGGCTGCTCGAACCCCAAGGTGACCTCAGCTGCCCACCCCAGATGTAGGCATCCCCCTTACCCTGTACAATGTTGTGGAGGATGCAGCAGGAGCCCACCACTTATGCAAAATTGCACACGCCCACCTCAAGGTGAGCAAGAAGGCACTGCCACTGCCCCTTGAGGCACCCGAAGGCCAGCTCGACCATTTGGCGGGCCTGGTTGAGGTGGGTGTTGAAGGCCTCCCTGCTGGGTTTGAGGTGGCCAGTATAGGGTCGCATCAGCCATGGCAGTAGAGGGTATGCCACATCCAAAACCATGCATAGTGGCATGGTGGTGAACCCAACCAGCATCTCCCGCTGGGGGATGAAGGTGCCGGCCTCCATATGCCAGCACAGGCCAGAATTGTGGAAGACCCTGGCATCGGGGGGTTCGCCCTGACCAGCCCACATAGATGTCCATGAACCAGCCTTTGCGGTCCACCAGGGACTGGAGGACCACCGAGTGTTAGCCCTTCCGGTTAATATAAAGGCCAGTGCTGTGTGGTGGGGCATGGATGGGGATGTGAATCCCATCCAGGGCACCAAAGCAGTTTGAGAACCCCACTGAGGAGAAACCTCCAACAATGGCATCCAGGTCCCCGACGCAGATGACGCGGTGTAGGAGCATGGCGTTTATGGCAAGGACAAGCTGCATGGGAGGAAGGCCATGCACTCTCATGAGGGTGTGACAGGGTGTTCCCAGCCAGCGACCCCCTCCCAGACCCCCTCCCAGACTCCCCCAGCCAGCAACCCCCAAGGGGTCCCTGTGTCCATGGGCCCCCTTCCCCCTTCCTGTGGTGGGAGTGTGCCCTGGGCCTGGGTTACCTCAATGAGCCCCACCCTGACAGTGGCCTTGCCCACCTCAAACTGATGGCGCACAGAGTGGTAGGAGTCCAGGGTGGCCAGTTTCCATACCACAAGTGAGACTCGCTTCTCAAGGGGGAGTGTGGGCCACATGGTGGTGTCCTGGTGCCTCAATGCAGGTGCCAGCCAGTGACACAGCTCCTCGAAGGTGTCCCAGCTCATGTGAAAGTTCCAGAGCCAGGTGGCATCAACCCACTGTCCCAGAACCAGTCTCTCCAACCAGTCTGTACTGCTGGGGTGGCTCCACATGCGATGGGGTGCCAGGGGGTGGGGTGCAGTCTGTGTGGGTTCTGTGTTCTCAGGAGGGCTGTTCTGTCTCCCAAGGAGGAGGGCAGAGGCAGCAGCGACGGTGCAGACAATGTGGGCAACAGTGCCCATGATGTCTGCGTCCAGGGCGAGGACCAGGGTGTCATTGGCCATGGTGTTGCTGCACTGGGGTCTGTGTTGCTCCTGGCAGATCAGCAAGCCTCGGCTAGTGCAGGGCGGGGAACGGAGGGGGGCCCTTTAAGGTGGCGGCTGGCTGTGGACCCCAAAAGGGCTTGGCGGCCATGCGACCCTGTCCACAGCATCTACACCTCCCTCCTTTTGAAAAAGCGCTCGTACACGTGTGGACGCTCCCTTTTGAAATAATGGGATGGGGTCTTCGAAAGAGGGCATCAGAACTGTGATTTGCCTTTGCCGTGTGGTCATATTCTTTTGAAAGCTGGTCTATTGATTTCTGGCTTTCGATTTTGCCCTAGTCAACACTACTGGAGCTCTATGCTCCCTGTGTCTGGCCATCTTAAAAGCTCAGGGAGCCCCACAGACACAGTGGCAGGAAGCTGAGAGCATGCTGGCAGTGAGGACATGAGCCCTGTAGGAGTACGCCGTCTCAGCCATCCCTGCAGTGACTGGAGGCAAGAGGAGTAATGTGGGGGCAGCAGGCTGTATAAATGTATAATGCAGAAAAGAAGTTTCTTGGCCTCTCATACAAGCGCAACCCACCCCCACTGCCAAACAGCCTAGCTGCCACATGGTGTGATGGGGCAGGGGCTAGCACCCGTGGTGGGGAGAAAAAGAAAAAAAAAGAAAATCCAAGTGATCAGCTTACAGAGGTAGAAACAGAACAAGGAACTCAGTGCTTGGCCTATTTTTAATGGGTAGATGTGCTCACAACACTGATAGCAAAGAAAGAAGTTTCTCAGCCTCTCATACAAGCATGACCCCACAGCTTAGCCACCACAGGCTTCCTGGTGCTGAATTCAAATTTGCAAGCTTCTTGTTATCTAATTCTTCCTCACCTGGGATATGTCTACACTAGCCCAAAACTTCGAAATGACCATGCAAATGGCCATCTCAAAGTTTACTAATGAAGCTCTGAAATACATATTCAGCGCCTTATTAGAATGCCGGCAGCCGCGGCACTTCGAAATTGCTGCGGCTTGCCACCGTGAGGCTCGTTCAGACAGGGGTCCTTTTCGAAAGGACCCCAGTAACTTCAAAATCCCCTTATTCCTGTCTGCTGTTAGGAATAAGGGGACTTTGAAGTTGCCGAGATCCTTATGAAAAGGAGCCCCATCTGGACGAGCCGCATGGCGACGAGCCGCAGCAATTTCAAAGTGCCACAGCTGCTGGCATTCTAATGAGGCACTGAACATGTATTTCAGTGCTTTATTACTAAACTTTGAAATGGCCATTTCCATGGCCATTTTGAAGTTTTGGGCTAGTGTAGACAGGGCCCCAGAGAGCAGTAAAGATGAAAGCAGTCAGAGCAGATGACTGTGGGGCATTGTGGGATACATACAGGACAGCTCTGGAGGCTAATAAAATCTATTTCCACATTAGCCTTCATTTGAACTTTTAAACTCAAACTTGATGCTATGTTCAGTCACTTTTCAGGGTGCTTCTCCCTAAAATCAACCCAACAGTATTTTCAGTGAAGACAGTGACACTGTAAAATCTAGCTAATTGTCTTAAATTCAGCTTTATCATGTAGAGTGAACATAGGCTAATTTGGTTTTCTAAAAGTGAATATTGGCTGTTTTATTCTGAAATCAAGAATCTGATTTTAAAATTTGTATCTCAGTGTAAAAAATGGGAAATGAGAAATCTTCTCCTTTTAATTGGCAAGATCTCAAGTGAAGACACATGAAAAAGAAATCAGGAGATAGTGGCCAGTAGTGTCAAAAATGAATAGTCTTTGGTGTACGTCACATTTCAGGGTACCTCACTTGTGACACTTTAAAAGGCCTTTTTCAGAGTTGTGTGTTCTTCCATTTCTGAAGATGGGGGTCTCCTCAGGTATCCCTGAAGTTCAGCACCATAAGTCACTATTCATTTTTAATAGTCTTGACCATTTTATCTCAGGAATAATGCTTCTAGGAGCAACAAAGAATGTTCCCAGTGTGTCAGCCCTGGGCAGGATGCATTATGTATTCCCCATTCGGTGTACAGGTTTTACTATATCTGCAATGAGGAAGACAGAGGTAAGTTCTGCGTCTTTCCTCTTCCCCCTCTGCCCCCATATATTTCTATTAAATGGGAGTAATGCTCGTATTGAAAACTACCGTTGTATGTTCAAGAACAGAAGACAGTTTGCATCTTTCCTTGCTTTCTGCATCCACAAAGATGAGGCACAGCCCCTTCACATTTTGAGATAAGAAATGTAAACTACTTGGAAAACATGATAGCTTTTTCCCCTATTCAATAGGATTCTAACTTCATTCTCTGTGCAAAATTTCTCACAAAGACATATTTGAAAATCTAGATTTTACAGAGCAATCCTGTTAACAGGATGTTGCTTTTTTTAAATTTTTGCATTAGTCAACCTGTTAAATCTAATTTTCCTCAGACACTCATTTTTTTCCATTTATTTTCTTGCACTAAATGGTCTTTATCAAAAATTCAGAGCATAATTTTTCCCCACTCATTTATTTCCAGCAACTTCTAGGACATAACAGTGAAAATCCAGAAACAACTTTACTTTGATTGTATAAATTATATCCTGAAAAACTGAAGGTAGATTATCTTTAATAATTCATAAAAATTCCCAGACATTTTCTATGTAGACAAAACACACATTACATGAAATCATCCCAGAATTTTGTTATAGAATGATTGAATCTGGAATAGAATTGCTACAGTTAACTATTTTATAAAACTTTGAAACTGCTGCATATTTGTATCTATCTTTATCCTACTTTTCTATTTAAAAGCTATTTCAATTACATGATACTTAGGGATTTGGAGCAATGTATGTGCTTCAAAGTGATCTGTGGCAGTGGTTTTACATCACTGGTGACAGGCAGAATAGCAGGTCAAGCAACAAATTACATTGCTTCAGAAAACCATTTATTTTAACAGGATAAGGTAAGAATGCTTGCAGAACTTATGGTTATGTACTTGACTTACTGCAATCAACTATACAGCACAGTATATTTTGTATTCATATTTAGTTTAGCAAGTGAAGTTATATCTGACACAACATTTCTCTTAAACCAGAAAGTATTCAGAATTTGTTGTTGTTTTTTTTTCCCCTCCTGAAAGTGACTATGAAGTCATTTTCTCAGAGCTCTGCTTCCCTAATTTGCTGTTAAGATGAAGTGTACTATGACACTGAATGGTGATAAAACTGGCTCAGACTGACTAGCAAAGCAACTGTGTTGAATCCTAATTTTGGCAGCATGAATAAAAAATAGGACTTAAATTTCAAATCTGTCTCTCTTCCATCAAAAACCTCTAAAGATTCATTTGAAAATCTGCATGATGATTCACATGTAAGTACTTCATGTCGCACATAGAAGAAAATCCCATTTTATTTGCAAATGGGGTATTTTCTTCAGGCATCCTGGTCACTCTCTGAATAGGGAACATAGCTTAGACTAAGGAATAGAGCAGCAGAGGGGCGAAAATGCTCTGTAGCAAGGACTGAGCTGATCATTTACACTTCCAGGCTGTGCGTACACTATCCCAAAACTTCAAAATGGCCATGCAAATGGCCATTTTGAAGTTTACTAATGAAGAGCCGAAATAGATAGTCCCTAAGAAATAGAAATAGATGAAATAGATATCCCTAAGGGGATTTCGAAGTTGCTGGGGTCCTTTCGAAAAGGAGTCCTGTCTGGACAAGCCCCACAGCAGCAAGCCGTGTCAATTTCGAAGTGTCGTGGCTGCCGGCATTCTAATGAGGCACTGAATGTGTATTTCACCACTTCATTAGTAAACTTTGAAATGGCCATTTGCATTTCCATTTCAAAGTTTTGGGCTAGTGTAGACATACCCCCATTGACTTTTCAAAGTCCTTCATTGGGAACCAAAAACAGGAAAAACACCAAAAAAAAAAATCAGAAAGAAACAACCCAATGTTTCCTTACCTCTGATTTAAAACTATATTCTCCACCTCCATAGAAGTAGTTAAACTCAAGCTGTTCACTTCTCTTTTCAAATTAATTCTACCCAAACTTATATTTTCCTCTTATTGTAGGCTCCCTTTTTAATCCGAAAAGAAAGAGTAAGATCCACGTACTGGCAGGGGGAGGGAGAGAAACTAATATTTTGTTTTACGGGATTTTTGGAAAGGCTAGCTGCTACCTTTGTTCCCCATGTAAATAGTGGTCTTTGGCAAAGTGGCATTTCAAACTGACAGGAGACCCAGCTGTTATCCAGATTTTTCTATCTTGACTCAGTTCAGAGGGAAATCAAAACCTATGCCCACAAAAGCTTAAAATCGCAAAACAAGATGTCTTACACACCAGACATATTACATTTAACTGCTTTAGTTTGAATAGCACTGTTTTTCCCCCACAGTTAGAATTGTTGGGTGTGTACACACTGCCCCACAGGTGGATCTCTGAAAGGCTGACTGAGAAGGTAGTTGACAGTGAATACAAAGTCAAATGCTACAAGCCTGTCCATAGCTTGGGTGCATGGTGTCTGATTGCACTCCTTCAGCTCTGCATGAATCTGCAGATGTCTCTATGTGCTCAAACTCGGTGCTAGTGCACCCTAAGGCCTATGGACAACTTGAGCCTCCTGATACTGGAGGAGGCACAATCTAAATAGTAGGAAGTGTCACCACCACATGTGTCTCCTCCGGCCAGTGACCTTTCTGTTCTGTGCCCAACCCAGGGCCTCTCCAACCCCCTAGTCATTTTTGGGGTGGGGGAGGGAGAAGGCCTCTGCCCTCTTCCCCCTGCACCTCTGTCCCTGCAGGTAAGCTACTTTCCTTGGCAGCTAGGCCCAGGCAGGAAGTAGGAGGGAGCTATTTCTCATGTGTCTGAAACTGATTGCTCCCAGTCACTGTGCATTATGGCAGCTGCCTGAGAGAGAGCCCAGCTGGGGCATTATGAGTTCTTCCCTTCTTCTCTTCCCCAAAGCCAACTGCCAGGAATATAGAAGAGGAGCCAAGGGAGCCACAACTCTCTTCCCCCAGTATGTTTCCAGCTTGGTCATCCCCTGTCCCCAGTAAATGAGCCCAAGCAGGAAGAAGATATGGGAGGGTGGATTATCGTGGTCAGGGGTTGGCAACCTGCAGTTCAGGAGCTGCATGTGGCTTTGAGATCTGCCATCACTGACTCCCTTTGTAGCTCTGGCTGCCACCACTTAAAAAAACAGACAAAACAAAACAATCAAAAAAAACCCTAAATTTAGTTGCCCACCCTTGAGCCCACTGAATTTAGATTTGTTTAAGCAGCAGCAGATGGAGCTGCTCAGCAGCTATTTGCAAGAGGGAGCCTGGAAGAGAAAGCCAGAAGGCCAGGGAGCTGCCCCATGTGGCCAGAAGTCTAAGCAAGGAGGAGAGTTGAAGGGAGGGCAGCCGAACCTGCCCCTGCTAGAGCTACACAACTGCACCGAGGAGGAGGTGGGGGGGTGGCCTCAGGCGCTGCAGAACTGCATGCACTGAGGTGAGTTAAGCCTGAAGGTGGGAGGAGTGGGAGGTTGAGGCTCAGAGGGATTAAGCCTGGGAGCAGGTGGGAGGCTGGGACTCAGGTGCTTAAGCCTGGGGGCTGGGGAGGGAGATTGGGCTCCAGGGGTTAATCCTGAGGATGGAGGGGAAGGTTGGAACTTTGCGGATTTAAGCCTGGGAATGGGGGTAACAACCTTCTAACTGGTACAAACTATTGTGTGTTTTGTTCTTAAAATAGGGGTGATGAAAAATATAGTTTGATGTTATTTAGTAAGGACCATCTCGTTCACATGAATTGCAGCTCTTGGAGGATTGATTTTGTAACTGCTTTGAAAAAAAATGTCTCTTCTCATATTTTGGTTGCAGAACCCTAGCCAAAGTGCACAAAGCAATAACTCAGAGAGCCCAGCACAAAAAGCTATTTATCTCTCCCCTTCTTCTCCCCACCCAGGCTTGTGTTCCAGAGACAAGGGACAAGTATGCTGAGTGGGGAGATGCAGCAGAAGGGCAGAGTACCCCTCCTTTCCCCTAGCAGACCAAATAGAGATTGGCAGGGGGATTTGACCCCCACATACCCACCTATGTGTCTTCCATGCTAGAAGCCTTTCCTGGTCACCTAAAGTTTATAGACTGTGCTCACAGTTGTGATGTCCCTCAGAGGGACTGCTAGGTTACCCTCTACAGTGGAACAGGTCCCTGGGTTGCTTAGACATTAGTCTTCCCAGAATGCTGGTGTAAAGGATGCCAAATAGAGGCTGGCTTTGAGAAATCCCACCCCACAACATCCCCTCCAGACAGTTTAGATGGCCAGCTTCATTTCCCCTCCCACCCTCAGCCTTCTCCTGACAGAGGCATGCTGGTTCTTCTCTCTTCACTTTGTTGATTACGGCTTGACATTGCCAATTGTTTTGCGTGGTAACAGACATCAGATAGAAAGATAAGCCCAAGTTACAAAAGACACTCATGTATGTGATGGTGTGGGTCTTTGCCAATGAAAGTTTATGCTCCAAAATATCTGTTAGTCTACAAGGTGCCACAGGACTTTTTGTTGTTCTCAAAGATACAGACTAACATGGCTACCTCTCTGATAAAAGACACTTGGTGACTTGTCCCTTTGAGTGATGAGGACTGTCTTTGGTACTGGGTGCTTCAGGGCTCTTGGGCTTCTCCTTCTGAAGCATTAAACTAGGATTTATTTTCTGTCCTAGTTTTCAGAGAAAGAAGGGGCCTTTGCTGGAAGCTGAATTGTTTATCTTCCTGCAAACATAGGGTGGGTTGCCCATATTCTGGGAGTAGGGTGGATTATCTCAGAATATCAGTCAGTGCAGTAACAGAGCTGATAGGGAATTCTTTTAAATATTTTTTTAAGATGTTAATATTTCAAACATGAAGGAGTTTTCAGGGAAGAGTTGGTTTTGACACATTTCTGATTTAGAAAAAAAATGTTGAAGTTTCCTAATGGAGCATCTTAACAATCTGCCAGCTTGTTCAGAAAAAAAAAAAAAAAAGATTGGTTCAAAAATTTAAGACAGTTATAAACAAAGACCAACATAGAAACGAAACTTTTCAGTTGTCCTGAACCAAATTTTTCAATGTCAGTTCAATTTTGACTCTCATGTGTTCTCGGGACAGGAAAAAAAGTGCCTACACTTCTATGCAGCAACTTCTGGTTTCCTCTCCCCAGACCTCACTGTTAGTATGGGTCTCAGGCACACATATTAGGCAGATAGTAGTGGAGAAAAATGAGACTGTGTGCTATTATCCATCTGATATAAATGTTTCTTCTCAGTACTCCCCAAATAGGAGGGCATGCAGGAATTAATTACTAGAGGATGCCACTAGGGATCAAGCCTCAATTTCTGTAAGTGCTGTGCACAATCAAAAATAATAAAAAAATTAGTCCCTACTCAAAAGAGATTATCTTGGCATATGATGAAAGACAATAGGTGAATAAAGCAAACAAATGGACTGGGAGGCTGAGGCAGGAGTTATTGGGTGATGTGATCATGTTTATTAAAATAAACAGCAGTTGCACTGTGGTTCATGGTCTAGCTGTTTTCCAGGGTAGTATGGGTATGAATACAAAGAGGAGTTTTAAGATGGGAGTGGAAGGAGGATAAGCTTTTACAGACTTTATGGGAAACTCCTGAGAAAGAAGGAAAAAAAAACTGTGAAGGTGCTTGAGGAAGAAAAATGTATGAATGGATGATGGATGGCATCATTGGTAGAGTTGAGGAGACTAAATAATATTTTTATACACTAAAAGCTAAGCCACGTTAAATTTAAAGGCAAGTAGTTTGTGTTTATGGTGGAGAAGGACATGTGAGAGGGATGCAAATGTATGAGTTGATGGTTGAGGTAGGCCAGTGAACAAAGATGTCATGAGCAGCAATGTTTTTAATTGTCTTCACAGGAATGAGACAACATTTCTGCAAATTAGAAGGGAGGAAGCAGCAGTGATCAAGCTGTGACATGAATAAGACCAAGGGCACCATTTCAGGGGGGCAAGGGGCAGAACCCATGCATACTTGGAAACAGTTTGCTCTTCTTTCCATTGCCCTGTCTGCTGGGGAAGAGATGGCTTGTGTAAATCACTGTTGCTTCCCCTTCCCAGCCCAGGAGTGAGCACCCTGCACGTCCTTGCTCCCTAATAGCAGGGAAATGAGGAAAAAGAAAAGCAAGGGATGTTCCAGTGCCCATGGCTGCTGCCCATCCCCTACACCCTCCCAAAATGATGCCATTTACTAAGGCTGCACCTACACTACAAGCTAAAATAGATTAATTCTGGGCTTTAGCCATACTGTTTTGAGCATCCTCACCTTTGCACATGCTTCCCACAAAAATCGACTTATTGCTGCCATGCACAAGTAGCTTAAATCAAGTGCTGCAGCAGCCTATTGTGGGAACCTATCCCATAATTCCCTGAGCCCTATAGCATTCTTGCCATTTTCACTGGTGCAGCATGGGGGAAAAATGTCCCCTAAGTAGATGTGGGTATCTGATGACATCTTCCAACATTTCATTCCCCTCCTTCCCCTGCCTTCTTAAACAAGTGTCCCTTTTTTCTAGACAGGGGACTGGCTTGCCTTTATAAGAGATGTGCTTTTTATAATTGAGGGGAAAGGAGGGGTAGTAAACTTGTTCCAACTGACAGGGTTTTGAAAACGGAATGCAAACACACTGGATGGTTGCAGGCTTGGATCTAGATTTAGACCTCCTGGCAAAGAATATCCTCAGAAGAAAACTATTTAAAGATGACACCAGTGCTTCAATGAACTTCAATGAATCATTGAAACAGTTACAGTAACTGCTCAGGGGCAGCTAAAAGACCCCAGCTACAGCCAGCACCCAAAAATAGTGACCTCCAAGGGAGACTTCCCCCCAGCAGCTAATAGACACCCCCTAAACACACAACCAGCCCATTGGCCTCTGAGAGGAAACTTTTGGATGGGCTTTAGCCAGAGGACAGCTACTCTACTGACACAGTATTTTCTTCGGTTGCCCAAAACTCATGACTGACTAGGGTGACTTTCCCTGGATAGCTACAGGACGCTCACCAGGCACAAGCTGCCTGACACCTTGTACAGCAAGTCTTTTCATTGGTTTGGGGTCAAGCCAAGTGATGCATCTGTGGGTGGGAAAGTTACAGACTGTGTGGGACCGCTGGGGGTGGGGGGAATGTGGGGGTCAGGACAAAATGTAAGCAACTGAAAAGAAGCTTCTCATCTCATCCAAACACTACCCCCACGTCCCCACAGACTAGCTGCCGCATGATGTGTTCAGGGGAAGTTACAGACTGTGTGGTGCCTCTCGGGGAGGGGAAGGAGGCAATGTGGGGAACAGGACAACATATAAATGGCTGAAAATAAGTTTCTCGTCTTATCATACAAGCACAACCTTCACTTACAGCCTAGCTGCCACATGGTTTGTGGGGTGGGGCAGTGGCTGGCACCAAGCAGCACAGAAAAAAAGGCAACTACTGGGGTATACACAGAACCACAGATCCCACAGCTGCACTACTAAAAGAAGATTTTTCAGCCTCTCATGGCGCTACAGCACTGGGCTTCCAGGTGGTGAATTGAAACGGTCTTCCTGTTGACTATTTCCTCCACATCTGAGAGTGATGGAGATGGAAGAGGCCAGAGCAGGGCATAGTGGGGCACATATGGGTCATCCCTGGAGGCTAATGAATTTGATTTTAAAACATGGTGCTTCTGGATAAATGGGGGAAATGGTCTGAGGTAAACAGGATGAAGTTTAATAAGGACAAATGCAAAGTGCTCCACTTGGGAAGGAACAATCCCTTTCACACATACAGAACGGGGAGAGACTGTCGAGGAATGACAACAGCAGAAAGGGGTCTAGGGGTTATAGTGGACCACAAGCTAAATATGAGTCAACAGTGTGACGCTGCTGCAAAAAAGAAACATGATTCTGGAGTGCATTAACAGGTGTGTTGTGAACAAGACATGAGAAGTCATTCTACAGCTCTACTCTGTGCTGGTTAGGCCTCAGATGGAGTATTATGTCCAGTTCTGGGCACCACAGTTCAAGAAAGGTGTGGAGAAATTAGAGAGGGTCCAGAAAAGAGTGACGAGAATGATTAAAGGTCTAGAGAACATGACCTATGAAGAAAGGTTGAAAGAATTGGGCTTGTTTAGTTTGGAAGAGAAGATTGAGGGGTGACATGATAGCAGTTTTCAGGTATGTAAAAGGGTGCTATAAGGAGGAGGGAGAAACTTGTTCTTTTTGGACTCTGAGGATAGAACATGAGGCAATGGACTTAAACTGCAGCAAGAGAGGTTTAGGTTGAACATTAGGAAAAAGTTCCTAACTGTCAGGGTGGTCAAACAGTGGAATAAATTGCCAAGGGAGGTTGTGGAATCTCCATTGCTGGAGATATTTAAGAACAGGTTAGATAGAAGTCTATCAGGGATGGTTTAGACAGTACTTGGTCCTGCCATTGGGGCAGGGGGCTGGACTCAATGGCCTCTCAAGGTCCCTTCCAGTTTTAGTATTCTATGTTTCTACAATTCATACCCTTCATTTGGAATTTTATATTTGAGCTGGATGCTATACCTGTCAGGTTAAGATATTATGATATCAATATTGATTTTACGACTCCATTAATTGAGCTAAGGGAATTTACAGTGAAGACAGACACTTGAAAAAAAATCAGACTAACTGTTCTTAAAAAATCAACATTATTGGGTAGTGTACACATAGCTTAAGACAGAAGAAATGGGAAACAGTGAGGAAATGGGGTCAGGTAAGAAATACTGAAGGAAAGATGGGAGCTAAGGAGGGAGTTCAGCAGTAAAAAGCAAATAGAAGAACTAACCTACAACTATATGACTGTCTGTGCCAAACAGACATGAAGTTAAGAACTCAAGGAAACTAGTGGAAGGCAAGGAATATATTTCAGAATTTCGTATCTGCCACCTTGTAGGACACTTGATAGTGCAAAGTTTGTTTTCTCTTGACTGAAGAGAGCAAGGGACAGGAGTCTTTGCCACTGCACAGCCCGTACCCCATCTGGAGTCAGGAAGGAGACAAAGAACAAAAAGGCCACAATTATAAAAATGCCAAATGCAAAACTGTACAAAATTCTAACATGTATAGTTTGTCCTAATGTCCTCTATTTTGTAGTTATTGTTTGCATGCCATCCCAGTCATTGATGTATCAACAAACTATTGATTGGCACATGAGGCACCCCAACCCTGCATAGCCATACCCCTGTTATCAGCAAGAGCAATCTTAACATGAACTACTTGGTAAAGTTCGAAGTGATAGCTGCTCTTTGGCCGGAATCACGGCCAATGTGAGTAATAGGGAGCATAAAGTGTTTTAGTCAGGATTTATTTTTGCTTCTCACTTATGTGGCCACTGACTGATTTACCTGTGGGTCAGCGGTCCCCAAATCAAAAAAAGTCACCACATGCTAATAGGCAGGATTTAGAGATGTGTTCTGTGGCTCTCAGCTCCCCACTGTACCAGCTATTCCAGCATCCCTGATTATGGCCAGTCCACTAATGAAATATTTTCATTTCATATGGAAAATTAGAGCTTTCAATTCTCATGCAATGAAAATTTTCCATTTAATGAGAAATGCCATACTTTGTTTCCACCCCCTTCCCCCATTTCTGAAACAAAATCCAACAAAATTTCCTGCTGAATGAAATTTTCACAACTTTGTTTCATGTCAATTGAGAGGTTTGGTTTTAGTTTTGCCATTTCAAAGTTAAAATCAAGTATAAATAGAAGAATAATTTCAAGATGGAAAAGTGTCATAAAAAGGATCAAAGGGAATGTTGACCTACAAATAAATCTGTTTTTTTTAAAAATGCGTTAAGTTTTATCAAAATATAGACCCATAGAAGATTATGTTTGGAAGAGACCTCAGGGGTTCATCTTGCTGAACTCCTTTCTCTAAGCAGGAACAACTACAACTAAATCATCCTGTCAGGGTTCTGTCAAGCCTAACCTTAACACTTTTAAGGCTGGAGATTCCACCACACCTCTACGTTACTCATTCCAGTGCTTCACTACCCTACTCGTGAAGCATTTCTTATTTTTGAAAAATAAGCATTGTCATTGAATAGTTTAATTGGATTTTTAGTCATCTTCATTAAATATTGTGCCAAATAATTTGACCAACCAGAGCTTTCTATTACTACTCTGCAGTGTCCAGGACTGGGCAAGACAATGTATAAATACATACAACATTGTAGTTCCTGCCCCGATGAAATCACAAGTTAAACAGGGGTACAAAAGCTGAGAGAGGGGGAATTATATTATTTAGAGATGGGCAAGAGGATTCATGAGGATTTCAAACTGTGTTTCATCTGCTTAAGAATTAATAAATCGACTAAAACCAAACATGTACCACAAAAGGAAATATAGTTACATATACTAGGAACTGTGGGCTGTCAGCCCCATGGCAATATGCTTGACTGGCTGGCTCTGACCCACTGATGCCAGAAGCACAGACTCCTCAGCTACCCACCAGCTCTGCTGCCATGGATGGGATGGGTGAGTTGGCAGGAAAACAGAGAGTTCCACTGGATCTCCAGTGAAACTGAAAAAATCTTAGGGAAATCTAAATATTTTGCAAATTTGCAATTTCAGATGAAGCATAATTTTTCACTAGAAGTTTTTCCAACTAGCTCTAATTAGTCCCATCTCACAAGGAGAACACTTAGCAAATAAAGGCCTGACTCCAGAGTAATAATGCAATGCTCTGTTTTGTCAAATTATTGGGAAGAATATTTAGTAGAGATGGGTGAAAACAATTCCGTTGAAAGAATATTCAAGTTCATGGGAATATATTGATTTTATTTGGCTTTAGCAAAGCCCTGAGTGACTTGCTGAAGATCGCAGTCTGTGCTGGAGCTGTGAAGTCCCTTGAATATCAGTTCAATGTCTTAACCACAAGAAAGAAAACACTAAGGACAATTATTTTTACATTCCCATATCAGATGTGTATGGTGACAATGATTTTTGGCTGTGTAAGCTGCTATAATTGTTATTTTAAGAGTACTTATAAAACGAACTAGATACATCAGCAAAATAACTATTAGGAAACCATATTTTCCCTTTATCTTTCATTTAGTAATAGGCAAATGCACACTATATTCTTGCTGTATATTTGCCAAACAGTGTAGAAAGAGTGTAAGTACTTGGAGGACACTTCAGGATGTACAGTGTCTGCTTTTATAAAAGCAGTCATGATGACCTTAGGTAACTGTTGAATATATTTTTTCCCAAAAAGCTTCTATAATTATTACTGCAGATGTATGCTCCAGTGGAGCTGAGCTGAAGAGGCTTAGACCTTTTCTAAATCATGCTGATTTATGTAGACTTAGATGCTCTAACGGCTGTTTATCTGACATCAGATCATCCTTTGATTCTAACTGAGTACTACTGTTGAAAATTTGGTATCTTGGAAACAAGAAACGTGTAAAGCTCACCAGCTGCAAACCCCATAGTCCTGCATCCTTGAAGGGAAACCACATCATTAAAGGCTGGTATGATGCTTGCCTAAAGCAGTAGAAAAGCAGTACTGTGACATTCTTCTACAAAGTAGCCACAGTAATCTATATTTAAATTTTGGCAACTATGGCATTTACTGCTTAATAATTAAATACTTTCTACTGACTATTGGAGAACCATGTGCTTTATAGCTTCACAGCCATGTGTTTCACAGTTCCCACAGGGAAAGAAAAACATACTACCCAGTGTCAGTGTAATGAATGTCTGCATCATACTTGGAACTGATTTGTTTCATGTTCTGCATCCCATTCTGCAATGGGCCTGGAGTTCATCTACTGTATATTTTAGAGAGCTGGTCTGTTTCATCAAAAACTCCTCCAAAACAATAAGAGGTGGGACCACCAACATTGGTACATAGTTACCGCTTATAACTTAAAGCAATGTAAGGGTTTGGTTGTGCCAGAAAAATGGGATGTGCGTGTCCTACAACCAAGCAGAAAAGAGACTCAGATCAAGTAGTCCTCAAAATTAACATAATTGAGTGAATGCCAAGAGACTGAACCAAATAGAAAGAACCTGGATTAGGATTGCATCTCCAAAAAGTGGAAAGAGATAAAATAGCAAAATTTGGAGTCGTGTTCTGTTTTGGCACAGCTAAATCATTGCTTAAGGTTTGAAAACTAAAAGAAAATGTTACTGGAAACCAAATGGACTATATCTCTATTTAGTTAAAACAGCGAATGCAAAATAAATATAGGGATGACGAAAAATACACTTGATAGAATTCCCATTTAAAATTACCGCAATAAACCAAATTTGTACAATTGCTCAAAATAAAGCTTCCAAACAACAAGACTTTTATTTTGAAAAAAAAAACATTTAAATAAAGCACATACATTTCTCAAAAAGAAAAAAAAAACAAAAAGCACATCTAAATTAACTTAAGGGCCATGTCTACACGAGCCCCAAACTTCGAAATGGACATGCAAATAGCCATTTAGAAGTTTACTAATGAAGCGCTGAAATGCATATTCAGCGCTTCATTAGCATGCGGGCGGCCGCGGCGCTTCGAAATTGACGCTGCTCACGGCCGCGCGTCTCATCCAGACGGGGCTCCTTTTCGAAAGGACCCTGCCTACTTCGAAGTCCCCTTATTCCCATGAGCTGATGCTAATGCCCGCATGCTAATGAAGCGCTGAATATGCATTTCAGTGCTTCATTAGTAAACTTCGAAATGGCCATTTGAATGGCCATTTTGAAGTTTGGAGCTAGTGTAGACGTAGCCAAGGAGCCCAACACCAGGTAAATCTGCTTGTAATTACATTAAGATGAACCCTTCAGGTAGGCTTTAATGTTGTTAAAGCCAAGGCTCCATCTGTTCTGGAATGTTTTCTCCAGGTCCAGTCCTGCAGAATTACTCTATGCAGAAGCAGAATCCCCTGGTTGGGAACCGTTAGAAAAATAGTACTTTTGTAAAGATTCCCTGCTCTTTGACATAAAGGTTTGGGTCTGTAGGACAGAGCCCTCTGACACTCTCACTGAACTGGACCCTTTCTCAAGTTAAAAATGAGTGGTCTTGTAGCACCTTGAAGACTAAATTTTATTTGGGCAGAGATTTTGTGGCTGGAGTGAGCTAGCTGCTCCCAGTCTATATTCAAACCTGTTTGATAGCTTCAAGTTTGCATATGAATGACAGTTCTGCCGATTCACTCTGCTGTCCATTTTTGAAGTTTTTTTGCTCAAATTTAGAACAGTCAGGTCTGTTCCTGAGTATTGAAGGAGGCTGAAGTGCTCTCCTACTTGTTTTGCCACTCACCACCAATTACACACTACACACAGAAACACTAACCCAGGAACCAATTCTTTCGACAAACCTTGCTGCCAACTCTGTACACACAGCCACACAAGCGACACCATCGTGGGATCTAATCACATCACCTGTACCATCAGGTCTTGCTCACCTCCACATCTACCAATGTGATATATGCACTCATGTACCAGCAAACCCCACTGCCACATACAGTCCAATTTAGCCAGTGTATGAAATAAATAAAGAAATGGATTGAAATCAGGCATGAAGGGTAACATGCAGAATTGTGAATAAGTGACAATTACATCAACTATAACAAAAGATGTCCAGAGCTTCCCCAGTTTACTCCCTTAAGATGGAGCTGAGAGCACTCTAAGGTTTCTAGCTATGGACTGTATAGTGCAAATATCCACAATGGTATTGGTAAAAAACACAGTACCAAGTAAATGCAAAGCATGTGCACACAATCTAAGCTGCTTGGTGGAACTAAGGTGCCACAAAAACAAATTTCATTGCATCTGAAAAATGCACCAGGCCAGTGAAGAATGATTAATTTTTCGGGCTCTGAGGTGAAGGACCATTACATGAACTGTCATTGCAGGTTTTTAGATAATGTAGCCACTTGGGCATCTTGGATAAAAGTTTATATTGGAGATTCATCAGTTATTTCCTTCAGTTTATTTCATCTCCCTTCACTGTTCTATCAATATATAATTTATGGGTGTTCAACATCATGGGGTTGGTCGGGGAGGAAGAAACAGACCACTTTAGATAGGCCTAACTTAGGTGTACGAAAAATCAGAAAGCTTTCTTGGAACTTAAGAATCTATACAATGAATGTAGGTGCTTAGGAGTGTGATCTACAAAAGCAACATGCTAGGTAGAGAGATATCTAAACTAGCCAATAAGAGATATTAGCCACAGGGCTGTGTGTTAAGCCCCTTCCTCTTCAGAGAAATAAGCTTCTAAATCTCTAATTCAGGGAGGCACCTATTTTGCCTCATGATTCACAGCTGAGAAACCTCTTTGGAGTTACATCCCTTATAACCTTTTAGGAGGAACTGAAGGAGTTGGGATGATGAAGAGGACTTCTGTCAGGATATTTGCTAAATGAGTAGGATATTCATTTGAGCTGAGTGTCTCACATAACCCAAATCTATTGAAGGGGTTGCACTGTGGATAAATTAGTATTACTGGAACTGGGAAGCTGCATCTTCATCTTCCTAATCCTGTGCAAGTTCTCTAGCCATCTACAGTCAGCCATTGTCATTCCCGCCACTCTCTAGGCCCTCCACTAGTAGGAGAAAGGAATGCAAGCAGGAGATTGGTCAAAGTGTTAGGTGAGAGACAAGCACCTATTCACTCACAGGGAGGTATCAGTGAGTATTCATAGAAGCAGAATCCTAGACATCTCAGGAATTTTTACTGCAAAAAACCTTGTGACTCTATCAAGTTCAGCAGGTATTTTGCACGTTGCAGTGGACCCAGAACTTGAAATTAGATGATTAAAACAGCCCCTTGCAAGACTAACTCCTTTTGTTAATTCAAGCCTAAATTAATCTACTTAACAAGCAGTTGGAGTTTGGACCCAAAAGCTTTGAGATCTTGAGTGAAAGCCTCCAAGCAATACAATTTCAGAGTATTCCACCCTTAGTCAAATAAAAGGGTTTGACAAATTTGTACAAACCAGCCAGGCACTTCAAGAAACACGTGTTGCTAAAGATCAGCATTTAGAGGATTCATCCCTAGTGTAGTTATGTTAATGTCAATGGTATTAAGTTAATGGAATTACATAGGGGATATATATCGTAACAGATCTAAATATGTGCTTGTTTTAGTCGAACAAGATACTTATCTTAATGTATTGGTAACTAGATGACATTCTTTTACCTTTGTTATATAGGAGGTCAGAGTGGATCTAATGAGGCCTCTGGCCTCACTCTGTATGTACTGAGATAGTCACTTAAAGACAAAGGCAATTATCTTGTTTATTTAAATCCCAGTTGCTTAGAGCTGGCATTTTTTAATCTGGCCAACAGAATTGTTGAAAAATCTATTATTTTTAGAGAGAAAAAAAATTAACAAGTGTGCAAAATTTTCCCATTTTCAACTAAGGTGTACTGAAATAACTTTAATACTTTGAGTGTCATTTAAAAAAATCAAATGACTATCATTTATAACAATACATACTGTGGTGTTCTGGACAGTTGACATCTCCATTTCATTATCAGACCTTCCTTTTTCAAATTACTTGCCAAGAAAAGTGCACAGTATCTCAGGCTATATTTACACTGGAGAGCTATTTCAGGATACTGAGGTATATCCAGATAGTATCTCTCCATCCATGGAAATGTGCCCAGTATTTCAAAATGTTTTTCTAAATACTGGGTGTGCTGTTTTGGGGTCCTGCCACCCCTTGTGGTGGGAGGAGTAAGGGATGTCTCACAATAGCCCAGTATTTTGAAATTTGGTGCTGTGTAGACAGTGTCAAATCCCCGAATACCCTGTTTCAAAATTGGATATACAATTTTCATAAGGCAAATTGTGTATCTTATTTCAAGGTAAGGGCACAGTATAAATATAGCCTCAGAGAAGTGTGGATGCAAACAAAAATTGTCACTTCTGCTTCCTACACTCTTGCTCTACTTCGTGATGACTTGCTAAAGTGATAAAATGACAGCTCAACTCCAAACCTCACAGGAATGCATATTAATTTTCTGATGAAATGGAGAGACTTTATTCGTTTATTTTGAAGCTTTCCCAGATGAAATTAAAGTGCAGACTTACATAAATCATCTACCACTAGATACCTACCACTGTTGCAGGATATTCCAAGACTGCAGACAGAATGGTGATTGGCTTATCTGCATTTGCATCACATTTTACTTTCCAATACACAAGGGGTGGAGGTGACTGTCTGTTATGTGAATTGCTCCTGTAATTCTTTATGACTAGTCACTTAGTCTCAGTTATGATTTAAGTCACAGCCTTCATTGCATACCGGACCAGCTTCTCTTTCACTCATTTGGACTACGTCTACACTAGCCCCAAACTTCGAAATGGCCATGCAAATGGCCATTTCAAAGTTTACTAATGAAGCGCTGAAAAGCATATTCAGCGCTTCATTAGCATGCAGGCGGCCGCGGCACTTCAAAATTGACACGTCTCGCCGCTGCGCAGCTCATCCCAACGGGGCTCCTTTTTGAAAGGACCCCGCCTACTTCGAAGCCCCCTTATTCCCATGAGCTGATGGAAATAAGAGGACTTCGAAGTAGGCAGGGTCCTTTTGAAAAGGAGCCCTGTCGGGACGAGCCGCACGGTGGTGACGTGCGTCAATTTCGAAGTGCCGTGGCCACCCGCATGCTAATGAAGCGCTGACTATGCATTTCAGCACTTCATTAGTAAACTTCGAAATGGCCATTTGCGTGGCCATTTCGAAGTTTGGGGCTAGTGTAGACATGGCCTTGGTGTAGAACAAAAATCCTGCTTCGCAGTTAAGCAAGTGAGAGGTAGGTAGGGATGTGGGACAGGGTTGCAGAGGAGACAGAAATGATGAAATAATTTTCTCTCCATCTTTATAACAACTTAATGGTTCTGTCAGCGTTTGTCTCCCATTCAAGGACTGTAACTGTGTGTGTCTCCTGTACGTTGTTCTCTGCACCACAATGTTGTTTTGGAAAGTCCTCAGCTCACATTGATCACACCTGAAGATGTGAGTGCTCAGAATCTTTGAATATCAGGTCCTTACCTCATGCTGCGTGTAAGAGATCTGTCCCAAAAAAATTCTCTGTATTTCAATGCTGAATAGTCTTCTGTCCTTTATAATTCTTTACATACCCTCATATACTTGCTAATATAATTCTTAGGCCACTTTTCACAAAATCCTTAAACTAAGAAAACAAATTGTAACATGAGAAGCATAAGAGTGAAAATGGCATCTGGGGAGCAAAAGTGTCAGATTTCTTAGTAGGTGGGTAGGGGCAACACAGGAAGCTGGAGTCGGAAAACATGGGACTCTTCCAACATTGAGTTGCCAGTCATACAGGTGGCTGACCAGGGGTGTTGAGTGCAACTGTGGCAGAAAACTGAGCTGCTTCACACAGTATGAGAGGAGACTTGGCAAAGCAATAAGATTGAGTAGTAAATTAGATGGGGAGGGAATTGGGGAGAGTAGCTGTATAAAGTATTAACATTGAGCCACCACTAAACACAGTAGCTGTATCTATACATGCTCAAAAAATTGAAATAAATGGCCCTTTTTTGAAAGAGCGGGAGACACATCTACACGTGTAAAACCGACTTTCAAAAGAAAATCGAAAGAATGAAGCACAGACTTTGAAATCTGAACCCCGATCCCGTATCAGAAAGATTGCTCTCTTTCAAAATACTAAATCAAAAGAGCACACATGTAGACACTCCACAGTCTGTTTTTTTGAAATACAGGTCTGCCATGGCTCCGATCAGCTGGAGCATGGGGGCCGCTCCAGCCAGCAGCAGTGGGGCTCTGTGGTCCCTGCATTCAACTGCCTTAAAGCCGCGTGCACATAGGAAACCCGTGGCAGGAAACTGAGAGTGTGCTAGGAGCAGCCTCCCCACATGCTCCAGCCGCACGCTCCAGCACTTCAGCATGGCCAGCAGCCAGCCCCCCTGCGAGCCCCACGGCCCCCACTCTGAGCCCCCGCAGGGCTCCCAGGGGAGAAAAAAAAGGGCCCCCTCCTGGACAGAGCAGGAGCTGTGGGACGTCCTTGGCATCTGGAAGGACTAGGAGGTTCTACACCACATGGGGGTCAAGCGGCGCCATGCTGCTGCCTTCGCCCTCCTGTCACAAGGCCTCCAGACCAGGGGCCACTCAGAGCGTACTGTGTAGCAGGTATGCTCTAAGGTCAAGGAGCTGTGGCAGGGCTATGCCCGGGCCAGGGACCAGGCCAGCTGCTCCGGGGCAGCTCCAGCAACATGACCCTACTACCAGGAGCTCTGGGACATCATGGGGCCCCAGGAGAGCTCCTCACCCCCAGCATTTGTGGACACATCCAGTAAGCAGCTGCAGCCAGAGGAGGAGGAGGAGCAGCCCGGACCAGGAACCCAGGAGGGCGAGGGGGCCACCAAGTAGTCGAATGAGGAGGGGGAACCTAACCATCATCATCCCCTCCCGCTCCTCCAGCCAGGTGACCGGGAGCTGGACATCCCCAGATGTCACCAAGGGACCCTCCAGTATGTAGAGGGAGGGGCGCACACCTGCTCCCTGGGTTGGAGGCGAGCAACAGCTAGTCACCCGCACACAGGATCGGTGGTCCCAGGCCGCACACAGGCCACCCCCCACATGGGATGTGGCATCCCACAGTGGCACACCAGCAATGCCCAGAACCTGCCCTCAGTGGACAGTGCCACAAGTTGCACAGGGGTGGCAGCTGGTCAGTACCGGACAGCATCTGGGGTTTGCACACCGCAGGTCGTGAAGGGCCACTTTCATGAGAGACCCCTGGATGCACCCTCAGGCTGGGAATCCCAGCCCATGGGGGGCAAGTCGGTGCCCCTTGGTTGGGGGTCCATGTGGTGGGCTTGGGTGGGTGGGCCACAGCCTGATCCCCTCTGTCTGGGGTATATTACTGACATGCTGTTCTCCTCTCCACACAGTTGCATCATCCATGGGCAAGGAGAGACCTACACCATCCCTTGCCCCTGAGACGCCCCCACAGCCCTCAGAGGTGCCCAGGCACCACCCCAGGCAGCGTGCCATCGAGGCCGTGGCTGGAGGGCCCCCCGCCGGGCTGAAGAGGACTCAGCCAGCCAGCACGAGGCTGAGGTGGCGGAGCAGCACCTGAGGCTCATCCAGGCCTACATGGAGTGGCAGAGAGCAGTCTGGGAGAGGCTGCTGACCACCCTAGAGAACAATGGCCACACCCTTCTGGACCATATGGCCCCTGTTGCCTGACTCCTGGCCCCCCCAGCAGCTACCCCCACTGAGCCTGCACCATCCGCCCCACCCCACCGAGACTGTCCCCTCTGGCCCCCGTGAGCACACACCCTCTGGCCCCACCAGGCCTACTTACTGGCAATATCTGCCGGTGCTACCCACACCCTCTCCTCCCTGCCGGGGACCCCACACCTAGGGAAGCAGGGGCTCCAGGGGCCAACGGGGCTCATGGCCCACCACCCCTGTCCCAGAATGAGTGCCCCCCCGGTTAGGTTCCCCTTATCCTCCTCCAAGTTAAGTTCCCACCCCCTGTATATAGTTAACAACTGCAATAGTGCAGCTAAATGTTACTTTTATTGTTCACCACTCCGTGCTGTGCTCCTCAGGGGGATGGTGGGTGGTGGATGTGTGGGTGCAGTGCTGGTGGGGGTGGGGATGGCGGGGACAGTGAGTGGCAGATGGGACCCCGTCTGCATCATTTCCTGCCTCCTTTCTTTCGAAAGAGGGCTTGGAGCTGTGTGGATGCTCTCTTTTGAAAGATGTGCAGCAACACTTCAAAAGAGCGGATCGAAATGCTGATCTAAAAAATGGTGGTGGGTGCTCTCTTTCGATGGCTCCTATTTTGACCGCTGAACTTCGATTTTCATCCTTTCAAAAGGGTGCTCACATGTAGACCCAGCTAGTGAGTGGGGCAGTAGAAATGATCTGTTACCAGAGGAGATGGGAGCAGAGAGGACTGAGCAGAGTACTAGAATGGGGCTTTCACAAAGGGGAGAGGGTGGACCAAAATAACTCAGGAAAATGGAGTGGGTCCAAAGAAAAGTACATTCCAGAACATTGTGTGGCTGGGCCCCTTAAAACAGGGTTGTTCTTAACGTCTGGATCAGAAAAGTTTCTGGTTACGAGGAGAACAGAAACTGGATATTTCCATGCAGTCGGCTAATTCAAAAACAATGCCAGCAACGGTTTAGTTTTCCAGACAAGCCAAAACGGGCTGTGCAGCAAATTTTAGAGCCTAACAAACTTAGCAACTTTAGGAGACAATGTGATTTGATTTTTTGAAGATGAAGAATAAGCTGTGGTCTGTTATACGTGGACCAAGCAGAAGAGGAGATACACACAGAAGGGACCACTTGAACACAACTAATGGTGCTGGGCCATTTATTGTTCTCGTTGGGAAAAAAAAACAGTTTCTTCACTGAAGAGAGGGAAAAAGCTGAGACATTTAAGGGACAGGACATCATGCGGTCAGTTCAAAGGCACTTAATTTTTCCATAAAAGCAAATTATGGTTTAATTTGCCAATCAAACCAGTGCCAGTTTTGTAGTAAATCAAACCATTTGAACACTTACTACTGCAATTTGATTTATGTATAAGCTGCAGTTGGTTGCTAATGTTTTGTTTAGAATTGCAAATGTGGTTTCTGCTTCTAGAATTAGGCAATTTGAGTTTCATATACATCCTTCACTTACCAATATTTTTAACATGCTTGTTATCAGTTATCTAAAGATTTGATTGATTTTTTTTAAATATTTGACAAGTGTCCTGAACCCATCAAAACCACTTTTATTAGTAAAAAGAAAAGGAAGGTAATGCAGAAGATTAACTCAAGGTAACAGAAATGCATGAAAGTATGCCAAGAATATCAGAAACTGGTACTTTCTAGATTTCATGGGAAGTTAAGTATCTGTGTGGTCCATGTCAAAACAAGACACTTCTATGCAGATGCATGAGAAAGTTTCTGACAAGAGAACCCACCTTGTAACTCTCTTTAGAACAGATGCACGATAGTCCACATTTCCCAGTCTCCTCCTCCCTTTGTGCAAAATAGCTATTGTGCTGATGGGGCACAGAAAAGTCAGGCTGAAGGGGCAGCCATGCTGGGGCCCAGGGCCAGGCTGCTGGTACAGATTGTCACTGGCACCCCTGGTGACACAGGCCAGGCAATGCTGAAGGGCTAGCTGAGATAGGCTAGCCACCACCTCCACTCCTTATACCTGACCCTTTGCCCCTTCCAGGGGCTCAGACCTCTCCCCCCACCTCACTCCGGCACATAGCAATTCTATGAGCAGCTTTGCCAAACAGCCACCCTTGCTCTATTCCATGGGATCAGCTGGCTATGCCCAGTATTTGCACTTTATTTTAAGCAGCATCCAAGGGGTACTGTTGGCAGAGACACCAGCAGAGATTGCAAAGGAGTGGGGATGAAAGAAAGCTTGTGGACTCAAACTAAGGTCCAAGAACAGAAGCTACAGCAGTAGGGGATTATATCTTTTTTTTTGAGGAAAATTACTACAAGCATGAGAGTCCCAGGACAGAGTCAGCACAAGGAGGGGTGATAAAAAGTCTGCACTAATTCATAAGCAAAGAGTGGGGGTCACACGATAGGCCAATACACTCAACATGAAAAGTCAGTTATTTGAGCTTAACATTATAGCAGCCCAGTAAACATTCTCACTATTCCTGATTTTAGATTTTAACTGAAAAGAAATCACATCCACCTTTTCCATCTTTTTCTCTGGAGGCTTCTTCAACAAGTTTCTCTCTGTCGCTTGATAATTGCCATGCCTAGATTGTGCTGATGAAATGAAGTTCCTGTATCTCTTGTGCTGTAGTAATTCATTAATGGTTCAGCAAAAGCAGGTTTACCTTTCTGATTCAGCTATGAAGATAACTGCTGAATATTAGCACCCTGGTGGATATCTGATGTCTAAAAGCCATTTCCATTATGCCTAGCTCACTATGATCCATTAGGACAATGTTCCCATTTACAAACTATGCAGAACCTCTTTGTAAGTATGAGCTCTGGATTAGAATAGCACCACTGCTGGTTTTGTCCCCACAATTAAGCAGGGGAACTAACCAACTCTTAGCAGTGTGGCAAGAGTCCCTCTTATCCAGACCACAGTTCAGTTTAGTTTCTTTAGTCTTTCCAACCTCTCACCCCTTTTTCCTCCCACGTGCTGGGACTTGCAATAGATCTCCAGGGCAGGAACACCAGTCACTGCTCCCAGGACTCCCTTGTCTGCAGTCCTAGCAGAAAGCTGTTCTACCTTGCTCACTATAGCTGTGTCTACACGTGCACGCTACTTCAAAGTAGCGGCACTAACTTCAAAATAGCGCCTGTCGTGGCTACACGCGTCGGGCGCTATTTCGAAGTTAACTTCGACGTTAGGCGGCGAGACGTCGAAGTCGCTAACCTCATGAGGGGATCGGAATAGCGCCCTACTTCAATGTTGAACGTCGAAGTAGGGACCGTGTAGACGATCCGCGTCCCGCAACGTCGAAATTGCCGGGTCCTCCATGGCGGCCATCAGCTGGGGGGTTGAGAGATGCTCTCTCTCCAGCCCCTGCGGGGCTCTATGGTCACCGTGGGCAGCAGCCCTTAGCCCAGGGCTTCTGGCTGATTCTGCGGCAGCTGGGGATCCATGCTGCAGGCACAGGGTCTGCAACCAGTTGTCAGCTCTGTGTATCTTGTGTTGTTTAGTGCAACTGTGTCTGGGAGGGGCCCTTTAAGGGAGCGGCTTGCTGTTGAGTCCTCCCTGTGACCTTGTCTGCAGCTGTGCCTGGCACCCTTATTTCGATGTGTGCTACTTTGGCGTGTAGACGTACCCTCGCAGCGCCTATTTCGATGTGGTGCCGCGCAACGTCGAAGTTGAACATCGACGTTGCCAGCCCTGGAGGACGTGTAGACGTTATTCATCGAAATAGCCTATTTCGATGTTGGCTTCACGTGTAGACGTAGCCTATGTCTGTCTTTCTTACACCTCTCTAGTTAGTCAGTCCATCCATCCATCCATCCATCCACCCGTCTGTCTGTCCGTCCGTCTGTCCATCCGTCCATCCATCTCTCTTCCCCTTCTTCCTACTGTGGAGGGTTTTCAAAAGGCCTCTTCTCAAGCCAGTAGTGGAGTCAGCTGGCCCCAATTTGGTTGAGCCAGCTCCCATCCAGTAGCTTGTAATTGCCCTGCTTGTATTTAGCAGGTCCTTCTGCCTGTTTGGGCTGCCTTTCTCCCCCTCTGAAGGAGCCCTCTGACATGGCCCTGACGCAGAAGATACTCGTCATTGCTTTGAGACCCCAAGCATTTACCTATTGAATCCCTAAATTCTGTAATGTTTACACTTTCAGCTGATTGTTATAGCTGAAACAATCCATTTCCCAATAGCCTTTTAAATAATAAATATATTCCTCATACCCAATTTAAAACTTCCCTCTCTCTTAGTCCACATATGTGAATGTTCTTATCCTGGAATGAAATAAATTAACACCCAATGTTCACTGAGTCTGTATGTATTCCTTTTGCACATTTTTTCTCCAAACTACTAAGATGCCATCTACTACATTAAAGAACACATCTTGTTTATCCTAGATGGGATCTAAATTTGCTGTCCATTTCAAGCTATGTTATCAAGTGGAAACTGTTGGGTTAATTGTCTTCCTGGGGAAATGCTGCCCAGCAATTATCTTGATACTCAAAGTTTAAGGATGTCTTTAAAATAATAAATCATCTTTATTTTATTTTGCTTTACAATAGCATGATATGCTACAGCTGCAAGCAAGACTCCTTTGTACTAGACACTGTGCATGCATGTAAGAGACAGTTCTTACCCTGAATAGCTTAAAGGCTAAATAGATATGGCAAAGGTTTGGAGAAAGGGAAGTATACCAGTTTTCTGGCTGGGGAACTGGGACAGAGATTAAACTAATAATTTTCATATGGAAGTAGACGCCACTGCAATTCAATTGATAATCTTATCCTATCCGTTTGTCTAGCAAACACAGTGAAGATGTGGCAGCATACTGGGGTATCTAACCTTCAATGAAACCCATACCTTCACTCACATTTTACATCTTATTACATTTTACATCTTAATTACAGCTAGCCTGGGTAAGCCTACCCATACTATAATTACACCTTAACTTGAAGTGTTGATGCACCTTAAATATTTTGGTCACAGCGGAGGACTGTATAAAAGCCATCAAACTGACAAACTCCAACACTGACAAGGGAACAGTTATTGTGGTTCTGTAGGTTCTGTCAGCTCCACCCCACTTCATTTGCAAGAAGTGTCAAGTTTTGGGGGACGTGTTAAAAGAGACATGAGAAGATAACAGCAATACTGGGTCAGACCAAAGGTCCATCTAGCCCAGTATCCTGTCTGCTGACAGTGGCCAATGTCGGGTGCCCCAGTGGGAGTGAACCGAACAGGTAACAACGGATGCCAGGGACACCATTCCTTACTCATCCTGGCTAATAGATATTAATTGACCTAATCTCCATAAATTTATCTAGATCTTTTTGAAAAAAACTTGTTACAGTCCTAGCCTTCACAGGCTCCTCTGGCAAGGACTTCCACATTCTCACTGTGTGTTGTGTGAAGATTAATTTCCTTTTATTTGTTTTAAACCTGCTGCTCATTAATTTCATTTGGTGTCCCCTAGTTTTTATATTATAAGAATAAGTAAATATTTTTTTCCTTGTTCAACTTCTCCACACCACTCAATTTTAATTTTTTATCATATGACCCATTAGTCTCCCCCTTTCTAAACTGAAAAGTCTTAATCTCTTTAATCTCTCTTCATATGGGACATGTTTCAAACCCCTAATCATTTTAGTTACCCTTTTCTGAACCTTTTCTAATGCTAATACAGTTTTTTTTGACATCAGGTGACCACAAATGTATGCAGTATTCAAGATGTGGATGTAGCATGGTTTTATTTTAGAGCAGTATGATATTATCCATCTAAATCTAAACCCCCTCCTCCGCACACCATTGTCTCATCCATGCATTGAGACTCTGAATTTCTTCATGCCTTCCTGGTTCTGCACATGGAACTGGAAGTATTTCTGAGAATGTCACCACTGAGGTCCTGGATTTCAGTCTCTTTCCTAGCAACCTATATCTGGCCCTCAGGACATCTCTTCTATGCTTCCCTATGTCATTGGTACCTACATCTACCTTGACCACCAGTTCCGCCCCAGCACTATACATAAGTCTATCTAGATGCTTCAAGGGATCCACAATCTTTGCACATGGCACGCAACTCACAATATGGTTTTATCAATAATCAAACCCAGCTATCTATGTTTCCAATGATCGAATCTCCAATTACGAACATCTGTCTTTTCCAACTGACTGGAGTTCCCTCCTTCAGAGAAGCATTCTTAGTGTGAGAGGATACCATACTATGATCTGGAAGGAGGGTCTCAACTAGGGGATGGTTTTCTTCTGCTTCTGTTGACTAATCTCCTTTTCTGAGCCTTTCATCCTCCTTAACAGCACAGGAGCTGTCTGACTGGAGAAGGAACAATTCTACAATGTCATGGAATCATAGAAGCTTTGAATTCAAGCTGAAATGGACCTAAGGAAGTCATCCAGCACTCTGCCTAACACAGGATCAACCCCAACAAAATCATCCCAGCCATGACTATGTCAAGCCAGAACTTAAAAACCTCTAGGGATGGAAATTCCACCACCTCTATTGGTAAAGTATTCCAGTTCTTTACCACTCTCCTGGTGAAATAGTTTTTCCTAATATCCAACCTACACCTCTCCCTCTGTAACTTCAGACCATAACTCCTTGTTCTGCCCTCTGTCACCACCGAGAACAGTCTCTCTGCTTCCTTTTTAGAGGCCCCTTTGAGGAAGTTGAAGATTGCTATCAAATCACCCCTCAGTCTTCTCTCCTGGAAACTAAATGAGCCCAAATATTTCGGCCTCTTCTCATAGGTCACGTGCTCCAGTGCCTTAATCATTTTAATTACCCTCTGCTGAATACTCTCCAATGGGTCCATATCCTCTTTATACTGGGGAGCTCAGAACTGAATGCAATACTCCAGAAGTGGCCTCACCAGTGCCAAGTAAAGGGGAATAGTAACTTCTCTAGGTATGATGAAAATGCTTCTCCTAATGTACCCCCAATATGCCATTAGCCTTTTTGGCTACAAAGGTACACTGCTGACTCATATCTAGTCGCATATCTCTCATCCACTATAGTCCCCAGGTCTTTTTCTGCTGCACTTTTACTTAGCCAGTCAGTCCCCAGCCTGTAACAGCGCTTGGGATTCTTCTTTTCCAGTTGCAGACCTCTGCATTTCTCCTCATTAAACCTCAGATTTCTTTCAGGGCAAACCTCCAATTTGTCTAGGTCACTCTGGACCTTATCCCTGTCCTCCAATGTATCTACCAGACCCCCTAGCTTAGTGTCATCTGCGAATTTGCTGAGGGTGCAATCCATCTCCTCATATAGGTCATTCATAAAGAAACTGAACAATACTGGCCCTAGAACTGATCCTTGGGGCACTCCACTTGAAACTGACCACCAACCAGACATTGAGCCATTGACCAATACCAATTGGGCCTGTCTGCCAAGCCAGCTTTCTGTCCATCTCACAGTCCTCATATCCAATCCATACATCCTTAAATGATGGGCAAGAATGTTGTGGGAGACTGTATCAAAAGCTTTGCTAAAGTCAAGGTATATCACATCCATTGACTTCCCCAGGTCCACAGAGACAGTTACCTCATCATAGAGGCTAATCAGATTGGTCAGGCAGGACTTGCCCTTGGTGAATCCATGTTGACTACTGTTGATCACTTTCTCCTCTTCAAAGTGCTCCAAAATGGATTCCTTGAGGATCCCCTCCATTATTTTTCCAGGAACTGAGGTAGGCTGATCAGTCTATAGTTCCCTGGATTGTTCTCCTTTCCTTTCTCAATGATGGGCAGTACATTTGCCTTTTCCTGCTCATCCAGGATATCTCCAGATCTCCATGATTTTTCAAAAATAATGGCCAAAGGCTCCACAATGACATCTACCAATTCTCTCAGTACCCTTGGATGGATGAAATCCAGACCCATGGATTTGTGTACCACTAGTTTATCTAAGTAACTCTTAACTTGTTCTTTCCTCACTGAGGGCTGCCCATCTCCTTGCCATAAGTAGGCTAATGCTCTAACCACTGAGCTATCCAGCCCCCAGAGGAGCCTCATCTACTACCCCTCTGACTCCCTTAGCTCCTCCAGTTCAACCACCCAGTCCTCCAAAGCCTGCACTCAGTCTCTGAGGGCCAGGAGCTCCTTGCACCGAATGCACACAGGGGCCACCTGACCGTGAGGTAGGTAATGACACGTTACATTGGATGCAATAAGCAGGATAGCCCCCACTCTGCTGCTGGGCTCCTGCCTGCATTTTCTATGAATAATTAGATTATATATGGGGTTATTATTCAAATTCAGTATTTTGAGATGTAGGTTTTAGTATAAAAGTTTTAAGAAAATCAAAAGAAACTAGTTCCCTCTCAACTTCACCTCTAAACTCCCTCCTGTTTTCAAACACCTTTTGCAAGCTCCAGTGGTCACTTGCTAGGAAGCTTTATATAGCTCTGGGCTTCCTGACTGGTAACCCCACCCCAGTTACAGCTCACCCAATGAGCAGAGAGTTCTAGATTTGAAATCCTAACTGCCAGCCTCAGCACATGGTCTTTCAAACAAACAAACCAACAAACAAATAAACAAACAAACAGCTTAGCACACAGTCTTCCAAATACACAAAGACAACATCTACACTTACCAAAAACTTTGAAATGTCGTTGTTAATGTCTAGATCAAAGAATATCAATGAGGCACTGAAATGCATATTCAGTGCCTCATTAGCATGCTGCCAGCTGCGGCACTTCAAAATTGCTGCGTTTTGATCCCACCCAGCTTATCTACAGGGGGGGTCCTTTTTGAAAGGAACCCACCAACATCGAAATCCCCATATTCCTATGAGCTCATAGGTAAGAAAGGCTCATGTGGGATTTCCTATGTTACCTCCCATGAGCTCATAGGAATAAGAGGATTTTGATGTTGGTGGTGTCCTTTCAAAAACAACCTCATCTAGACAAGCTGCGCGGGAATGAAATGCGGCAATTTCGAAGTGTCATGGCCAGTGGCATGCTAATGAGGCACTTTGAATAGACATCAGATGGCTTTTCTCCATGATCTATGTCATGACTTGTCATGAGCCCTGAAGTGCCAGGATCATAGTTAAATACAGCTGGTTTATTTATTTATTTATTTATAAGGAGAAAATGGGTTTAATTAAAATGAAGATTGCTACTAGAAAGTGTCTGGTTTTTATTACATTGTGTAGGTCTTGGTTTAACATATGACATGTTTATTTTTTCACAGAAAGCCTGAGAATTTCTGCAGACATTTTTCAACTAAATCAAAATGTGTCCAAGGAAACATTCTCTCTCTCTCTCTCTCTCTCTCACTGACTCACTCACACACACACACACACCATTTCCTTACCAAACCTCAGATTCTATCAGCCTCATTTTACAGTGGATCCTTTCCAATACAGAGGTTCCCCTTCCCTGAAGTTATAGTACATTTTGATGGGATGCTGAAGTAACAGCCCAAGAAAGATGGGTTCTTTATTGTGTAATGATTTCATCTTGAGCACCTGTTACCAAGATTTCATTGAACAAGCTCCAACAGTTCTATACTAGAGACTCTTTTTAATCTTATTTCATGTACCTCAGTATCCCGAAATAGCTGATCTTCATCTAAGAAACATGCCCAGTATTTTGAAATATTTTTGAAGTACCACTTGCACTATTTTGGCATTCCTCTACACCTCATTACAGGAGGAAAAAGGGATGCCTTGATGTAGTGAGGTATTCTGACATTTGGTGCTGTGTAGACAGTGGCAAATGATGCAATAGCCTGTTTTGAAATTAACTGGAACTAGGATATGTAATTTGTGTAGCATAAATTGAGTGTCTTGTTTTCTGTAGCTGTAGCCTTAGAGAACTCCTCTGAAGGCATAGCCAAAACTACAACAATGAAAAAACCCTGTAATGCTTGTGAAATAAGTTATACAAAGGACATCACACATTTGTGACCCTAATCACTTTTTATCCCTTAGAATACTCAAATCTAGTGCTTTTTTGGTGAAAAAAGGGGATACAGTACAGCTAGCTGCCCACACACCCCCTCCTGCCAAGGTTCCATGGCTGGGGCTGCTGAGGGAGGCAGGGGGCTGTGGCTCCAGTCCCATGTCTGGCACAGACTCCATCTCCTGGCCCCGCTGTCCCACAGGGCATGGGGGATCTGGTTCATGGACCCATGCTGCTGAGAGGCCAGCAGGATCTCTGTTTTCTGGCCCCATGCTGCTGCAGACTCCGTGAGGAATCCAGGTCCTGGTGCTGTGCTGCTGCAGAGCTGGCAGGGGGCTCTGGCAGCCCTGTGACTGGGAGCCATCCGGGGCATGGAACCATGCCAGCAGCCTAAGCCATGGGAGCACGGCCTGAGGTAGAGGGATCCTGCAGTCCTGCTGCCCATCTGTGGGATCCCCAGTTGTGGGGGAGCTTTGGTGCAGAGGTGCTGGTACTCTGTACTAGCACATAAAAATAGCCCTGCTCAAAACATATTTTATAGTAACACATAAACTCACTTTTGCATATGAGTTGCAATATTTTAGTTATCTCTTAGCATACTGTTTTCAGTTTAAAATATCTCACTTATTAATGGAAGTGGAGCTGATTAATTATGCTTTACAGATGAAAGCATATTGGCTCATTAGTTATATTTTTTCAGTTTATATCCAAATACGATAACTTAATTTATTTAAAAATAGAGAAAATATGTGTCCCCAAAGAATTCATCTGTTATTGAAATATGATAGCTATAGTAGTTATATTCTTCATATGAAATATTAAGAAAAAGTTAGGTCAGAAGCTGAATTTATATGTTTTGTTATTGAACTGTGTCTCAATTCCTTGGGTTAATTCTTTTACAGTACAACTTGGACCTCTACAAACCAGCCTTCACTCATCCAGCAATATTCTTAATCTGGCATCCATTGGTGCTCCAGGAATGGAGCATTAATGGGGAACAGCTGTGGTCTCATACTCATTAACTCCTCCTTTATCATCTCAGAACTTCCAGAGCACTGCAAAAAGCTTATTTGCAATATCAAGCTCAGGGAGTGGAGTGGGAACTTCAGTGGAGGCAGCACATTTGTGGGAAGAGGCAGTACCCCTGAGGAACCCTGTGACTACAGGCTGGGAGCACCACCCCACAGTCTGCGGTGCAGCCCTGCCCCATGGCCAGTAGCAGGGGAAAGGAGCACAGTCCCACAGCCAGGAGCAAAGCCCCCGCCCCAGCCAGAACTGAGCGCAGGCCAATAGATGAGCAGCTTCCGTGCTGACTGTGGAGCTATGTTCCCCCTGGACCTGGGCAGCTACGCTCTGCCCCTAACATCTTTGCTCTGTCACTGCTGGTGTCCCTCCTGCCCTGAGAATATGTGGCACTGACAGACCCAGGGACAGAACCTGGGAGCTTAGAGTCTAAATCCCTGCACTCTACCATGTGAGCTAAAGGCCAGGTGAGGCTGCAGATCAGAGACTTCAGTCACCCCAGAGGGGGTCTCAGTGCTGCAGGGTGCTACATGCTTCCCTGGACTGAAGAAGCACATCCCAAGCTTCTGGGACCTTTCAACAGTTCTTCCCAGCCAGTGCACCACTTGAAACACCAACAGACCAGGGTTGCAGGCCCTGGGGCTAGAACCTGGGAGCATAGGGTCTAAAGCCCTGCACTCTACCACGTGAGCAAAAGGCCAGGTCGCTCTCAACTGAGGCTGTACAGCAGAGACTTCACTCAACCCAGATGAGGTGTCAGTGCCTCTGGGTACTACAGATGGAACCCAGACCCAGTGGTGGCAGAGATACCAGCACTGATTTCCCCTGTTCTGGCATACTCCTTAGGTTGGTACTAGTCAGGTCCTGAAGGTGCTGGACCAGGGTAGTTCCTGTTCTTATTATCTTAGTAATTGATGAGAAAACTAAGTCTGTTATCCAGTTCTTAAAAGTCTAGAAAACATGATCTATAACAGAAAACAGAAAGAACTGAGTTTGTTTAGTTTGGAAAAGAGAAGACTGAGAAGCGACTAGAAAACAGCTTTCAAATACCAAAAAGTTTGTTACAAGGAGGAAGGATTAAAAATATTCTCTTTAACATCTGAGGATTGGACAAGAAGCAGTGAGCTCAAACTGAAACAAGAGAAGCTTAGGCTGGATAGTAGGAAAAATTTCCTAACTGTCAAGGGCCGCGTCTACACGTGCATGCTACTTCGAAGTAGCAGCGCCAACTTCGAAATAGCGCCCGTCATGGCTACATGTGTTGGGCACTATTTCGAAGTTGAAATCAACTTTAGGCGGCGAGACGTCGAAGTCGCTAACCCCATGAGGGAATAGGAATAGCGCCCTACTTCGAAGTTGAACATCGGAGTAGGGTACGTGTAGACGATCCGCGTCCCGCAACATCAAAATAGCAGGCTCCGCCATGGCAGCCATCAGGTGAGGGGTTGAGAGACGCTCTCTCTCCAGCCCCTGCGGGGCTCTATAGTCACCGTGTGCAGCAGCCCTAAGCCCAGGGCTTCTGGCTGCTGCTGCTGCAGCTGGGGATCCATGCTGCATGCACAGGGTCTGCAACCAGTTGTCGGCTCTGTGGATCTTGTGTTGTTTAATGCAAGTGTGTCTGGGAGGGGCCCTTTAAGGGAGCGGCTTGCTGGTGAGTCCTCCCTGTGACCCTGTCTGCAGCTGTTCCTGGCACCCTTATTTCGATGTGTGCTACTTTGGTATGTAGACGTTCCCTCGCAGCGCCTATTTCGATGTGGTGCTGCCCAACATCGAAGTTGAACGTCGACGTTGCCAGCCCTGGAGGACGTGTAGACGTTATTCATCGAAATAGACTAATAAGCTATTTCGATGCAGCGTGCACGTGTAGATGTAGCCAAGGTGGTTAAGCTCTGCAATAAATTGTCTAAGGAACTTGTGGAATTCCTGTCACTGGAGATTTTAAGAGCAGGTTAGACAAACTCCTGTCCATGATGATCTAGATCAGTGTTTCTCAAAGTGTGGTCCATTGACCACTAGTGGTCTGTGACCATCTTGCAGGTGGGCTGTGTGCTCCAGGCATGCCCCCCTCAACACCCTGCAGTGTAGATCCCCCCTGGTTCTCAAGCCCCGTGCTCCCCATTTATATTACAGTTGCCTAGCTACATTTTTATACTCCACTAGTTTAATGTGAATAATTTAGTGTTTAAGGTATTTAGAGATAAGCAAATACATTTTGTCATCATGGGTGGCTGGCTGGTGGGTGGCAGAAAGATTTGCACTGAGCAGGGTGACTGGGGGCCAAATATTTGAGAACTATTGGTCTAGATCAGGATGTCCAACCTTTCTTCAGGGGCCACACAGCACTTTTTATGAGTTCCAGAGGGCTGAACAAAAAATACACCCAAACCACCTGCCCTAGGCTTAAACCATGTGCAGCGTGAAACTGCCCCAACCCCAGGCTTAAACCCTCCACAGTTCCAAACCACCCCTCCCAACCCCAGCCCCAGCCTTAAACTCCCCATAGCCCCAAACTGTCCCCTGCTCACCCCCATCCTCCTCAAAGCCCCAAACCACTCTGTCACTGGCCCTGCACCCCAGCCAGGGCTTTGCCCATGGGGCTATCAGCAGTTCAGCACTCCAGCTTCTGGGGCTCCATGGCTAACCCTGTGCCCCAGCCAACAGTGTCCTCATAGGGCCAGTAGCAGCTGGGCATTCTGGCTGCTGGGGCCCTGCTGACAGTCCCTGGAGCCGGCAGTGGCTCTATGCCCCAGCTGCTGGGCTCTGTGGCAGCAGGCTCTGTGCAGCTGGCCCCACGGAAACCAGTGCCACCATGGCAACCAGCCCCACAGGCCACATAAAAAGGCTCTGGATTCTGGGCTGGATTCTGGCCCAAAGGCTACCTGTTGGACACCCTTGGTCTAGATGGTGCCTGTTCTTGTCATGAGGGCAGGTGAATAGTCTTGATAACATCTCCAGGGTCCTTGAAGTTCTCGTAGTCTATGATCCTATGATTCTTCTACATGTGTGTAGGCAATTAGAGAAAATATTCCAAAAAAAAATACTTTAGATTAAGGCCCCAAACCAATACTAGTAACTGAGATATGCATGGACTGACTCTTGAGAAGGGCCAAAGCCTCATGTCAAGCCAACATGACCTTCAGATTTTCAACACCTTGACAAAATTTAGGAGGGTATGAAAATATTAATTAACTTAGGAAATCTTGGGAAATCAGGTTTGAGAACTTTGGCTGTATACTCTCTCTCTCTCTCTCTCTCTCTCTCTCTCTCTCTCTCTCTCTCTCTCACAAACACACAGACACACACAAACAAATGCAAGAGTAAATGTGTTGCTTCTGTGCATGTAAGTATGTACAGATACATCCCTAAATGACAAACATATCTTTATGCTATATTACAGGGTTTTTTTCTCATAGGGCAATCCTTGATTTGCTCAGCAACAAGAAAAAGCCACTGCATTAGGACCCCCTCAAAGATATGCTGATGAGCTCTTGACGTTATTTACATTTGCCATGCAAATTTGAAAAATTCAAATTGTCTCCTGGAGTTAACTCTCATGACTTAATTTGATTCCAAGTTCTGTGTTTAGCAGCTGTGCAGCACTTCACTGCTTTTTACCAGCCGTGAAGAAGGAAAAGGGAAGAAAAGTAAATAATAAAAACAAACAAAAACAAAAACAACCTTGTTAACTCTCCTTAACCACTACACCTTATTAAAAGTTTTACATTGATCAGATATCCAAAGGAAGTAATTAACTACCCTGAACAGCAACAGTCAACCCACTTTCAGTTATAATTGATAGGGAAAATGTGTGAGTCAGGTATTTTTGAAACTGAACCATATGTGAAGCAGTTATTGCCAAGCATATTTTGAAAAGTTGTTAATGGCATAAATGTTATTAAGCAGCTCCCCTTCCCTATGCCAGTGGTTGTTTTTTTTTCTACCAATTTATTTGAAACATCTGTTTCTGGAACTTTTTTTGTTTAAATGCCAGTGCACAGAGAAAAACTTCTGCTGTTAGAAGAAAGAATGAGGATAAAAGTGACTGCGGTGATGTGTGACAGCTAGTTTGGACTGTGTTTCTCTAAGCGTCTATGAAACACCTCTTCGTTAAATGATCTAAAGCATCAGTTAGACCTCTTTCATGCCCTGTCCCTCTAATTTTACAGTGTTCCAGAGTGGTGAAACTTAAGACAAGTCATAACAGGTGATTCACGCCAATGAGTAGCCATCCGTCCTCCAATATTAATGGAATCTATTTTGAGATATTTTCATATATTTTCTACACAAGCTAAATTCTCAAGCCAAGTCCCAGAGAAAAAATGTCAAGTGACCCTTTTCATTTAACAACAGTGGACATTAATTATTGCTGTCCCCTATCTACGAGGCAGACCATTTCAATTTCCCAACATCAGCAATTTAGTGACATGAAAAATATGAGTCAAATTCTGCCCTTGATTACATCTAAGTAACCCCATTAGCTTGAATGGATTGCTGTACTATAACCTGGGGTAGAATATGATAATATGATTTAAATTAAAAAAACAAAACAAAAAAAACCACCTTTCTGAAAACTCCTCTTCAAAGCAAATCCCTCAATATATTTTCTCAATAACAAAACCTAAAAGAACTATATCTTATAATACTCATATTTTATGGGAAATATAGTAAATTGTTTCTTGTAGCTACAGAAAAAATGGTGCTTTGTAGAAACTGACTTTAAAGTAGCCAGTTACTCACTCAGTTTCCTAACCAATAAGCTACTTTGCAGAGTGGTTATCCATACATTTACATATACATTAACAGCACAAATATTCTCTTTACTAACAAGTTTGTTTAGAAAATAACTCTACATTTAAGTAAACACTATTTTATGATGAGGAAGGCAGAAAGAAATAAACTTTTTATTTCAAAATATTCAAAATGAATAACTGAAATACATTACAAAAAATGCCTAGACAGTAAGACACAAGACACAGGTTGAACGTCTCTATCTGGAACTCTTGTCATCTGGCAAACTTTGCAAACCAGCTTTATTTTAGTTTGTTGGATGACAGCTTATCACAGTGTGACCAAGTTTCCCATGGTCCCAGAAAGTTTATTTAGAGCCACACGTTCTGGCTGTCAGTGTTCTGTGCTGCTAATTAGTTGTAATTTACCCCTAAATGTGTTCTAAGAGCCCAGTTATCAGTGAAAGTATTGGTAATGTGCTAGTAAATATTGACTGCCTGTTTTCTGGCAAATTCTCTCATTCAGCACCAGTCAGGTCACGAGGGTGCCAGAAGAGAGAGGTTCAACCTGTACCGTTTAGGTAAGGAGCAAGCAATGACATCTTTTCTACTAATCATTGCTTGTCTTGATACATTACTCCATCACTCACCCTGACTTTTGAAAAAGACATGCAAATGAAGGAAACCAAAAATGTAAATGAGGCACCGATTTACACATCTGACACCTCCTTTGCATATTCTCCTTTCAAAAAAGTTTCTTTCTAAAGACAAAAAGCAGCGTAGATGCATCTCTTTCGTAAATAAACCTCATCTGTGAAAGAACCCTTCTTCCTATTTTGTTTGAGATGATTTCCTTCATTTGCATGCCTTTTTCGAAAGAGGAATGCAATTGTAGACACAGCTTATTTGTCTGTCTGATCTATCTGTTGTCTCTGACACCAAGATTATAAGCTTTCTGGGAACATAGATTTACTTCTTTGTTATTTATTTTTACTGTATGTAAAATCAGGCTGTGGCAGATGCTCCATAATGCATGTTTATAGGAGTTTGTATGTACTTAATTTCATTTAAAGGTGAATTGTATTGTAGCATATAGTGTTATAAATGTTTAAAAGAGGAAATTAATGAGATAGATCAACTTTTCACCCACAAGTGCCTAAACTAAACCTCCTAAAACCAGACATAGCCAACAAGTGAATGAGAGAACGAATGAGATAGGCATCATAGGACTGCTGATTTGTCACAGCACTTTTTAATTAAAAATGGAGCAGTGATGGTAAATATGGTAAGAGACATTGCTTTAGCTAGAAGCAATGTGTAAAGCCATAAAAATTCAGCTATTTATACCTCTTTACATGCAATATTAAATCCCTTAAAACCCTCCCCAATAGTCTGACTATAAATACAGAAAAAGTAAACTAATTTTTATCTTAGCACGAATTGAAATAAATTGAGTGGCACATTCTTAAATACAGAGCCAAACAAAATGACAGACTTCTGATATGTGGCATTTGTTTATTTATTTTAAAATTTATTCTAGTACAAGACCTAGTGCATAGAAGAGTTTGATGCTTTGATGAGCTACTGGTCATCGTGAAATACATTTTAACATGTAGAAAGCGATCTTTTTGTGTCAACTCTATTTAGTGGCAATGTCAATCACTGGACTTCATTTATAGGAAGTTTACAGGAAACTTGCCTTCTGGTTCTCCAGAACTAGTAAACATTCTTGCAATGCTGTTCATAGACAGCATTGACATATTCATGTTGTTATCTTCAGAAATTGATATGGCCTCCAATGCATCATTATCCAGTATGATGACGCACTTTGCTTTATTTTGGTCAGATACCTGGCAAGCACTGAAAAACACTGCTGCAGGCTGACAAAATCTGGCAGCAGTTACACTGACAGCAGCTATTTATGAAAGAGCTGCATCTACACTGGATGTATTTTTCATTTTTTTCAATTCTGTGAAGAAGTGTTTCTCTGCCTATTGGGCACACACATTCAGTTGCCCTGCTTTTTGCCCAGAGTATGTGATCATCCATGTTACATTCAAATTTGGTTACTCATATCAGAGGTTCTTCAGAATTTCTCAAAGGCCGTTTTTACACAGGCACGCTAATACACAGAGTGAAAGATGCTAATGAGGCACAGATGCAAATTCCCCGTGCCTCATTAACATGAAGTCATGTGATTTGGAGTCCGGAAGACCGTTCTTCCAGATTCCAAAACTCCATGTAGAAGGAAGGCCATGGCCCTGGGGGGGGGGAGTGCTTCCGGAAATTAGTACTTCCTCTGGAGGCCCCTTCTTCCCAAAATCTTTTTGGAAGAAGGGGCATCCAGAAGGAGGACTTCCTTTCAGAAGCCCTCCTGGGGCCACGCTTCTACACAACATTTTGGAGTCTGGAAAAATGGTCTTCTGGACCCAACTCACGTGATGTTATGCTAATGAGGCACAGAAATTTGCATCAGTGCCTCATTAGCATCTTTCGCTCCATGTATTAGTATGCCACTTCTGAAGGAAGTGGCCTGTGTAGAAATGGCCAAAGTGTGGATGATATGAGCTGCACACTTCTTCAAAATGTTCAGCTGCTCAAAGACTGCTGGTGACAGCAACAACTTAATATTTAAACTCACAAGCTACTTTCTTCTTTGAAAAATAAAATGTAGTCCTCTGCTTGGGATAGGTGAAAAAAGTCATGAAAACATCTTTCCATTGTAGTATAACAGGAATGGAAGAATACATCAAGGCTACATCTACATGAGAGGCTTTTTCCAGGAAAATCGGGCTTTTGTTGGAAAAACCCTCTGAGTGTCTGCACACAAAATGAGCTTTGTTGACAATTTGTTGACAAAACCTGGCACATCTGCCAGCAGCACTATACCGCTCTCCATTGTGGTATAATGCCTTTGTTGACAATTTTTGTCAAGAAAAATGCCACATAGCTGCTCCAGGGAAACTTTTGTCTACACACAGGGCTTTCAGTTCACCAGGCAACCCTATCTACATAGCTTCTGGTCAGCCATTCTATCAAGAGAGGGACAGGCATTCTGGACATTCCCTGTTAAAAGAGCTGATTACTCTTTCAATCTGCTGTTGTGTGTGGACATGATCTGTTGACAGAATTTTTGCCAGAAGATCTCTTCTTACAGTAACTTCCATCAACAGATGCTTCTTGTGTAGACACAGTCACACTCTCTATTTTATCCTCAAAGGCTATGTCTACAAAAGAGGGGTTTTCCAGGAAGACTGGGCTTTTGTCGAAAAAAAAAACCTGTGAAGCATCTACATGCAAAATGTGCTTTGTTTACAGTCTATCAGCAAAACTTGGAACATCTACGGGCAGCATTGTATCTGAACGCACAGAGACATAACAACTTTCTCAACAGTTTGCTGTTAACAAAACAGCAGTGTAGTCATTCTAGGGACCTTTTGTTTACAGACAGGGCTTCCAGTTCACTGGGCAGCCCTGTTTGCAGAGCTGTCGGTTGGTTGTTCTGGCAAGACAAAGCAGGGCAGTCTGGCTGCTCTCTGTTGACAGAGCGAATTCATTTTAAGATCCACTTTTACGTGTAGACACCATCTGTAGACAGAAGTTTTGCCAGGAAATCCCTTCCAAGAGTCATGTTTGTTGACAGATGCTTCTCATGTAGACCTAGCCAAAATTCATACCAAAGTTGGTTGCTGTCAAGTCTTTGTCCCCACTCTGGCACTCTGAGTACAGAAAGTGGGAGCCTGCAAAAACTTTAACAGCTTGCCTATACACAGGCTTTACTTGAAAATTTCCTAAGGTCACAAATCCTCTGGATCCTAGGAGGTATGCTGCCATGACCCTTGTAAACCAAAAACCCCTTTAACTCAGGAAGATACACCTGGGATTCTGTAGCCAGACAAAGTCTCTCCCTTACAAGCCAGCTTGCTCGCTGCCCCCCCCACCGAGGAGCACACAGGGCATGGAAATGGCTGCTGACAGCACAGTCTTTGATGCCCTCATTGAGGCCCAGATATGCTAGCTTATCGTGACCCTGAGAAGCAGAAAGTACAGATGGAAGGCTAACAGGCCAGACTGTCAACAAGGGTGGGGGGGGACCCTCAGAAATCACCCCAGCTGGCATTGATGGATATGATGACCACACAACCATCCCAGAAGGGGAAGTGCCCCGCCCACACAAAAAGAATGTCCTGTACTCCTAAATTGCTTATCTCCTGTCTTACAAGTGCAAATTAAGTAAGAAATGCCCTTGTAACAAACTGGCGTCACAAAGACAGACCAGTACGATCTGACACCATAGATAAGAAAGAGAATAAGTGACCCAAGGGCTATAAAAGGTGGGTCCAGCAGAACTCTAACTTTGAGTGCATTCCACCAACTACCTGCTGGTCGGGTCAGGTGATTGCCTCCCGAGGTCCACAACTGGGGACGCCCAACCTCGTATTCGTCTTTCCGCGGAATTGAGTGACCGATCCGGCTTGGCTATGCTGGTATCGAGAGATGCAGAGAAGGTAAGATACACTCATGCTAGGTCTCCGACTTTTTTTTGTGCACAGCTAAAGAATTAGAGCTCTGTAACTAGATATCATTGTATCAAGATATCATTGTGTTAGATGGTAACAGATATCTTTGTATTGGATTGTAACGTAACTTGTTAACACCTGTACTTTGCTAGCATATAAGAAGTAGACAATAGCCTTTTGTAACCACACGCTTATAACTGTAGCTTAAATAAACTTGTAACTAGTTAAGCTCTGAGCCTGACCTGGTTATCCTTTTGTCACTGCAACACAGCCGGCACAACAAAAAGAACTTTAACCGTTTGGTTACTACAGCCTGGCCGTGGGTGAGAGTGCTAGGAGCTGCCTGCTCTAACAGTAAAAAAACTGGGTTGCTTAGGACCCAGGGGAGTACCTCACCGCACATTACCTGGCCACCGGCTAACAGATTCTCTTTCTAGGGGTGCGCCAAGCTCTTAACCCTCCGTCTGAAAAGAGCTCAGATACAAAAACTGTAATTTAGTAGCTGACCTTTTAGTTTAAGGCACATGTTCTTCATAGGACACAGGATGAGATCAATTGCTTAAAAAGAGTGATTTATTCACATAACAAGAAAAAATAGATCATGGGTTAACACAGAGAAAAATATATCCTAGGATTCAGCTTAAAAGTTACAGGGAGAAAATCTCAAGTCAAACAACAACAACAAGAAGAAAAAAAGAAAAGAAACAGCAGTAAACATCAAGAACACAGTAGCAAGCAAACAGCAGTAGCCAGTCCAACCAAATTCAAAATAACCATAACCTGATTGCACCTAACTATACATTTTCATTTTATTTACATTAGCCATGGCTAATCTTGAGATGGTCAGGATATTCATTCCAATTGCCTGGGAGACATCTTCTCCCTGCATCTTTTTTCTCTGTCATCCCAGCAGACAAAATCCCTGTAAACTGCAATTGTTCTCAGTTCAGAAAAGTAACTTCACTCCCACTGGCTCACCTGAGGTCAAGTTAGCTCAGGAAGAAATTAATACCTTCCTTACTCATTCATGACAGTTGCAAAAGCTCATTTTACTAAGACAAGTTGGACATTCACTTTATTTTCAAATTTGGCATGCTACATATCACCAACCAAGTTCAAAAAGTGCAAAACAATGTCACACACACAGCTCTCTGGTATAATGGCTATGTGCGCCACTCCCAGGCCTTTTTTCATTTGTTGTTCTGTCACTAGAACACTGATCTAGTAAAAGGAAACCTCCAATTCATCCTGCACTTACCATTGCTTGACTCACCTTCTTAAAGTTCAGTGTTCAAATTCACACTAAGAGAAACATATTTCTTTTCTGCTCATGTTAAATCAGACCAAATATTGAGAACATACCAATCCTGCTCTCATTTGTGACAATGGTGATTTCAACACTAATCCTCAACTTTCCTACCATTTGTTTATATGCTTGTGAAATGTTCTTGGCAAGCTGAATTGCTGTAGAACATGGCTCGTACTTGGTATGAATCCAAAGTTTTCATGTTACATTCTAAATCTTCCTTTAGGGTTATGTTGTCAAGGGTTTTTAGTGATAGATTTGTTGCTCTGAAGGCCTTAGGAATTAAAGTTCTATCCATTTATGCAGTTTTTTCATCCTTTTCCTTCTCAGTCATCTCACAGACTTTTGTCCTTTTTTCTCTGCCCTTTTCCAATTTCAAGTTCTCTGTGGGAAGCTGTCTTTCAATGTCTATCCCAGTTTACCATACAACTCCAATCTGCCAGGATGTTTCAAGCTGAACAAAATAATAAACCTTCACTTTCATGGAAGGTATTCAGAGGTATTGTTTGGATTACCCTCCTTGCACTTATGCTTTATTATAACAGTGAGGTAGATGTGTTACTCTGTATTCTAACAAAACAAAGCAGTGGTCATGTAGCATTTCAAAGAAAAACAAAATGATGTATTAGGTGATGAACTTTGGTGGGACAGACACACTTGTTCAGATATGTGTGTCCCATGAAAACTCATCATCTAATAAATTATTTTAAGTTGTGTCTACACTTGCATTCTTCTATCAAAATAGGCATGCAAATGAAGGAAATTGAAAATGCAAACAAGGCATTGATTTACATATCTGGCACCTCTTTTGAATATTCTTCTTTCAAATGAAAAAAAAAGCAGTGTAGACGGAGCTCTTTCAAAAATAAACCCCATATTTGAAAGAACCTTCCTTTCTGAAACAAAATAGGAAAAAGGATTCTTTTGATGATGGGGTTTACTTTCAAAAGAGCTGCATCTACCCTGCTTTTTTTTCTTTCTTTCAAAAGAAGAATATGCAAATGAAGTGCCAGATATGTAAATCAGTGCCTCATTTCCATTTTCATTTTCCATCATTTGTATGCCTCTTTTGAAAGAGGAATGCATGTGTATACACAGCTTAGGTGTGTCTACACTAGAGTGCTCTTTTGAAAGAGTGCCTTTAGAAGGAGAGTCGTCCAAAAATGCCCTTTCGAAGGGGAGCATCTACACACAGGTCGGGTTGGTGCTGTCGATGAGCACCATCGAAAGGGCCACATGCCACATCGATAGGGGCCATCCAGGATGTTGAAAGAGAGCATCTACACTCACTAATGGCCTCTTTTGAAAGAAAGGGTCAGGAGATGCTATGGAAGGGGTCACAGGATGGCCAAGCCCTTCTGGGGCTGGAGCAAGCAGCTCCTTTAAAGGCTCCGTCCCCAACATCCTTGGCCTGCACAGCACTAGGCCCGCAGAGCTGCACAAGCCCTGCAGACACAGTGCTCTCAGGAACAGACATAGAGCAGCAGCAGATCAGCATCCTGCTGGCTGCCACCAGTGGACTAAGTGCCCTGATGGCCACAGCACTGGTGGCCACCCTGCACCTCCTGGCAGGGCCCCCCACCAAGGGGCAGAAGGGGATGCCCCAGACCATGGGGTTCTCTGGGACATCCCCGGGCACTTCGCTGGCTCTGGAGCTACCCCACCAGCTCCGAGTGATGGGACTAACTGGTCATGGGGGAGTGGGACGATGACTGGTGGCTCTGGAATTTCCGGATATGGTGGAAGAGCTTCCTGGAGCTGTGCCTGTGGCTGTCCCCAGCCCTGAGACATGAGGACACCCAGACGTGGTGTGCCCTCCCCATGGAGAAGAGGGTCATGATAGCTGTGTGGAAACTGGCCACTCAAGACAGCAACCGCTCCATGGGACACCAATTTGGTGTGGGCAAGGCCACGGTTGAGGCCATCATGATGGATGTAAAGAGGGCTGGAGGTCTCCCACTGGAGTGTGGGGGACACAGGGGAGTTGTGGTGGGGCCTGGGGTGAGACTGGAGGTCCTGGGGTGGGGCCTGGGGTGGAGTCAGGGGGGCTAGGCATACCCTGCACACCGTCACAGGTGCCTATCCCCCCTCCCCACAGGTGGTCCATGCTCTAAATGCCATGATCCTCCAGAGGGTCATCTGCATCGGGTACCTGGTCATGGCCATCTCAGGCTTTGCTGAACTGGGGTTCCCAAATTATTTTGGAGCCCTCAGTGGGAACCATATACCTAACCGTGCCCTGGAGCACAACAGAGGACAATTCATAAACAGGAAGGGCTACCATTCTGTGGTCCTGCAGGCCATGGTGGGCAGTTGGGGCCAGTTCCAGGATGTATAAGTGGACTGGACCCTCTGCATTCATAATGCATCTGGAACTTGGGACTGTGCCGCTGGCTGGAGGGAGACACCTACATCCCTCAGAGGGAGATCCCACTGGGGAACGCCACCGTGCCCCTCTATCTGGTGGCAGATGTGGTGTACCCACTCTAGCCCTGGCTCATGCGGCCTTATACAGGCCATCCAACCCCCAGCCAAGAGCACTTCAATGGCCCGCTCATCCACACCCGCCATGTGGTTAAGCACACCTTCAGCCACCTGAAGGGATGGTGGCACTGGCTTCTCACCTGCCTGGATGTGGGTACCACCAATATCCCCCAGGTTGCGAGTGCCTGCTGCATGCTCCACAATATTGTGGAGAGTAAGGGGGCGCCTTCATGCAGGGGTGGGGTCCTGAGTCTGACATGGGCTACCCACAGCCAGCCACCACCCCTAGGCACCAGGCTGAATGGGACAGGATCTGCATCCTGGAGGCCCTGCACAAGTACTTTGACCAGAGGCCCCAGTTAGGGCCACCCAGGCCACCTCAGTGGGCCTCCCATACACTCCCCTCCACCTCCTGCACACTCCCCCGCACAAAGCACACAGCACATAGGAGGTTTTTGAAAAATAAACTGGTGTATTAATAAGTGCAAAAACTGTGTGCATAATACTTATTGCTAAATGCCATAGTATGGCGATTTACAGGAACAGGGGGGTAACTATTTACAGGAGCTAACTATTTACTTACAGGGAGAGGGAGACCTAGGTGGCTTGCCTGGTGGGCCTTCACTCCAGGGCATGACCTGTGCTGGCCCCGGGTCCCACAAGCCCCATCGCCCGGGGTTCCCAGCAAGGCTGGGAGTGGGTGGGAAGTATGGGGACATAGGACTGGGGATTGGCATCAGGCTGGCAGTCCAGACCAGCGGGATCCTCTCCTGGGGGGCCTGGCAGGTGGGGCCATGGCAGGTGTGGCAGAGGTGGGACAGTCATGGGGTAGCGGGGCAGCAGATGTGGTAGTGGGTGATGCAGTAGAGGGATGGCAGGAGGGGACAGCTGCTCCAGGAGCTCCTGGTAGAGGACTGCAACATCCTGGAACATGGCCAGGAACTCACCGGATGACGCCCGGTGCCAGGCTACCTCCCCCTCCTCAAAATGGAGCTCACACTCGGCCAGCTCCACCTGACACTGGATGGAGGTGGCAAGGTGGGGATCCTCTGCCAGCCACCTCTGGCTTCTCCATGACTGGGCTCATGATGTGCTGATGGTGGCTCTGTCCAGTCACTGTCCCTTGCTTCTGGGGGCCTGTCCAGTACCACAAATGGGGCGAGGCTCTCCCAGCCCTTGAATGGTGTGGCTGCAGAAAAAGGTGGACAAAAGAGGAACAGGCCATGAACACTGATCCGTGCCCTCTGGCCTATGCCTCTCATCTCCATGAGGGAGCTTGGTCCCTGTCCCTTCCCCCATCCATGTGTGCAGTGACCCTGTGGGCGGCCCCTTTATTTCGTCCACCCCCTCCCCCTCGTTGCAGGGTGTAGCGCTGTCCATAGGAATGGGTGCTAATGGGCACTGGTGGCTGTGCCACCATCCTGGGGCTGTGGTCTTCCTGGGGTGTGGGGGGTCCTGGCCATGTATGGTGCACTTCCCCCCCACTGGACCCTTGGGAGCTCTGGGTGTACTTGGAGGGGGGTCATGGGGCTCCTCCCATGCCTGGCCAGGGGCCATCACTCTCTGGGGGGCTGCTGAAGGTCTCAGTGAGGCATGCAAGGGCACCATGTGTGATGGCTGCTGCCTGCACTTTCTCAGCTCCCTGCAAGGGGGTTTCCTGGTCCGTGCAGCCTTAAGAGCTGCTTCACGCACAGACTAGAAAGCTCCACAAGGTCTGGGCCACACGTCTCCACCTAACAGCTGATTGCCACCATGGCAGACCCCGCCTTTTCGAAAAAGTGGGGTGCAGAGCATCTACCTATGTCCGTCTTTGAAAAGAGACATTGAAACAGTGGCCTCTTCCTATTTCCTATTTGGAAGAGTGGTTTCGATTCCTGTGGCACCTAACATCAATCTCATCCTCAAAAGATCACGCAGCCTGTGTGCTACTTTGAACTGGGGCCTGCTCTTTCAAAATAATGGGCTAGTGTAGATGCAGCTCTTGTCTCTTTAAAGTGCTACATCACTGCTGCTTTGCTTTCTTACACTTTGTCTGTGACCACACTTGGCCAAAACTTTGAAATGGCCATGCAAATGACCATTTTGAAATTTACTAATGACGCGTTGAATTGAATATTCAGCGCCTCATTAGCATTTGAACGCTCCCAGCCATGGCACTTCAAAAGCGCCTCATTCAAAAGCACGCGGCTCGGTGCGGCTACATGGTGGTCCTTTTCTAAAGGACCCCACTCCTTTTGAAATCCCCTTATTTGTCTCAGCGGAGGGGAATAAGGGGATTTCGAAAGGTGAAGGGTCCTTTTGAAAAGGATCCCCGTGTAGGCACGCCGAGACGTGCACTTTTGAAAGTGAAGCTTTCGAAGTGCCATGGCCGGAAGTGTCCAAATGCTAATGAGGCGCTGAATATTCAATTCAGTGCCTCATTAGTAATCTTCGAAATGGTCATTTGCATGGCCTTTCAAAGTTTTGGCCAAGCGTGGCCACAGCTTTTATGTTCACTGACAGCTTAGTTGTAGACTGAATCGTCTACATTTGCAATAGCACAATGGCTATGTCTACACTAGCACTCTATGTCGAAGTAGCCTATTTTGACATAAGAACATCGAAATAGGCTACTTTGACGCATATCATCTACACATCCTCCACGGCTGGTGCTATTGATGTTCAACGTCGAAGTAACGATGGAGAACATCAAAAGGAGCTGCCCCGGAAGGAGATGTGGAGTGTCCACACACACAAGTGCTTCCTGTCGAAGTTAGGGGCCAGCAAAGCCCCAAGCCGCTCCCTTAAAGGGCCCCTCCCAGACACACACAGCCTGCACAGCACGAGATCCACAGAGCTGACAAGCAGTTGCAGACCCCGTGCACGCAGCATGGACCCCCAGCTGCGGCAGCAGCAGCAGCAGCAGCAGCCAGAAGCCCTGGGCTAAGGGCTGCTGCACACGGCAACCATAGAACCCCACAGAGGCTGGACAGAGCATCTCTCAACCTCTCAGCTGATGGTCACCATGGAGGACCCCACTATTTTGATGTAGCGGGAAGGGGATCATCTACACATGCCCTATTTTGAAGTTGAACATCGAAGTAGGGAGCTATTCTCATCTTCGTATAGGAATAGTGATTTCAACATCTCGCCACCTAACGTCGATTTCAACATCGAAATAGCTCATGGCACGTGTAGACGCGACACGTACTATTTCGACATTGTGCCAGCTACTTCGAAGTAGCCGGCTAGTGTAGATGCACCCAATGAGTAATGATGTTGCAAAGGAAGATAACTGTAGAGTTAAAGATAAAGATAAATTATGTAACATTTAAATATTTGCCTCAATTATCCTATAATAATTCGTAACATAATGGGAATAACTACTAAAACATTTATTTCAAGTAGTGAAGTTCTATATTTATTCAGTGAATACTTGATTGTAATGTTTCAAAAATGTTTTAGTATAGTGATCCACCACTTCATGTGTCTTTCTTATGACATATTAGCCTCATCTACACGTGCCGGCTACTTCGAACTAGCCGCGCCAACTTCGAAATAGCGCCTATCACAGCTACACGTGGCGGGCACTATTTCGAAGTTGACATCAACGTAAAGCAGCAACATATCGAAGTCTCTATCCCCATCAGGAGATGGGAATAGCGCCCTACTTCGACGTTCAACGTCGAAGTAGGGAATGTGTAGCGGTTGCACATCCCGCAACATCAAAATAGTGGGGTCTGCCATGGCAGCCATCAGCTGAGGGGTTGAGAGACGCTCTCTCCAGACCCTGAACTCGATGGTCGCCATGTGCAGTGGCCCCTTAAAGGTCCCCGCCCCCTACCTTCCTGTGCAGGAAGCTGAGAGTGTGCAGGTGGCAGCCCAGCCATGTGGCCAGCCTGCACGTCTCTGAGCAGTCACACCAACCCCCCACTGCTGTGATGGCCACCCCCCAGCCCCCTAAGCGCCCCCAGGGCACCCCCCCAAGGGGAGCCAGGGCTCCCAGACCGGCAGCCAGGATGGGAAGCGGCAGCGGGGCACCTCCTGGATGGAGGCTGAGCTTCGGGACCTGCTGGGGCTCTGGGGGGAGGAGGAGGTGCTCCAGGTAATGGGGAGCAAGAGGCGGAACGTGGATGCGTTCGCTCGACTGGCTGAGGGCCTGGCCGCCCGGGGTCACCCTGCCCGCACTCCTGACCACGTCAGAAGTAAGGTGAAGGAGCTGTGGCAGGGTTACATCTGGGCCTGGGATGCAGCCGGCCAATCTGGGGCCGCCCCCATCACTTGCCCCTTTTACAGGGAGCTCAGGGCCATCCTGGGCCCCCGGCACACCTCCTCCCCTCCGGCGACTCTTGATACCTCAGCCAACGACCCCAGCAGGCCCCAGAGGTGGAGTCCACCCCGGAGGTAAGCCCCACACCCCAGGGGCCCCCCAGGAGCCCACCACTGGGGCACTGGAGGAGGAGGAGGAGGGGGAGTCCTCCTCCAGCAACACGGGGCTCTGGATCCACATCCTGTCCCGGAGCTCCAGCAGGGCGTCTGCCCACCGGGTGTCCCCCAACCGTGGGAGTGGACCATCAGGTATGTACTTCCCCAGCGCACACCCCCGGGGTTGAGGGGCAGGGGTAACAGATATGACCAGGGCCCTCCACATGCCCAGATGGGCCATGGCCCCAAGGACAGCAGTGGCATGTCCCTCAGAAGAGTGCATCAGCCCCTGCCCCCCCAGCACGACAGTGCCATGCCCCATCCCTGGGGATGGGGGGAGCAGAACCTAGGGTCCCCTGGGGGGAGGGTGTGGGACACCCATCATCATCAGCAGCAGCATCTCCCGGGGACGGGGATAGGGAACCAGCAGCAGAGGGGTGAGGGGACAAGGGCCATGGCTCAGGGCCCACACTAACGGCTGTCTCCACTCTTCTTCCCCCCTGTGTTCCACAGCTGCACCATCGGAAGGACCGGAGAATGCCAGCAAGGTGTCAGTGGTCCCGGAGAGCCCACCGGGGCCATCACTCCAGGGCAGCCCCTCGGCAGAGCACCGACTGGCCCCAGGGTGGGGACGACAGCAGAGCCACCACCATCTGAGGACGGCGACGGACCCCCAGCTGCTGGCCATCCTTCGTCGGCAGCTAGAGGTGTCCGAGCAGTGCCTGCGGGTGGAGGAGTAGCGCCTTGAAGTCCAGGAGCGGGCGCTGGCCTGGTGCCAGGAGGCATGGGGGGCCTCCATGCGCACATTTGAGTGCATCACAGACTACCTGGCCCCCCATGCCGTGCAGGCCGCTGCTCTGCCCGCCCTGCCTGCTCCACCCGCCACTCCACCCACCTCTCCACCCGTTGCTCCACCCGCCGTCACACTGCCATCCGCCACCGAGGGCCCTTCTGCCGAGGGGGACCTAGGGCCAGCTGACACCCGCCAGCCTTATCTCCCGGTCCGCCCGGCCCCCAGCCAGCCCTGGTGTGGGCTGCAGCCGAGGCATGGCTCGCGTCCACCCACCTCCAATGCTGGACTTTAGGGGGTGGGGGGCCCAGGATGTGGCCGACCCCCCTTTGTATATATTCCCTTCACCTATCTTTTGTATTAGACCCCTGTTCTGTTATGTTATGATGATACCTGCCCCCCCCATGTAAATAGGTCTCCTCTTCCTTGTCTTCCCCTTTTTTTTCCTTTCATCTTATAATATGTATATATATATATAATATTTATTTTGGCTGTACATAGTTATGATACAATAATAAGAGTTCAACATATATATTCTGGTTTCAGGAAAAACATGTCTGTTTTTATTCACAAGAAAAGTCAGGGGTGTGCTCTTGGGTGCTCTGTGGTGTGGGCGTAGGGGCAGGGAGTGTTGTGGAGGATGGGGAGTGCAGGGGGGGGACCTGCCAGCGTTCACCCCGTGGCCTTGTCGAACTGGGCCAGCAGGGCCTCCTGGACGCGGGTCCCTTCGGGGTCCATCTGACGACTGGGGGCAGTGGGTGGCTGCACATCGGCCCTGCCGGCCTCCACAGCCCAGCCCTGAAAGGAGGCCTCCTCCTTGCTCTCCACCAGGTTGCGGAGGGTGCTGCACGTGCCCACAACCTGGGGGATGTTGGTGGGGCCCGCATCAAGGCAGGTGAGGAGACACCTCCAGCTCCCCTTGAGGCGGCCAAATGTGCGCTCCACCACCTGGTGCGCATGGTTCAGGTGCATGTTGAAGTGCTCCTGGCTGGCAGACAGATGGCCCGTGTAAGGGTGCATGAGCCAGGGCCGGAGGGGGTATGCTGCGTCTGTGATGATGTAGAGGGGCATGGTGTTGTCCCCCACAGGGATCTCCCGCTGGGGGATGTAGGTCCCCACCTCCAGCCGGAGGTACAGGCCGGAGTTCCGGAATACCCAGGCATCGTGGGTACTGCCAGGCCAGCCCACATTTATGTCCAGGAAGTGGCCCCGGCTGTCCACCAAGGCCTGGAGGACCACAGAATGGTAGCCCTTCCTGTTTAGGTAGTGTCTGCCACTGTGCTCCAGGGCGTGGATGAGGATGTGGGTCCCATCCAGACCCCTGAAGCAACTGGGGAAGCGCAGGGTTGCAAAGACCACGATGGCGGCATCCGGGTCCCCAAGCCTCATGAGCCTGTGGAGGAACAGGGCATTGATGGCGCGGACAACCTGCAGGGGAAGCACATGGAGAGCACCAGTGAGGGGTGTGCAGGGTGTGTGTGGCCCTCCCCTGCAAGGGCTGCCTCCCCCTCCCCCCGTGGGTCCTCTTACCTCCATGAGGACAGCCCCGACGGTGGCCTTGCCGACACCAAACTGCTGGCCCACGGATCAGTAGCTGTCTGGAGAGGTCACCTTCCAGACAGCGATGCTGACCCGTTTCTCCACACTGAGGGCACACCGCATGAAGGTGTCCTGGTGCCTCAGTGCGGGGGTGAGCCACTGGCATAGCTCCAGAAATGTCTGCCGGCTCATGTAAAAGTTATGGAGCCAGCGGTCTTCATCCCACTCTCCGAGCACCATCTGCTCCCACCAGTCGGTGCTCGTGGTGTAGCTCCACAGCTGGCCGCGTGTGAGGCGGGTGGGGGGGTGGGGTGCTGCAGGGTTGGGAGTTGCTTCCTCCTCCCCTGAGGGCAGCTCCTCCTCTGTGGCTAGGATGTGATCAGCTGCCTCCTGCATGGCATTGAACAGGGCGAGCACTGTTCCTACAGGGGCGGCTGGGTGGACCTCTGGCTGCTACTGCTGCTGCTGCTGCTGCTGGGGGTCCATGACTGCGTCGCTCGAGATGTGCTTGCCTATGGCTCTGCAGACCATGTGCTGTGCAGGCTGCGTGTGTCTGGGAGGGGCCCTTTAAGGGAGTGGCTAGCTGTTGCCCCGGAAGTGCTAGTCCACCCTGTGACCCTGTCTGCAGCTGTTCCTGGGACCCTTATTTCGATGTGTGCTACTTTGACATGTAGACATTCCCTCGCAGCACCTACTTCGATGTGGTACTGCCCAATGTCGACGATGAACATCGACAGCACCAGCCCTGGAGGACGTGTAGACGTTATTCATCAAAATAGGCTATTTCGATGTAGCGCTCACATGTAGACATAGCCATTCAGGCTCTAAATGGCTGCATCTACACTAGCAAGTTCTTTTGAAAGATTTTTCAAAAGAAGGGGGCTTTTTTGAAAGATCCCATGGAGTGTCTACACACAAAAATTGTTCTTTTGAAAGTAAATCAAACAAAAGTAACACTCCTTTTGAAATTGGTCTTCCTTTTGGCTGGGTCTACACATGCCCCTTCCCTTCAAAAGGGCCATGTTAATGAGCAGGTTTGAAATATGGTAATAAGGCACTGCAACAAATATGCAGCACCTCATTAGCATAATGGCAGCCGCAGCGATTCAAAAGTGCGGCTTTTTGAATCGCGCGCTGCCCATGGAGACGGGACCTTCTGAAAGTAACCCCCCCAGTTTTTGAAAGCCCTTCTTCCTATCTGTGATCGGGTGCTGTGTGGACACACTCTTTCAAAAGATCAGATCACTCTTTTAATCTGTTTTTTTTGCACGTGGATACACTCTTTCAAAAGATCTGTGTAGTGTAGATGTAGCCAGTGCGTGTGTGTCCATCCCAATAGATCAGCATCATTCTCCTCATCCTCTGCTGTTGTTGCTGCCTGAACATGCCAAGGGAGTACAAAAACCTACAACAACACTTTTCTTCTACCCTGCTGAAAAAAAAAAATAAAAATAAAATGGAGAGAGAAATCTCTGAGCTGCAATTTATTTGCAAATTTGACTCCATTAATCATTGATTAAACAGAGACTGGGAGTGGCTTGCAGCTTTCAAAGACAGTTTCTCTGCTCTGGATGTTAATATCTCCCCATTAGACTCTGACAAAGGCTCACATCCCCCTGTCTGATCTGACTTGTTTTTTCCTCTTTTGATAAGTACTGTTGATACTGGGCCATTTCCACCTTGCTGAATAGACCTTGTCAGCTCTGGCCCGCCCTCTTTAAATACCCCTCCGCACTATTTAAATACCCCTCTGAAACCACCCCCTCACTTATGCATCTGATGAAGCAGGTCTTTGCCCATGAAAGCTTATGCTCCAAAATATCTGTTAGTCTATAAGGTGCCACAGGACTTCCTGTTGTTCTTGAAGCTACAGACTAACACAGCTACCTCTCTGATTCTTAGCAATTAGTAATTAAAGCTCTCTACTTTTCATTTTACAGCTAAACATTTCTTTTTCTACCATAGTGGCTATGTCTACACTAGCCAAAAACTTCAAAATGTCCATGAAAATGGCCATTTCGAAGTTTACTAATGAAGCGCTGAAATACATATTCAGCGCCTCATTAGCATGCCGGCGGCCGTGGCATTTTGAAATTGGCGTGGCTTGCCGCTGCGTGGCTCGTCCAGACGGGGCTCCTTTTTGAAAGGACCCCGGCTACTTTGAAGTCTCTTTATTCCCATCTGCTCATAGCAATAAGGAGACTTTGAAGTAGCTGGGGTTGTTGTTGTTAAGTAAATTAAATTTTGGGTTTAGGTTTCATTTCTCTAAGAAAAGACACGTTACTTTTTTTTCTTTTTTTTTTTGTAAAACAATATTACAAAACTAAAGAAATAAGAGTTCCAGTATGCCATTTCCTCCCAGATGTTTCCCAAACTGTTATGAGAAATTCATTATCTTCTTTTCATTCTAAATACAGCTGGTCATAAAATGCTTAAAGTTCTTTGTCAGAAAATGAAATACTAATTTTGACCTAATTTCCCCTTCAAAGAAAACACTGAAATACAGTTTAGGTTCGGAATGAAATTTGTTTCAAAATTTACTCTATATCTATTTTTACATTATATTTATTTCACATCACTGGGAGTGTGTTATATGACACATGATGTTATAGATATAAGAATTGAAATATTCTGTAATTTTTAAAGATTATGGTTTATTTTTTATAAAACCATACAGGGAAGCTGATACATAATGTTTTAATCAGTTTTAAATCATAGGCTGTGACCACACTTGGCCAGAACTTTGAAATGGACATGCTAATGGCCAAATCAAAGAATATTAATGAGACACTGAACTGAATATTCAGCACCTCATTAGCATTAGCACACTTCCGGCTGTGGTGCTTAGAAACCATCGCTTTCAAATGCGCATGGATAGGCGCAGCTACACGGGGTCCTTTTCGAAAGGACCCCACATATTTCAAGACCCCCATGTAGCTGCACCGAGCCGCATGTGTTCGAAAGCGGTGCTTTCGAAGTGCCACAGCCAGAAGTGTGATAATGCTAATGAGGAGCTGAATATTAAGTTCAGCACCTGACTAGTATTCTTCGATTTGGTCATTAGCATGTCCATTTTGAAGTTTTGGCCAAGTGTGGCCACAGCCATAGACTTTAAGGAAAGAAACAAACCAGATCATCTAGTCTGATATCCAGTATATCAAAGGTCACCAACACCGCTAGTGAAACCCAACCAAACAAAATTAGACCCAAATATTATACCCAAATAATTTACCCAGGAGATTAGATTGTTGTGTGCCAGAGACAGAGAATAGGAAGGTGCAAGATGCCTGAGGACTCCTCACCTTCTGTGGTGGGGAATTCTTTACATGTGATATACCCAGAAAATACTGGTAAGTGACACCACCCAGATGCTTCAGAGGAGGGAAACCTGCATCAGCTCATTGTAAATCTTACATAGAGGTAATTCCTTCCTGACCCCACATATTGCTCAGTCAGATCTTGAGAATGCGTGCAAGAAACCCCCAACCAGACATCTGAGAGAGAAAGACTGATGCCATCTCAGAGCCCTGGCCCTCACCATCCAATGTCACATTTTTAATTATATCCATCCATCACTGATGAATCAGAGGAAAGAGATAAATCCATGGTGAATTCCTTCCTGACTCCTACAGGTGGCCAGCTGAAACCTGGAAGCACACTCTTTTAGGAATATAAGACATAATTTGGAAGTGACCCTTCCCCCGATTTCTGAAACTTCCTCACTGTGATCACAAGCAATGCTGCTATGAAAATGAATTAATAATTTTTATTAATATTAAAAAATTGCCCCCATTACTTCTATTGGGGGGCCTGTTTGAATCTTCACCCCTATGTTGGTTGGAAACCTTCATCCAATATCCAGCCTGAATTTGTGCATGGTCATGTTATAACTACTTATTCTTGTGCCAGTGTTATCTGTTATCTTAAACAGCTCTTCACCTTTGAGGTATTTACATAGGCAATGTATTTATAAAGAGCAGTTATATTCCCTCTCCTGGGGAAGGAGGGGGCAAACTACAGCACCTTTGGGTAAATGGCTCTCTGGAGTGTGTGGGTGCCTGGGTTTAGGTGTTCTGGGCCTGGGTTTGTCTGTTTATTTGGTGTTTGGAGTGCTGAGCTGTCTGTTTGTTTGTTTGAAAGGCCATGTGCTCAGGCTGGCCATGTGCTCAGGCTGCGTGCCAATTGGCTGAGTGGTCGTCAGAGGGAGGGGCTCTCTCAGGTAGGCCAGAGCTCTAAAGCCCTGCTGGCAAGCGACCAGGGAGCATGCGACTGGGTGCATGCGACCAGGGTGGTTGCTAACAGGAGGGAGTTTTGAGAGGGGAATTTAGAGGGGGAGCTTAGAGGGAGCTAGTTACTTCTTCAGGTGTAAGAGGCAGCATCATCCCCAACTGCTGGCTGGAGCTGAGGGACCCGCTGCAGCAAGAGGAGCAGGGGGGGTGAGATTGAGGGATGTCAGTGGTGGGCAAGTGGTTTGGGGGCGTCTGGTACAGCTGTGAGGATGGCAGCATCCACGGAGGCTGCTTGCGGCATGCTGGCCCAGATTGCACGGCTTCCAAGCCCAGTCCAGCGCTCCCTGCATGCACGCGCCGCACCAGATCTGTGGGGCTCCAGGGACAGCCGTAGCCAGAAGAAGAGTTGGTAGCTTTGGCTGGGACCCAGGGTGGGGCTGGGCTGCGAGATCGGCGCCTTCCTGGAGGACGTGGGGCTGCAGCAGCATGTGGCCAGGTGTGGAGAGGCCAGGGGAAGGGGGACCTGGGGGCAATGAGAACTGATAGGGGTCAGTGTGGTGCAGTTGGGAGACATGGGAGTGGATGGGGGAAACGGGGACAGGGAGGAAGGATCTGGGGGGAGATGGTAGTCAATGAGAGGCAGAGGGGTGGGGAGGAGGGTGCTGGGGAGGTGAGGTGGTTGTCACGGGGAGCTTTGGGGACATGTGGTGCCAGGGAGGTGCAAGAGGTAGTGGGACCATACCCACGTTCTACATGCCCCACTGCCTTGTGGGTTATCCTGAAAAAGAGCAAGGCTAAGGGAGTAAACCCTGACAGAAAATCCAGAGGGGAGTCCTAAGGCGGTTCTGTGTCAACTTCTGGCATTGACCCGGCAACTTCTGCAGGTGAGCTGGTACCAGACGTAGTGGTTATCCTCTCCTTTGGACTATATCAGTAAAGCCGAGAGGGGAACACTGGCATCTGGGCAGCCCAGGGTCCCAATAATCGCCCAAGCGCGCGCCTGGAGAGGTACTCCAGCATCGCTAACAGTGTTGAACCAACACGGGAGGTAACAGATACCGGTTATAAGCTCTTGCTCGATTGGCGTAGAGAACGAGCACCAGGGGTTGCCTCCGATGGTGGGAGAGATCATCGCATCTCACTGGACAGTCACCACCTGCCTCAAGCTGGGCAGCCCCCAGCCAATAGGGTACTGTCCCGCCACAGTTCACCTGCCTTACTGGGTGCATGAGGCTGAAGGTTCCCAAATCTGACAAGTGACCTGAAAGCTGAGCACCAGGCAAACCAATAAGAAGATCAACAAGAAAAGGAAAGCACCAAAGTTTTAAGCTTGCTTGCTGGAATGTGCGGACCATGCTGACAGGTCTGACTGAAGATCTTCAGGACATCAGCAACACCCAAAAGACCACTGTCATCAATGAGGAACTGAAGAGGCTCCAAGTTGACATTGCTGCTCTGCAAGAGACACGTCTCGCAGATTCGGGATCCCTAAAGGGAAAGGACTACACCTTTTTCTGGCAGGGTAAAGCCCAAGAAGAACCCAGGGAGCATGGTGTTGGCTTCACCATCAGAAACACCCTTCTACAAATGGTGGAATTAGTCACGGGTGGATCAGAAAGACTCCTTCAGGTCATACTTCAAACTCACGCCGGTCCTGTCCACCTGATCAGTGCTTACGCCCCAACCCTGTACGCTGCACTGGAAGTAAAAGACAAGTTTTATGACGTGCTTAGTGCTGCCATAGCGCAAATACCTGCTCGCGAACAACTGTACATACTGGATGACTTCAATGCAAGAGTTGGAGCCAATTGTGACTCATGGCCTTCCTTCTTAGTCCACTTTGGTGTGGGAAAAATGAATGATAATGGTCAGCATCTTCTCGAACTTTGCACGTACCACAATCTGTGCATCATAAACACATTTTTCCAAACCAAGCCACAGCACAGAGTGTCAGGGAGACATCCACGCTCAAAATACTGGCATCAACTAGATGTGGTCATCGCTAGATGTGATAACCTCAAAAACGTCCTTCTGACATGCAGCTATCATAGTGCTGACTGCGATACAGATCACTCATTAGTTTGCTCCAAACTCAAGGTGATTCCCAAGAAGCTGCACCACTCTAAACCAACTGGAAGGCCCCACATCGATGCCAGAAAGACGGCTAACTCAGACAGAGCTGAAAAATTCAGAGCGACCCTAGAGGAGAATCTGCGCAGCAACCCTGGGGATGTCGATGTGACATCCAGATGGCAGCATCTGAGGGAAACAATGTACAACACGGCCTTGTCGGTGTTTGGAAGAAGAGCTAGAAACACAAATGACTGGTTCGAAGCTAACTCCGATGAGATGATTCCAGCCATCGAAAAAAAGCACGCTGCACTCCTGGAGTACAAACATTCGCCAAGCCAGAATACCCTGCAAGGGCTCAAAGCAGGCAGAAAAACAATACAGCAGATGGCCAGGCGCTGTGCCAACAACTACTGGCCCGAGCTATGCAGCAGCATCCAGACCAGTGCTGACTTTGGTAACCTCAGGGGAATGTTTGAGATCATCAAGAACGCATTAGGACCCACCCAGAACAAGATGGCACCTCTGAAATCCAAATCTGGTGAACTCATCACTGACAAAGCCAAACAGATGGAGCGCTGGGTCAAGTACTACTCCAAGCTGTACTCACGCGAGAACATTGTGGTCAACTCAGCCCTCGATGCTGTCGAACTCCTACCAGTAATGGACGAACTGGACCAGGAACCAACTGTGGATGAACTCAAGAAAGCCATCGACAACATTGCAGTAGAAAAGGCCCGGGGCCAGGATGTTATACCACCAGAGGTAATCAAGTGTGCTACAGACACTCTCCTGGAACCCCTTCATGAGCTACTGTGCCTGTGCTGGAGAGAGGGAGAGGTTCCACAGGACATGCACGATGCTAACATCATAACCTTGTATAAGAACAAAGGAGACAGAACCGACTGCAACAATTACCGTGGAATCTCCCTCCTAAGCATCACTGGTAAACTGTTCGCTCGCGTCATCCTTGGCAGACTCCAGAAGATTGCTGAGAGGGTGTATCCCAAATCACAGTGAGGATTCCGTGCAGAGAGATCTACTGTCGACATGGTCTTCTCTCTGAGGCAGCTGCAGGAGAAAAGCAGGGAGCAGAGGAAGCCACTCTATATTGCCTTCATCGACCTAACCAAGGCCTTTGACTTGATCAGCAGGGATGGACTGTTCAAACTGCTCCACAAGATAGGCTGTCCACCACAGTTACTCAAGATGATCCAGTCTTCCCACGAAGACATGAGAGGAACCGTCCAATACGATGGCACATTATCGGATGCTTTCAGCATCAGGAGCGGCGTCAAACAAGGATGCGTCCTTGCTCCAACATTGTTCGGGATCTTCTTCTCACTCCTCCTTAAACACGCCTTTGGATCTGTGGGAGCACGAGCACCTGGTGGCTGGGCCTCACTCGCACGGCACAATGACCATACACTCCATCTTGGAACACTATCATACAACGGCGGGAAGGTCTGAAGCCAGGCCAGGAGAAAGAAATCAGAAAGTTGCCAAGTAATTGGAGAGTCATCAAAGAGAACATCCTGACAAGCAGATAGTAAGTCCCCAAAGAGAACAGCTGGGGCAAGTAGCTGGAAGGCCCCCAGAGAAAACATCTTGATTGTGCAACATCAGAGGGTCCCAGGGGGAGATACAGAAAATGACCAAGGACAGAGGAAATCTTGTAACATGTTCTGACAGGTCGGGAGGATAGAAAGTCCAAATTAGGTAACAAACACTTTAATTGGCCAGGTATTGAACCCCCAAGTAAGAAACAGTATAAAAGGTGATTTAGCAGGGGCAAGGGTGTGGGCTTCTGGACATGAGGCGGAGGCTAGCAACTTCCAGTCCAGACAGCAGACCCCAGCCTGATCACCCGGACGTCACCCCCACAAAAGGTCCCAACCAAGCCGTATCTTTGACTTGAAGGACCGCTGTAACGTAGTTGTTGGTGAGATGTGGGAGCATTGGATGTTATTGGTAAGTCACATGTAATTATATTCAGCTATATGTAACCTAGTGTTTAGCCTATGCCAAATAAATAAATAAATAAATAAATAAGACAAGTGTTAAGTAATTGTAGTTACGAATAAATGAATCAATCACTATTGGTAAATACCACTAGCAGGACTAGCTGGGGCTGTATAGAGAATTATTGGGACTTAGAACAGCCACAGGGCATAGTGGTGTTCACAATCGGAGTGTTATTGTTCCTGGTACGCATAATACTATGGAAACCTAGGTTTTAAAGTAGATACACTGAATCACTTATTGCTGCTACACTATATAAGGCTGTTATAGTGGTGGGGTGGTCAGTCCCAGGCCACCCAACCCCCCCCGCTGTATCAAACCCCACGCGCACCCACGGGACCCAGAGTAGGTCGGCACATCGTCAGGATCTTCAACAGAGGGCATCTTTTTGCACACAAGATCTGATGGGAAACTGTTTAATCTTGCAAGGCTGAAAGCTAAATCTAAGGTGCGGGAAGTCCTCATCAGAGACATGCTGTTCGCAGATGATGCTGCTGTCATGTCACACACAGAAGACCAGCTTCAGAAGCTGCTGGAACAGTTCTCCAAAGCATGCAAGGACTTTGGGCTTACCATCAGCCTAAAGAAGACAAGTTCAGTTTCTCAGGATGTTGCTGTTTCTCCATCAATCAGCATTGACAACTATACGTTAGAGGTCATTCACGAGTTCATTTACCTCGGGCCCACCATCACTGACACCCTGTCCTTGGAGACTGAGCTAAATAGGAGGATCGGTAAAGCAGCCACAACTCTGTCCAGACTCAGCGAGAGAGTGTAGAATAACAACAAGCTGTACACTCACACCAAAATGCAAGTCTACAGAGACTGCATCCTCAGCACCCTCCTTTACGGCAGCGAGACTTGGACCCTGTACGCCCGCCAGGAAAAGAGGCTGAATGTCTTCCACTTGTGCTGCCTGAGGTGCATCCTTGGAATATCGTGGAAGGACAGTGTCCAACACTACCGTCCTTGAGCAAGCTGGAATCCCAACTTTGCACACCCTCCTCAGGCAGCGGCGGCTCCGCTGGCTTGGTTACGTCTACAGGATGAATGATGGAAGGATCCCAAAAGACATCCTGTATGGCGAGCTAGCCTCTGGCAAAAGACCTCCTGGACGCTCCCAGCTGCTCTACAAAGATGTTTGCAAGAGAGACCTCAGGGAAGTAGACATCAAGCCAGACAGCTGGGAGGAGCTGGCAGACAATCGCAGCAGATGGAGGCAGGAACTATACAAGGGCCTTCAGAAGGGTGAGTTGAGTATCAGACAGCTAGCAAAGGAGAAGCGAACCCACAGAAAGCACAGCAAGGACCTGCCAGACACCCATTACATATGCAACAGATGCAGCAAGGACTGTCACTCTCGTGTGGGTCTTCTCAGTCACAGCCGACGCTGCAAATGAGGATGCCAAACGGAACTACGAAGGGCAAGTTCCATAGTCTACGTAGACTGAAGGATGCTACATATATACACACATATTCCCTCTCAGTCTTCTTTTTGCTAGACTGAATATGCTCATCCAGTTTCCTCTCATAAATTAAGCTCTCAGTTTCTCTGATCAGCAGAAACTCTCTTCTCTGGACCTGTTATAGGTTAAATTCATCTTTCATGAATATGGATGGCTGGAATTGTACACATTTTTCCAAATGAAGTCCTACGAGCCCCTTGATCTTTGGCATAAACACCTCTTACTCTGTACTGGAAATCCTTCACCTAATACATCCTAGGAACACACATGCCTTTTTCACAGCCACACCACACTGGTAGTTTATAATCATCCTTCAATTGACCCACATACCCATGTCTCACTACTATTATATCATATGCTATTGAATTTCATCCCATTTCCATCACACTAAATTTTAAGGTCATGCAGAACTTTCTGTTGCCGATTTCAATCCTCTTTTGTATTTCTGAAGCCTCTCTTATCTTATTAGTATATTCTCACTCTTCGGTCAAGGTTGTTAATAAAAATATCACTCCCAAGACTGATCCAAAGAAACCCCACTAGAAACTCCATCTTATCTTTTATAGATCAAAGTATATCCTGTTATTCTCATAGTATTGGCATATTATTTTAAGATAGCATACTGCGTCAAGTCATGTTGTATAATGCACTGCTACTGATGGTATGAACTAATGTGTAAATAATAAAATAAAAAGGAAACAATTCTGAAAAATTCCAAACATACCTAAATGTCTCTAAAACTTTTTCTCAGCATTTGTGTTTTGCAGAAATCTTTAAAAAATATCTTTTTTTCAGTTTGGAAGGAAAATTATATATGAAATGTTAAAGCAACTCTAATCCTAAAATAGTCCTAATACATTTCCTCTATCCTCACCACCTCCCCACTCTTTTGTTCTGATCATTTTTTCTTTTTGTTTCTGTTTTTGCAGTACCTTCCATGTTTCCCCATCTTGTCTTTCTGTTTGCCCCAAGCACTTACATTCCTTTAATAAATAAAAACTTGTTTCCTTCTTCTTTTCCCACACGTCAGTTGGCTTAGCCTCTCAACACTTCCTCCTTATATTACCAGCATTGTCAATAATTTGCTTTTTCATGCCAACTACAAACATCAGCCACTGTCTTGCTTCTCTTCGTGAAACAATCACGCAACTTGAACACAAACGACTACTTTCACCTTTTCTCTATAATGCCTTTGAGAAAATAGCTTTCTTTGATCTCAGGGATAGTCTCTCAAGGAACAGCATCTCAACAAGATTCTTGCCAGTTAATCTGGGAGTAACTCTTGCCATAATAGTGAAACAATCTTCTTAATTGACCTTCCTGCTTTGGAGGGCCCCTTCTCTCTCATATTCACTAGATGGGAGGACACTTGCAGAAATCTCTTGTTAGAGAACTGGCTTTTAGTCAGGTGAAGGAGAATGTCTTACCTTCAAAACAAACAGCTTGAATCCACTTCCTCCTGACAATAGGCTTAGAAACATAAATCAAAGTACAACAATGCATGTAGTTCACTAAGGATGAGAGGAATACACAGCTGGGCTCTGCTTCTCCAGAAGCTTTTGGCACTAGGTGGGCATAGATTATAACTCACACACTGTTTATGTGAATCAAATCATTTTAATTAGGAAGAACCCCAGGAAATATCCTGTTAGTTCCTTTGAAAAAAAATTCCTTAGGCTGGACCAATGTATCGAGGTATGATAATTAATGGATATGTTTGTGTATTTTTATTGGGAAGATGCAATGCTTTTTTCTACAAACCATTTCTCTGATATAACAGCAACCCACTATTTTCTACTACAATTGACTACTATTGACTACTATTTACTAGTGCATGTCAATATGGTAGCAGTGTTTTGGGCCTGAACATAACCATTAATATGGGCCACTTTCAAAGATTTGCTGAGCTGTATAAATATTCTCCTTCTCTTATTCTGATCCCATACATCAAATCACATTTTCTTGTGTTTCCTATGGTGGTTTCAGTTCTGTCAACCAGTTCTCTATGAAGCATCACAAAGTTTCATACTTTGTCTCCTAAAACATTTTGTTTTCTCATTGATCTTTTGGTCTGCTTGTCATATGCTACACAAAAATATTAAGTAATGACCCTAATAACAACCTTGAACAAAAAATTGTTGTCTCAGTATCTTTGGGTGTGTCTCGACTGGGAATTAACTTCGAAGTTAACTTCGAAGTTAGCCACTGCATCTAAGTAGCCAGCAGAGAGTTTACACACATTTTACCTTAGTTCAAAGTTAACTTCGAAGTAGGGAGCCCAACTTCAAAGTCCTTACTCTGTTCCTGGGAATGAAGTGGTGCCTTACAATTCAAAGTTTAATTTCAAATAGGGTATGTGTAGATGCTCTACTTCCAAGTTGAAAGCTGTACTTCGAATTATGCAAGTTCTAAGTTATTTTTGTAGTGTAGACACAGTCTTTGAGAGGAATGGATATGAGACAGAAATGTACCCTTTTAATCACAGAGAAATACTCAAATAAATAAAGCAGGTCTTTGCCCACAAAAGCTCGTGATCCAAAATATCTGTTTCTCTAGAAGATGCCACAGGACTTCTTGTTGTTTTCGAAGATAGACTAACATGGCTACCTCTCTGAAACCTAAATACAATTTCATCTCTTCACCCTTCCTCTTTTGGGACCACATGTAGAAAAAAAAACAACCTTCCTAAAAAGCAGAAATGATAGGTTTGTTCTAATGGGTGAGCCGATGCTATCATGTGCATGGCAAATTGATATTCTCGTAGGAATAGTAGAATGCATAGATTACTAAATTTCTATCACGTTCTCTATTGAACAGTCTATTGAACACTAATAACACTTAACCACTAGAAAATGCTGATAAATATTTGTAATTATTTTAACAAATATATTTTGGTATTTATCAAAAATTCATACAATTTCCTAAAAGATTTAAGCTCATGGTTTATAAGAAGTTTGAGATCATCAGTGTTATGTTGCAAAGTAGGCTTGACAGGAACTGAAAAATAGAATGCATGAAAAATTGGTTCCTTTCAAGTCATCTTTGAAAGCATGGCCTTAAACTACTTATTTTTAAAGTCGATTTAGTTCATAAAAGCAGTTTGCTGAAGAATTTATTTCACAGTTCACTAAATAATTGTTCACAACTTCTCAAGCCATGTTTAAGGTTTGTACAAATGACAACTTGGAAAAAATAGGAAAATAAAAGTTCAGTTGTCCATGCTATGAGAATGATAAGAACTTTAGTGCTGTTGAGAGCCTGAAATAACTTGTTTGAAGTCTGATACTGTGGCACGGGAAAGGGGACATACCCAGGACTGCAAATCTACAGATAGACTAGCCTTTTTTTTTCATATAAAATCATCTGCTACTATATTTTTAAGATTTTTTTTTCTTGGAAATACTTGAGGGGTGTAGAAAGCACATACAGCTTTATTTCACCTATGGCTACAATTCTACGAGATCATCCAGTTCAGGCATCACCAATAAGCATTGTTCTTTACAGCACATGGACCTTCACAGCCAAAGTTTTAAAACTCCCAAGCAATCTGTCCTCTGTGACTCCCCTCATACCACATCATGGTGCCTTTCCAACAGAGCAATATGTTGTTCATATTTAATATAATTTTGCCCTTTCTTAACTTTGTACCAGTATTACTTATTTTTCTGTCTTTTATTCCTCCATGAGCCTTATCTACACGAATGAAGATATATGGATTTACAGCAAAGCAATACCTAGGTTTGTTGACACTAAAGCAGGTCAAATAATGAACTTGTGATTTTTTTTAAATGAAATAGACTATTTTTCTCTATGCTTTTTACATAGCTATGTCAGAGTTTTAGGACAGCTGCAGGGTGTTGGTGAAAGCTTTTGAAAATGACAAAAATTACATGAATTTTAGTGTGAATGATTTATTTCCTGAATACTTGTACTGACAGTTTTTTTTTGTTGTTCATCAATTGTCATTCTTCCTTTTTAAAAAACTAGCATCCAATCAGAGAGTAAACAGAAGATGTCTCAGAGGGGAGCTGTGCTACTCTGTATCTGTAAAAACTTCACCTGATGAAGTGAGTTTACTTACAAAAGCTTATGCCCTAATAAATTCATTGGTCTCTAAGGTGCTACAGGACTCCTCGTTGTTTTTACAATATGTGATTTACATGACCTATTGTGGACAACCAACTGTAAACACTCAAAATCAACACTTTGCAAACAAACTGTAGATAATATTTGTACAAACAAGTTCTTAAGTGAATACTTATTTAGGCCTGTCTAGGGGTTCTGCAACTGCATCCAGTAACATTACATAATGACAACAGTTTGCAGCTGTTGGTGAGTAGGGGAACCTTCTCTAACGTGTTCTCGCTTATAGCCCAGTGACATAGCCCAGATCAGATGTGCAGACTAAGGTAAGTGCCTGTTTCCAAGTCTGCTCTCCAGATCACTCCTTACTATGCCCCTGCTCCTCCAAGTCACAGGAGAATCTCCTTATAGCCTCAGTAAGTGGAGATCATCCCAGGCAGTGATCCAGAGGCTCTTCTACATCAGTCATGGCTCACCTTTCTTTGTCTCCATAGGGGCCCTTCGTGGCTCTGCAGTGGGGTCTGGTCCATATGGTGTGACTCTCCTGCAACCTCTCTGCAATGCCAATTAGTATAGTACTACTCCGTTACTTTGTTCATCCTGGCTGGGCTGGTCTCTTACTTGTTCTGCATGCATCGTGACCACGTGCAGCTAGTGAGGATAGAGAGGGCCTTATTGGCTCAGAATTACTCATTAAGCCTTCATTCTTGAGCAGGGGTGACCAGTGAGGGAGGTCTGTAGGAGTACTGGCCATGTGACCCTCCCCGCCAAGAGAATCTCCCTCTGTCCCAGGCCCTGCCTTTCCCTGTCTCTGTTACACCTCACCCTGCCTTTTCCCCCGCCCCCAAATTAAGGTGACCCAGAGGACTAGTGGGGCTTGGGACTAGCATTGACAGAGAGGGGTCCACTCACCCCCCCCACCCCGCTACAGTCACTGACAGAGGAAGGGGAAGCAGAGCAATATGGTCCCAGCTCACTCTACTCCACCTTCTGCCAGCAATTGCAGGGCCTGTCCTGCCCCTTCCCCAGCCAAATCAGTGGGAGAGCAGAGAGAGCTAGGGCTGCCTTGCTCTACTTCTCCTGCCATTGCTGGTGAGTACAGGGGGGGCTGGAGCCCTACTGTGGGAGCCAGATCCCCTTGTTAGCCCTTGCTGGCTGCCAGACAGCCCTTTGTGCATCCCACTCACAGGCTGCGTCTACACGTGCACGCTACTTCAAAGTAGCGGCACCAACTTCGAAATAGCGCCCGTCACGTCTACACGCGTCGGGCGCTATTTCGAAGTTAACTTCGACGTTAGGCGGCGAGACGTCGAAGTCGCTAACCTCATGAGGAGATAGGAATAGCGCCCTACTTCGACGTTCAACGTCGAAGTAGGGACAGTGTAGACGATCCGCGTCCCGCAACGTCGAAATTGCCGGGTCCTCCATGGCGGCCATCAGCTGGGGGGTTGAGAGACGCTCTCTCCAGCCCCTCAGCTCACTGGTGGCCGCGTGGAGCGGCCCCTTAAAGGTCCCCTCCCCCGCCCTGACTGCAGGAGGCTGTGGCAATGTGCAGGCTCCTGCCTGCACCCGCGGCGAGCCTGCACAGCCCTCAGCCCCTGACACCGGCCATGGCTGCCCATCAGCCCCCCCAGCGCCCCCAGGGGACCCCCCCCAAGGGCAGCCAGAGCAGCCAGGGCAGCCAGAGGGCCACGCAGTCTGGGAAGCGGCAGCGCGGCCCCTCTTGGACGGAGGCCGAGATGCGGGACCTGCTGGGGCTCTGGAGCGAGGAGGAGGTGCTCCAGGTAATGGGGAGCAAGAGGCGGAACGCAGATGCATTCGCTCGGCTGGCCGACGGCCTGGCTGCCCGGGGTCACCCTGCCCGCACTCCTGACCACGTCCGCAGTAAGGTCAAGGAGCTGTGGCAGGGTTATGCCCGGGCCCGGGATGCGGCCAGCTGATCTGGGGCCGCCCCCGTCACTTGCCCCTTTTACAGGGAGCTCAGGGACATCCTGGGCTCCCGGCACACCTCCTCCCCTCCGGCCACCCTTGACACCTCAACTGACGAGCCCGAGCAGGCCCTGCAGCCGAACTCCGCCCCGGAGGCAAGCCCCGCACCCCGGGGGCCCCCCCCGGAGGCCATCCCCGGGACATCGCGGCAGAAGGAGGAGGAGGAGGAGGAGGGGGGCTCCTCCTCCACAGAATCCAGCCTGCAGATCCTCCTCCTGCCATCCCGGAGCAGCAGCAGGGCCTCTGACCCCCGGGGATCTCCGGACCGTGGGAGTGGACCCACAGGTAGGTACCCCTCTCTGGTGGACACCCTGGGGCTTGAGGGGCGGGGGGAACAGAGATGTGTCCAGGGCCCCCCACACGCTCACATGGCCATGGCCCCAAGGACACTAGGGCAATGGCCCTCACAGCACTGCAGCCATCAGCCCCTGCCCCCTGCCACCCTGCATGACAGTGCCATGTCCCATCCCCGGGCGAGGGGGGAGCGGAACCTCGAGGGGCCCCCGGGTGGAGGGGGTGGGACACCCCACAGCAGCAGCATGTGATGGAGTGGGGGGAGTGCCAAAGGGAGACTCAGGCTACATATCACCCACCAGAGCCGAGGAGCTCCCAGGGCCAAAGGAGTATCCTGGCGCTACAGCTGGCAGGTGACACCTCTGCCCTGAGCAAACAGGAGGGAGGAGCCGAGCTGGCTTGGAATTGGGGGGCGAGGGCGGGGGCCACAGGTAGAGGCTAGGGGAAGGGAGAGCTGGTAGGCAGCCAGCCAGAGGAGGGGGAAAGCTGCATCGCAGAGGGGCCCCCCTTGGGGTCTTCCCCCCACGACGGGTTGGAAGGACTGTCTCTTCCGACAGCTGGGGCTGTCACTCCTGCCAGAAACTGGCCATCTGTGGCCTAAGAAAGCTCTCCTGCTCTCAGACCCTTCGGGGTGAAGTGAGAGTCGCTCCCACCAGGGGACGGGGTGCAGGGCAGGGGGACCCCTGAACCCCATCCATCACAGCAGCATCTCCCGGGGACGGGGATGGGGAACCTGCAGCACAGGGCTGGGGGGACAAAGGCCACGGCTCGGGGCCCACACTGACGCCTGTCTCCATTCTTCTTTCCCCCCTCCTCTCCTGTGTCCTGCACCTGCACCTGCACCATCCGAAGGACCGGAAGAGAGCGCTGGCGAGGCCTCGGTTGTCCTGGAGAGTACTCCGGGACCCTCGCTCCAGGGCAGCCCCTCGGCCGAGGAACGACCGGCCCCGCGGAGGGCCAGACGGCGGACCCCGCGCCTGCTACCAGCGGCGGCCACGGACCCCCAGCTGCTGGCCATCCTCCGCCGGCAGCTGGAGGTGTCAGAGCAGCACCTCCGGCTGCAGGAGCAGGCGCTGGCCTGGCGCAGGGAGGCATGGGGGGCCTATATGGAGACCATCAACCGGCTGGTTGACTACCTGGCCCCCCATGCCGCGCCGGCCGAGCCACCGCCCGCCATGCCCGCTCCTCCAGCCCCACCACCAGCTGCTACAGCCGTTGCCGGGCCGTCCGCCGTCGCCCCACCACCTCCCCGCGAGGGCCACCGCGCCGAGGGACCCCTGGAGCCACCCAAGACTCGCCGGCGCCGCTACCTTCCTGTGGAGCCCGCTCCCACCCAGCCGCGGACCAGACTGCAGGCCCGGCGGAGCTCCCGGCCGGGCACGCCCAGTGCTGGGCTGTAGGGGCGAGGGGCCCGGGACGTGGCCCGCCCCCTTGTTGGACATACTTTTGTTGGACTGCTTTATTTTGGTGCCCCTGTTTGCCCCGTCCCCCCTCTGTAAATAGTTCGCCCCATTCTCCTCCCTGCTTTTCTTTTTTGTTGATGGCGCACAGTTCTCTGCTTTGTTGTTGTATATTGTTTTATTTGTGCACATCTTGCTTTTGTTGAACGTTTGTCCCTCCTTTTTGGTTTCTGTTTCACATATTTATTTATTTACCAAAAAAAAAAAAAATTCGTTAAGACAAAAAAAACATTTACGTTCACCCACAAGTTCGTGCTGTCATTTCTCCTGGACAAGTGGGGTGGGGCGGTGGGGTGCTCCATGGTGTGGGCGTTGGGGCAGGAGTGTGGGGGAGGAAGGGGCGGGCAGTAGGGGGCCTGGGCAGAGTTCACCCCGCGGCCTGTTGCTCGAAGTGGGCCAGCAGGACTCCCGGACCCGGGTCCTCTCTGGGTCCACCTGCCGACTTGGGGCAGCAGGTGGCTGCACGTGTGCCCTGGAGGCCTCGGCGGCCCAGCCCTGAAGAAAGCTCTCCCCCTTGCTCTCCACGAGGTTGTGCAGGGCGCAGCAGGCACCCACAATCTGGGGGATGTTGTTGGGGCTGGCATCCAGGCGGGTCAGGAGACATCGCCAGCATCCCTTGAGTGGCCAAATGAGCGCTCCACCACCTGGCGCGCACGGTTCAGGCGCTCGTTGAAGTGCTCCTGGCTGGCGGAGAGGTGGCCCGTGTAGGGGCGCATGAGCCACGGCCGGAGGGGGTAGGCCGCATCCGCGAGGATGCAGAAGGGCATGGTGGTGTCCCCCAGAGGGATCTCCCGCTGGGGGATGTAGGTCCCCGCCTCCAGCCGGCGGCACAGGCCCGAGTTGCAGAAAACCCGGGCGTCGTGGGTGCTGCCAGGCCAGCCCACGTAAATGTCTTGGAACCGTCCCCGGCTGTCCACCAAGGCCTGCAGGACGACTGAATGGTAGCCCTTCCGATTGAGGTATCGGCCGCCACTGTGGTCCGGGGCGCGGATGGGGATGTGAGTCCCATCCAGAGCCCCGAAGCAGTTGGGGAAGCCCAGGGTGGCAAAGGCGGCGACAGTGGCCTGTGGGTCCCCCAGCCTCACGAGCCTGTGCAGGAGCATGGAGTTGATGGCACGCACGACCTGCAGAGAAAGCACATGGGACAGCCCCAATGAGGGGTGAGCAGGGTGTGCGTGGCCCTGCCCTGCCCTGGCCCCCCTGCCCTGCTCTGCCCTGCCCTGCCCTGCTCTGCCCTGCCCTGCCCTGCTCTGGCCCCCCTGCCCTGCCCTGCCCTGGCCCCCCTCCCCTGCCCTGCCCTGCCCTGCTCTGCCCTGCCCTGCCCTGCTCTCGCCCCCCTGCCCTGCCCTACCCTGCCCTGCCCTGGCCCCCCTGCCCTGCCCTGCCCTGCCCTGCCCTGCTCTGCCCTGCCCTGCCCTGCCCTGGCCCCCCTGCCCTGCCCTACCCTGCCCTGCCCTGGCCCCCCTGCCCTGGCCTGGCCTCCCCCTGTGGGTTCTCTTACCTCCATGAAGACAGCCCCGACGGTGGCCTTTCCGACACCAAACTGCTGCCCCACAGATCGGTAGCTGTCCGGAGTGGCCAGCTTCCAGACAGCGATGCCGACCCGTTTCTCCACAGGGAGGGCACGCCGCATGGCAGTGTCCCGGTGCCTGAGTGCGGGGGTGAGCCACTGGCACAGCTCCAGGAATGTCTGGCGGGTCATCCTGAAGTTCCGGAGCCTGTGGTCGTCGTCCCACTCCCCAAGCACCAGCCGTTCCCACCAGTCGGTGCTGGTGGGGTAGCTCCACAGCCACCGGCGTGTGAGGCGGGTGGTGGAGTGGGGTGCTGCAGGGGTAGGGGCTGAGCCCTGCTGCCCTGGGGGCATCTCCTCCCCTGGGGCAAGAAGATGCTTAGCTGCCCCCAACATGGCATGAGCCAGGGCAAGCCCTGCTCCTGCCGGGAGGGCTGGGTGGACCTCTAGCTGCTGCTGCTGCTGCTGCTGCTGCTGCTGCTGGGGGTCCATGACTGCGGCGCTCGGGGTCTGTGTGCCTATATGGCTCCTCAGACCGCGTGCTGTGCAGGCTGAGTGTATGTGGGAGGGGCCCTTTAAGGGAGCGGCTAGCTGTTGCCCGGGAAGCGCTAGTCCGCCCGTTGACCCTGTCTGCAGCTGTGCCTGGCATCCCTATTTCGATGTGTGCTACTTTGATGTGTAGACGTTCCCTCGCTGCGCCTATTTCGATGTTGGGCTGAGCAACGTCGAAGTTGAACATCGACGTTGCCGGCCCTGGAGGACGTGTAGACGTTATTCATCGAAATAGACTATTTCGATGTCGCAACATCGAAATAAGCTATTTCGATGTTGGCTGCACGTGTAGACGTAGCCACAGTGTTTGGGGGAATGTGACCTTTTTTGCCCCCTCCAACACATCATCCCTGGTCCCCAATGTGCGATATATACACTCATTGTAAAGCCCCGAGAGGTCTATAGTTAAATTAGCTCTCTGTCTTCTGCAATAGGGGTAAAGGGAAAGCTGAAAGGACTCCTAGCTGTGAGCATGTGTAATTTCAATATTTGATGCTCATGATAAAATGTTGCATGAGATGGAATTTCTTTATGTGCTATTGTTCAGAAGGGACAGAATGTTATAAAACTGAATAATTTTGAAATTCCCTCCTACAGACAAGAATATAAATTTATGGAAGAAAACATTTACCTTGCAAAATATTGGACACCATAACTTAACACTTAGTGGGTTCAAATTTGTTATATGGGCCCAAGCTGGATAAGGATAGAAACAGAGATTTCCATTTGAAGGTCTTAATTTTTCTCTGAGAGAGAATCTCACCTTGCCTCTCAAACTCCTTTGGCAATTGATTCCAATATCTTGGGTGACTAAGAAACCCTACCCAGATAGTGTCAATGGTTGGTGTGGCCTAAATACCAATGCTATCAGTAGACCAATAGTCTTAGGCAAAAATCCAGTGGCAGCTAAAAGGTCATGTACTCCATATGATACTCTGGAATTGTAAATGAAGCAAAGTGTAGATTTTGCTTGATGTAGTAGTTTAAGGGTGAGAACCAGTAAGATGAGCAGAAAGTTACAGCAAACACAATGGAGTCTGCCATATCTTATATATAGCTGTTCCACGTTAAATTAATATTAGTTAACTAGCTTTTTCACTCATTCTTAAATATGAAACACCTGTTTTTTTCTAAATTATTACAATGTTTTTTGAGCTTTGTAAACTGGGGGAAGAAACCATTAAAGACAACCAATGGTTTTACTTTCAAGTCCCAAGAAACTGTACATGTGATAAAGGAATTAATTGGGGGCTTGAACTAAGGGCTTTATTTATGCATTTACAAAAACTCATATAAGCTGGAGAACCACTAGCAGATAGGAAAGGTCTAAATGCACAAACAGTTTTCAGTGAAACAACTAATTGATCAAACTTAACTAAAATTCCTCAGATATTTATAATGTGGCTAAATATTCTGCTCTCCAGTATTTATTTATTTATTTATTTATTTATCTTGACAGGTTATAAATATTTGACTTGTTTTCATTTTAGTTATATACAAAGTCAGTCACATGCCAGAACAGAGTATATATTGGTTATATTACGGAAACCCTATCTTAAAGCCATCATCAAGTTTAAGCTACATTTTTTCACTTAATGCAGTGGTTCAACCCTATTTAATGTATATGAATTACACAGTGCTTACCATTCAAACTTACAGGACTTACTGTTTGAGCACAGAGTTCATTTTCTGACAATTTACAAATATAATAAATTCAATTGAGTTATGATTTACAATTAATTTACCAGGGATCCTTGAAAACACATAGTGCTCCCCCGCCCACCGAATGACAGTAACTATGGAATAATGCTGAAAGTCAAACCTCTCATATTATTCAAATGGAAATTTCAATAATAGGTTGCACTTGAAAAATATTTTGTAATTCAGATAAGGGATTAATGATTTTATCTAATTGTTAAAGCATTCATACTCAGGATTGAGTTTCATTCTAGTGTCTGGCATCTTATAAATCAGGTCTCAGACTGTAAGCTTCTTGGCATGGGGCCTATCTTATCAAATTCTCTCTGAAGCATTGTAAAATATATAAAAGAATAACTGATTTCAGTATTTTCTATCAAAAGTAAAAATACATTAATCATACAGGTGGCTTCCATGATTTTTCTTTTTTCCTCATAAAAACTAAAAGGAACATCTCAGAAGAACCTAAATCTGCATATAAAAATCAAGAGAAGATCGAAACACTTCATTTTTCTGTTCAACATTCTGTTTTGGTCCTCTGAAGTTTCTCCAACCAGCAATATGCTTAGCACAAATGTTTAGAATTAAAAGATTTAGGACTTTGTAACTCATTTTAAAGATTATGCGTTCCAACATAACTCAGTCAACCACCACCTTGCATAGTGCAATTCTATGGAATAAAAAAAGTCGGCAGCATCCAGGGGACTGCATGCATGTTTCGAGAGTAAACCCAGATGAATATTTTGAACTAATAGGACATATCTACACTAGCCAAAAACTTCGAAATGGCCATGCAAATGGCCATTTTGAAGTTTACTAATGAAGTGCTGAAATAGGTATTCAGGGCCTCCTTAGCGTGCCAACGGCTGCGGCACTTCAAAATTGACACGACTCGCTGCAGTGCGGCTCGCCAAGATGGTGGCTCCTTTTCGAAAGGACCCTGGCAACTTCGAAATCCCCTTATTCCTATGAGCAGATGGGAATAAAGGGACTTCAAAGTAGCGGGGGGCCTTTTGAAAAGGAGCCCCGTTTGCACGAGCCGAGTGGCAGCAAGTCATGTCAGTTTTGAAGTGCTGTGGCCGTCCGCATGCTAATGAGGCACTGAATATGTATTTCAGCGCTTCATTAGTAAACTTCAAAATGGCCATTTGCATGGCAATTTTGAAGTTTTTGTCTAGTGTAGACACGGCCATAGTGAATTTTGCTGAATAATGTCAGTTTCATTCAACCTCAAACTCTCAGGCTACGTCTACACGTGCACCCAACTTCGAAATAGCTTATTTCGATGTTGCGACATCGAAATAGGCTATTTCGATGAATAACGTTTACACGTCCTCCAGGGCTGGCAACGTCGATGTTCAACTTCGACGTTGCTCAGCCCAACATCGAAATAGGCACAGCGAGGGAACGTCTACACGCCAAAGTAGCACACATTGAAATAAGGGAGCCAGGCACAGCTGCAGACAGGGTCACGGGGCGGACTCAACAGCAAGTCGCTCCCTTAAAGGGCCCCTCCCAGACACACTTTCATTAAACAGTGCAAGATACACAGAGCCAACAACTAGATGCAGACCCTGTATATGCAGCACGGACCCCCAGCTGCAGCAGCAGCAGCCAGAAGCCCTGGGCTAAGGGCTGCTGCCCACGGTGACCACAGAGCCCCGCAAGGGCTGGAGAGAGAGTATCTCTCAACCCCCCAGCTGATGGCCGCCATGGAGGACCCCGCTATTTCGATGTTGCGGGACGCGGATCGTCTACACGTCCCTACTTCGATGTTGAACGTCGAAGTAGGGCGCTATTCCCATCCCCTCATGGGGTTAGCGACTTCGACGTCTCGCCGCCTAACGTCGATTTCAACTTCGAAATAGCGCCCGACGCGTGTAGACGTGACGGGCGCTATTTCGAAGTTGGTGCCGCTACTTCGAAGTAGCGTGCACGTGTAGACGCAGCTTCAGTGAATTAGTTCTAGCTGGAAAAATGGTATTACAGGGCCTGTTTACGAAAACAAAATCGTGTGTGTGTGTGTGTGCACGCGCCTGCATGTCCATGTTGTTCCCCTCTTCCTCCCCTAATCTTCAGCCCAGTGTTTACCATCGCAGGCTCTCCCGGCATGTATCTACACTGTAATGTGAACCCAGAATTAGCACAATTCAAGTTAGCACACCCTGGGTTTGAGAGTCTGTACTCAGTTGTTATACCCAGGTTCAGAATTGCTGAATCTGGGTCCCATTCTGGGGATCCAGCATCTACATTGCCTGATGTGAGTCTGAGTCCAACCACCTGCATCCCAGGCTCCTTAGCACTCTCCCAAATGTCATCGCTCTAGCCTTTTGTTCTAGGGCAGTGTGGAAAACCTGGACTGTCCAGTTTTGCTGGACTGCTAAGTAATAAGCCTGGAACCCCTAGCTTCTACTTGACTTAGGCTTGGACCTTCCCTCACCAGGCTATGAGATCACTGAATTTGAGCCCTAGATTATATGATCTGGGTGTTCATAGAAGCACAGATTAAGCTTGAGCCCAAGCTGGACTCTGAGTTTACATTTTAATGCAGACAAGCCCTTTGTCCAACAGTTTGTACAGAAATTGTGGGAGAGCAATATTTATAACAAATATTAGAAACTTCTTTTGTACTGACACCACAGTTTGTTGAGGGGAGTGGAGAAAGAAAGTAAGGGATTAATTTATATCATTCATTTTCACTTTCTGAGATATATCATTCACCCTGTCTGTGATATACTAAGTTGAGTTTCCTTAAGATTTGGTTGGACACAATTACAATCAGAGAAATGGCACTGAGAGATTTATATGTAATTTCCTACACTATAAATTGATTTGGCACCAAATATCAAACTATCAGGCTATTACTCTGAGCTTTGTCCCATGCTCATTTCCATTCTCAAACTACCCTCATCTTAAAAAGCTGTGGAAAACCTACAACCTCTTCAGCAGCCAAAAGCTGAAGGGTAACCACATAATCCCAACTATCATTTTGTAACTAATTCCTTGAAACTGAAACTGTACCACATAATTTTTTCTTGAGACATTCTTCAGATATTTCAAACCTTTCTGTGTTAAATTTAATCTTGTATGGTTTTATGTATGATTGCCATAAATAATCACATTGGCATGACTTGGTTGTCCTTGCAAATGCAATCTTCTCCTACTTTGCAACTTCTAATAGTCCCTTACTATAACGTATTACATTTAGTATGGTGGTGTTTTGACAGCAGTCATCGTCCTAAAAAGCCAGCCTTTTCCCCATGATATTAAACAAGGATTTATCTATATTGCTGTCATTCTAGAAGAGCAAAAGACTTGGCTCAAGATAGTGGAAGCAACATATTTATATATTTATTGAATGTATTTATTTTGATTTATAATTCTCCATAACTTGCCAGTTATATGAGTGTTTCTGGAGACTTTAGGTGCCTTTGCTAAAAATGTTAAAATTTATCAGTCTAAAATAAAGCCAGCAGCAGTTATTTTGTGTCCCAGATCAAATATAATAAGGTATCACTTGTAAAGGCCCAGTGTTATGGCTGCGCCCCCTCTGGGTGGCGCGGGCCCATACAGCTTGCCCACTGGGTCTAGCTGTCCCGGGGCTTTGTCCCCTTTAAGGGCCATTGGTCAGTCGGCCAGCAGCTGGAGGGCCCCGTCTACAGTCTGGGGCAGGGCTGCGGTCAGTCAAACAGTCAGGGGCCTGCCCTTCCCTCAGGGCAGGGCAGCAGTCACACCCGCTGTCCTGGGAAGCCCAGCCCTTAGTTCAGGGTGCGGCAGCAGTCACATCCGCTGTCCTGCAAAGCCCAGCCTGTAGCTGAGGGCGGGGCAGCAGTCCCACCCGCTGTCCTAGGAAGCCCATCCCTCAGTCCAGGGCAGGGCAGCGGCCAAACAGTGGCTTACAGGCCCCAGCCCTCAGCTTGGGGCGGGACAAGGGTTCCACAAGTGGTTTGGACACACAGCCATTGCAGCAGGGCAGGGCTGCAGGTATGTGCACACAGTTTTGGGGAAGCCCAGCCCTTGGTTCAGGGTGGGGCAGCAGTCAAACAGTGGCTTACAGGCCCCAGCCCTCAGCTTGGGGCGGGGCAAGGGTTAAACCAACAGTTTGGGGAAGCCCAACCCTTAGTTCAGGGCAGGGAAGCAGTCACAACACTTCCTCTAGCCGGGGTCGGCTTTAGAGAGGTGAGGGGTGACCCCGCCTGGGAGGGAGTAGGTGGTTGCAGGCCCTCCCGCTTCACTGCGACCCGGCCTGGGGCCCTGTGGATCGCTCACACCTGAGCTTGGCAGTGGGGATCCAGACCGCAACACACCACCATTGGCTCAGGGGGAGCATTGCCCAGGCCACTTCCTACCTCAGCCTCCATTTGTGCGGGGTCCCAGTCAGCCTGGTCGGCTAGTCCCAGTGGGTAGGTCTCATCTGAGTAATCTGCCTTTGGGGGCTCTGGCCAGTTGCTCATCTCAATGTCGTTGGGGTAGTCCAGAGGTGGCAGCACTGTGGGCTAGAGGCAGTTGGAGGCCTCTGCAATGCGGGTGTCTGGCTGAACTCCGGGATCGTGTACTTCCAGGGCCTCTGCGTAGCTAGCCCCAGGCAGTCTGCCTGGTCCTGGCTGGGCCTCAGGGGAGGGGGCCCTCCACTGGTGTGAGGACCCTGGTAGGTCTGGGAAGTCCAGGTAGTACCCCTGTGGCATCCTTATCTGTGGCTGCCCAGGCAGGTCTGGGTGGCTGGGGTCAGCTCTGGCCAACAGGCTGGGTGGCAGCAGGCTCCCCACCCCTGGTGCCCAGGAGCCCGAGCAGTGGCTTCCTCCCGGCATGGTGGCCCTGCAGTTAATGGGTCTCGAGCCCCACCCCTGGCCCTTCTGGCTCTAGGTGCCGCCCTCTGAGGGGCAGGGCACTGGTGTTCCGGCTCAGGGCCTGCCCACCAGGGCCTCTGAGCAGCCTCCTCCACCTCTGAATCTGGGGGAGGCCAGGGCACCTTGCTACACTCTCCAAACACAGCTTTTTCATGGTTCCTAAAATCCTTCAAAAAAGTCACAAATATAAAGTTGTTTTCACAGGATTGCCTTTCCAGAGATATTTTGTTTTTTACCGTTATTTTCATCACTAGCCTCACTTAAGATCTGAGGATACCTTAGGGAACACCAGCCCTGAAATGGTAAGTATGTCAAGAGACTGATGAAGCCAAGGGTGCTTTTATTTTATTTTATTTTATTTTATTTTATTTAAAAAGTCTCTATAAAGGAAATTTTCAGAGTCGTAGATGGCAGTTAAGTAGCCAGTTCTCATAAAGTTGCAATGAGTTTTAGGTGCTTAACTGTCATTTGTACTTTTTGACAATCTTCCCCCAATTGATGTCCTTGGCTACGTCTACACGTGAAGCCTACATTGAAGTAGCCTATTTCGATGAATAACGTCTACACGTCCTCCAGGGCTGGCAACGTCGATGTTCAACATTGACGTTGCGCAGCACCACATCGAAATAGGCTCAGCGAGGGAACGTCTACACGCCACAGTAGCACACATCGAAATAAGGGTGCCAGGCACAGCTGCAGACAGGGTCACACGGCGGACTCAACAGCCAGCTGCTCCCTTAAAGGGCCCCTCCCAGACACACTTGCACTAAACACCACAAGATCCACAGAGCCGACAACGAGTTGCAGACCCTGTGCATGCAGCATGAATCCCCCGCTGCAGCAGCAGCAGCCAGAAGCCCTGGGCTAAGGGCTGCTGCACACGGTGACCATAGAGCCCCGCACGGGCTGGAGAGACAGCGTCTCTCAACCCCCCAACTGATGGCTGCCATGGAGGACCCCACAATTTCGACGTTGCGGGACGCGGATCGTCTACACAGTCCCTACTTCGACGTTGAACGTTGAAGTAGGGCGCTATTCCGATCCCCTCATGAGGTTAGCGACTTCAACGTCTCGCCGCCTAAAGTCGAAGTTAACTTCAAAATAGCGCCCGACGCGTGTAGCCACGACGGGCGCTATTTCGAAGTTAGTGCCGCTACTTCGAAGTAGTGTGCACGTGTAGACACAGCTCTTGACAGTGTAACTTGATGCCCTGTCAATTAAGGAAGCTTTTTATGTTTTGTAAAATTAAACACATCTTAAAAAGGTGTTATTTCCTCCTTCAGAGCTCAGGAAGGCCATAAGCAGGAGGAGGATTTTTTTCCATAGGCCCCCGCATTTACAAAGTCCCACACACCCCTTACTTTTTGAGGTACGTGGAAGGGACAGTTACTCTTCAGCTTGGATTCCTGATTAGGATTATGAGACCTAACAAAGGGTCCGTAGAAGTGTTCAGGAGGGTAATATTCTCATAATAGTTTAGGTTATTTGAGACACAATCTCTTCCTCATTCCATATAACCATAGCTCAGGGTTTGCTCTTTTGCATCGTCAGAGACTGGATTTCATTTCTGACATGCTGCAGTACTCTTCTGTTACTTTTAAACCAGATATCTGGAGAGAGGATAGAATGAAAGTGAATATAGGAGGGGGAAATGTATTAGGTGTATATTGAAGTTACTGAGTGGGAATTAATTATTGACGTATAAGTGCTCAGCCTTGGTTTCTAGTTTTGTTTTTGTTTTTTTCTGTATGCTGAGCTGGCACACCCCTTAAGTCTCCAGTTGGTTCACCACTCTAGCAGACCTCAGTACGCACATAGGAAAAAGGGAAAAACCCTTGGGTGCCCCGCCCACACTCCCATCTCCAGTTCCTATACTCCCCTTCCTCTCTGCATATGTCCAGAGGTCTGCAAATATGAACTCTTTTCCTATAAATATGGGGGGCTTTTCAGTGCTTTACTATAGGCAAGGAGTAGATGCGAAAAAGCACAGGAAGATGAAAGATTGGCATCTTTACAGTGGCAAATTTAAGACAGTTTGGGGACTTTGGAGAAGTGCAGCCTTGATTCTTCATTTACTAGTTTTCAGAGGGGCAAGGTGGATAAGACAGTGTTTTTTATTGAATCAACTTCTTTTGGTGAAAGAGACGAGCATTTCAAGGTTACCTACAGCTTCTATTCAGATCTAGAAAAGATATCTAGATTCAATACTGGCGGGGAGGGGAATTATACTTATGGGGCTAAGATATTACAGTGATGTGGACAATTAATACCTCTGCAAGTCATGGAACAAAGGAGGATTAGAGTGCTGCAAATTGTTGCAGTGAACCATAAAATTTATGTTTCCACTGAGACCATGATTTTCATTGTCTAGTGGAGTTATTAACTTAATTTCCCAAGCCATCTTGTGACAGAGTATGAGAACTGATAGGTCACATTTGGGGATTAATTTGTTGTTTTTTAACTTGTGGAGAGGTTTGGTTTTTTTTTAAATAACAAAACAAAACAAAACATGGCTTTTGAGGCAGTCTTGTAGCTCAAATATTCTTGTAATAATGAGCGCTCCAAGCACTCACTAACGTATACATGCAAATCTACAATCACCTGAAATGGGTTTTCTATGCGGGATATGTATTAGATCCAACCATAACCGAAAAGTTAAACTTCTCTCCCACAGGTACAGTATCTCTACTGAAATTATTTGGTTGGTGCTCTGTTTCAATATGCAAGCCATCTTTAACCTACAAAGAGCTTAGTCATTTGCTTACCCTTGTCACTCTCTGAGGATATTGCTAAGACATTTTTAAATACTGTCTGTCTGATGTAGTAAAGATTTTGCACGTACCACAGACCAAATGACATTTGTCCTGACTATCTCGGTCCCAAGGAAGCCACTGACAAATTATTCCCACCTTTTTCATGAAATTGTTCACAGAACCTTGAAAATGTAAATATCCATTAGTGGTAAAAGATAAGTGCACAGTGAGGCACAATTACAATCGTCAAAAATCTTTAAATAAGAGTCCTACAAGGCTTTTGTGGTCCAGGCAATCTCCAGTAAAAAATACCCCGACCTGGATAGCTGGAACAAGTCTCTTTTATAATTTCCCACATACAAGCAAAATTGCACAGCTGTTGAAGAATGGGCCAAAAGAAACCTGATGCAGTTCAACAAGGAGAAGTGTAGAGTCCTTCACTTGGGACAGAAGAATCCCGAGTATTGTTATAGGCTGTGGACTGACTGGCTAAGCAACAGTGCAATAGAAAGGGACCTAGGGATTATGGTGGATGAAAGGCTGGATATGAGTAAACAGTGTGCCCTTGTAGCCAAGAAGGCTAACAGCATATTGGGGTGCATTAGGAGGAGCATTTCGAGCAGTTCTAGAGAAGTTGTTATTCCCCTCTATTCGGCACTGTTGAGGCCACATCTGGAGAACTGTGTCCAGTTTTGGGACCCCCAGTATACAAAAGATGTGGATGTGCTGGAGCAGGTTCAGCAGAATGTAACAAAGATGATTAAGTGGCTGGAGCACATGATCTATGAGGAGAGGCTAAGGGATTTGGGACTATTTAGTTTGCAGAACAGAAGACTGAGGGATGATTTAATAGCAGCCTTCACCTTCCTGAAGGGAAGCTCTAAAGCAAATGGAGAGAAACTATTCTCAGTGGCAACAGATGGTAAAGCATGGAGCAATGGTCTGAAGTTACAGAAGGAAATGAATAGGCTGGATATTGGGAAAAACTACTTCACCAGGAGTGTGGTGAAGCACTGCAATGTGCTGTCTAGAGAGGGGGTGGAATCTCTATCCCTGGAGGCTTTTAAGTCCTGGCTTGACAAAGTCCTGTCTGGGATGACTTAATGGGGTTGATCCTGCTTGAAATGGGGGCTGGAATCAATGACCTCTTGAGGTCCATTCCAGATCTAGGATTCTATGATTCTAAGATCGTGAAAGGAGGTTATTCCATGCAGTGCTGATAGTGAACCAATTTCAATATCTCCCCTCACCAGTCCACCTTTTTTTGAAGAATAAACTTTCCTCCTTCTAGTCTCATTCCCTTTTTCCCTTTTGTCTTTTTAAAATTTCCCCTTTTCTTTCATTACAATTTTCCTCTTTCATTTACCTATTCCCTCACTCCTTCCATTTCTGTTTTTTTTTTCAATTTTTGCACACTTTTCCTGTCCACACTCTTCGCTTAAAATCATTTCTGTAAGGAGGGTGTAGCTGAAGCTTTGACACAGGAAAGGGCTGCAGAGCGAAACTGGCTTCCTTTTGCCACAAGCTCTTTGAATAAGAGGGTCCCAAGCTGGCCCTACTATTCAAACTAGTAGCCCCACTGACTTCACCAGTCTGGGCCAAGAGTTCATCATCATCAAGGCCTAAGGAGAAACTAATATGGATTACCAATTCCTAAACCACATCCTGTTTAAAATCTAATTCTCTCAATGCTGGTGTTTATGGATTTTGCAGTGACTTCATTGTATTTACTCTCAGGCAGGAAACAGACCACTATCAGTAGTCATCACTGAATTTGGGAATTAGACCACAGTTTCCTCCCTCTCCAATTTTTGCATATCTGTCACACCTACTCTGGAACCCTTGCTAAATGAAGAACCTATTCCAATATGCCAATAGCTTGTTTTTAATTAACAAAGGCCACAGCTCTTATATAATTCACAGGAAAGTAAAACCATGATAATGTGGGAAAAATTAATTTATTTGAACATTTTTGCTTCTTTTAAGTCTCCTATTTCTATTTTGCTTCTTTTTATGGACCTAATTATAGTTCTTACACTCTGAAGTAATAACATACTTCATAGGGAAAGCAAAAATTATTTTATCACTTTTTACCATAGACCTCCTGGTCAGAGTCATAACTAGACAAGTTTCAGTTCAGTAGGAAACGTGTCATTGATGCCCATTGACATATTTATGTTTCAACTCCCATAGAGAGAGAGCTAGCAAGTATTTGCTTCTATTACACAGATTCTGAGAAAGTAATTATGAATATATTTGCAGCGATGCCTTTAACATGCAACTAAAATTTCTGTAGAGAATAGGATAGGAGTCTGAGTGTATAAATATATCTGAGTAGCTGGGTACCTATGTTTCCACTACTGTAACAATCAGATCTATTCCTCTCTTTGATTTGCTTATGATTTCGCTGTACCTATTTATAATAAAAGCCAGACTTCTGAAGACATTAATGGGGGGTTCAGTGCCTAAAATCTCTGTCTTTGATCATCTTCCCTAGAGCCACTAATGGCTGACAACTTTTGATCCCTTCTGGCCTTGGAATCTATATTCTATTGAATCATGCAAAACACAGACTGTTATGCTCCATCAAGGGCTGTGAAGTATGCTTTCCCATGCATATATCCACTGCATTGTCAGAGAAATGGACTGGTATGTAAGGCTATGTCTACACAGCAGCCTTATGTTGAAATAAGATATTCCAGAAGAGCTATTCTGAAATAGTGTATTTTGAAATAATTCCGCTATATAGGCTACATCTACACTAGTCACTTTCTTTTGGAAAGGGCAAGGTAATGAGCAAGTTGGGAAGGTGCTAATGAGGTGCTACCATGAATAGCATAATGGTGGCCACACACAATTTGAAAGTGCTGCTTTCAAATTGCACACCACACCTGAAGAGGGGGACCTTTCAAAAGGACCCCCTGAACTTCAAAAGCCACTTCTTCCTATTTGGTTTTAGGAAGAGGGGGCTTTTGAAGTCTGGGAGGGCCTTTTCGAAAGGCTCCCATCTAGATGGGCGGCACATGATTCAAAAGCAGAACTTTCGAATCACATGTGGCTGTTATTATGCTAATGAGGTGCTGCATATTCATGGAAGCACCTCATTAACATCTTCCCAATGCACTCGTTACCATTCCCCTTCCAAAAGGAAGGCGGGAGTGTAGACACAGCCATACAAAATACCTTTCAAAATAGCCCTGAGTTATTTCAAAATATAGTGTCTAAACACAAAAGAACCTATTTCAAAATAAAGCCATTGATTGCATTATGGCTTATTTTGAAATAGGCTCTGCTTCCTGTGTACACAAGCCCTGTTCCAAAATAGCTGTTTTGAAATAGGTGCTCTTCCTCATGAAATGAAGTTTACGTATTACAAAAGAAGAAACTACTATCTTGAGATTATTTAGAAGTAGTGGTTGCGTTGTGTAGATGCTAGCAATGTTATTCCTAATATAAGCTGTTATTTCAAAATAACCTTGCTGTGTTGACATACCCTGAGAAATGCACTACTCACCTGCATATACTCCTAGTCAAAGCACAACTTTTTTAAAGGTAAAAGTTAAATATAAACTCTTAATAGATTGTTGTAAAAACAAGCCTAAAATAGCTAATGGGACTAAACACAGTGCCTAAAATTAAGCTCAGACAGGAATCTTTGCAGGCTGAGAGTCTCATATTGGCTGTGTCTACACGTGCCCCAAACTTCGAAATGGCCATGCAAATGGCCATTTTGAAGTTTACTAATGAAGCGCTGAAATGCATATTCAGCGCTTCATTAGCATGCGGGCGGCAGCCGCGCTTCGAAATTGACGCTCCTTGCCCAAGGACTTCGAAGTAGGCGGCGTCCTTTCGAAAAGGAGCCCCGTCTGGACGCGCCACGCGGCGGCAAGGAGCGTCAATTTCGAAGCGCGGCTGCCGCCCGCATGCTAATGAAGCACTGAATATGCATTTCAGCGCTTCATTAGTAAACTTCGAAATGGCCATTTGCATGGCCATTTCGAAGTTTGGGGCACGTGTAGACACAGCCATTGTGTGTAGTCCCACTGAAATAATAAGGATTGATTATGGAGTAAGGGACCGACCACTGCATATTGGCAGCCTTGGGACCATAAATTTTGTCAATCAAACTTCATAATTTTGGTTTGTCCATGTTGAATATTATTCCCTTTTTTAATAAAAGACACCCCCTTTGGAAACTAGTGCATTGAAAATATGTGTATTCATTAGTGTCACTAACTGGATTATCTCAAAGTGGCTGAATTATTGCTGCAATGATCTACTAGTACCTATAACAGGCTTGTTATTAAAATTACCTGTCACTGTCACTTACATACCCAGCTGAACACAGCTAGCAGTGATTCATTCATACTGACGGATGTATACACTACTCATTACACCCTCCCTTTCTACTCAGGTGGGATTATTGTGGATCTGCTTGTTGTTATTGTGGTGGTACTTTCATTGTCTCAGAAAATATTGCTGGCATTCTCAACTATAATTTAATGTTCATTATGCTAATAACTCATAATGTAATTCTTCACCTACAAGCTAAGCTATTATAACTTTAGAGCTCTTGCATTATTTAAAAAGTAGTGATTTCTTTAAAAAAATCAGTCCTTTCATAGCCTCTTTTCTAATTTTTGATTTTGGTAGAAATAGATCCAATTAATGTTCCTACCAAGAGGAATGTGTTAACTGAATCCAGCACTGAGCGTACTATTCTTATAGGCTGATTCAATCCTACTCTACTCTACGCTTTTTCAAAAGAGAACATTGAAAGAGGGTCTTTCAAAATGGAGCGTCCACACATACCAGTGGGGACTGAAGGCTCGGTCCATGCCTTCGAAAGGCCTCCAGCACAATTTCGAAAGAGAGTGTCCACACATGCCAGGGCACTATTTCAAAAGAGCAGGGGCAGGAAGCATCATGGGCAGGGTCGCATGGCAGACAAGCCCTTCAGGGGCCACTGCCCACCGTCCCCTTAAAGGGCCCCCCCCTTACCTCAGCCTGCACACTCTGAGGGCCAGCAACCCTGTCCCCAGGCAGAGTGAGAGCAAGAGAGTGAGACAGCGAGTGGAGGTGGCATCCTGGACCCCCATGCACCCCGAGCAGCACCCCCCTTCCATCGCAGCCATGGCCAGCACCCTGGCTGTGGTCCTGGTTGTCATGCTGCAGCGGCTCTGGGTGGCCACCACAATAGCCACCCTCCTGGATGCCATCCTCAGGGTGCAATGTCTCCAGCTGGTCACCCAGATCGCCCACTGCCTGTGGAGCTTCCCCACAAGCAGTGACTGTTGGGACTGGCTGGTGTTGGAGGACTGGGGAAATGACCGGTGGCTACAGAACTTCAGGATGACCAAGGGGACATTCCTGGCTCACCCCAGTCCTCCAGCACCAAGACACATACCTGAGGCCGGCACTGCTCCTGCACAAAAGGGTGGCCATCTCCCTATGGAAGCTGGCCACCCTGGACAGTTACCGATCCATTGGCCAGCAGTTCAGGGTGGGCAAATCTACCATCAGGGCCATCTTCATTGAGGTAAGCCATGTCCAGCTCACACCTAAACTGTATGCAGTGGGCAGCCTGGTGACAGGCACCATAAGGAGAAGGGCGGGCACCCTGGGGACAGGGGAGGGGAGGCATATGGGAACGGGAGGGCAAGCCGCACCTCACCCCATGGTCACGAGCACACACCCCTATGCCCTGCAAGTCATCCAGGCAATCAACAAGGTGCTCCTGAGGCAGCTGGTTCGCATTGGGAACCTGGATGATGCCATCCGGGGATTCCAGGAGCTGGGCAACCACTTCGTCATCCGGACCCTGGAGCATAGCCACAGTGCCTATGTGAATCGCAAGGGTTACAACTTGGAGCTTCTGCAGGCCCTGGTTGACACCAATGGCCAGTTCCAGGACATCTGTGTGGGCTGGTCCAGCAGCACACATGATGCCAGGGTCTTCTGGAACTCAGCGCTGGGACATTGTATGGCCAAGGGTAACTTCATCCCCCAGCAGGAGCTCCCCATCAGGGACATGATGATGCTACCCTGCATCGTGGCAGATGCAGCCTATCCCTTGCAGGCCTGGCTGATGCAGCCCTACACTGGGAACACCCAGCCGAGCAAGGACCTTTTCAATGAGTGGCTGAACTGTGCCTGGAGCACCGTGGAGCGGTCTTTCGGCCACCTGAAGGGGCATTTTAGATGCCTCTACACCTGGCTGGAGGTGGGTCTCCCCAACTTCCTGGAGGTGGTCAGGGCCTGCTGCACTCTCCATAAACTGGTGGAGGCAAAACACCAGCCCTATATGCAGCTATGGGCCACTGAGGCGGGACACAGGTATGAATAGCCCCCTGTCTCCCCGAACCAGCAAGACAGGGTTCATGTAAGGGAGGCCCTGTGCCAGACCTTTCAGCAGGGGCCACAGTGAACCCCCACTTTGCATGCTCCCCTCCACCTGCACCCTGCACATACACTACTGCCCCACCCCCACCCTGCACACACATGCACACCCACCATCATCCATGCACGGGGGACACAGGTTAAACCATAAAAATAATCTATTTACTTCAAAGAACTGTGCCCCTCATTTTCTAGAGGGAACTATATATATGTGGGGGGAGGGTAAGTGGGGAGAACTATTTACAAGTGTTGGGGGAGGGAGAAAAGGGAGAACTATTTACATCGGAGGGGAAGGGTGAACAGAGAGATGGGGTGGGGGGCCTCACCCCTCCACAGGGCTCAATGATCAGAAGCCCCATCACCCAAAACTGCCCCTTCCTCCCAGGGGCCCTGCCAGGGCTGGGCTGGGGCTGGCAGCACGGGGAAGTAGGGGCATGGCTTGGGCATGGTCCCCATGCCTAAGCCAGGCTCGGCATGCCAGGGGGAGGCTCAACCTCCAGCTGGCTGGCCCTGGCCAGCAGGGGTTGGGCCAGATGGACAAGGCTGGCTGAACGGAGGTGGGAAGGGACCAGGACCTCAAGATCGGCCTCCTCGGGGGTTGGGGGAGGCAGGGGAATGGGGGATTGTGGCGGGGAAAAATGCTAGGGGGAGGGGACTCACAAGCAACAAGGTCATGAGGGATGATGGATGGGCGACAGGGGCATGGGTGCGGGAGTGGCCTGCGATGGAGCAGTGGCAGGGGCCAGGTGGCTGACCACACGCTGGGTGAGAGCATCCATGTTGGATGCCACCTGGTCCCTTGCCTGCCGATCCATGGCAAGCCACTCCCGCACGATACCTGTCGGCTTCCTCAGGGTGGCTGTGTGGGCCATATCCCCTGCCTCCTCCTCCCCGGCCTGGTGGCTCTAGCAGAGGAGTCAGTGGCGGCCCCGTGCTGTCCCTGTACGGGGCCTGGGCTGCTTCCCTCACCCTCTGTGGTAGGGCTCCCAGGGCCCGTCGTGGGACTGGTCCAGCTGCCGGCCATGGGAACTGTGGAGACATAAGGGGAGAGGAAGAGACCATTAGTCCCGGTGAGGGACCCCCTAAGCCCCCCCCCCATCCCAGCCACCTCATCCTAGCGGTCCTGCAGACACTGCATCTGGGATTCCCCATCTGGGTTGCAGGAGCACTGGCTCTCCTCTGCTCCCCTCGGTCCCTCCACGGCCTGGCGGCCTGTGGTACTGTGCAGGCCACTTGGCGCCGAGTGCCACACGTTGGTACTGTGAGGCCGGGGTGGAGGGGCCATCTGGCCCACCAGTTCTGTGAGGCTGATGTCCCTGTGGGTGGGCTGCAGCTATCTCAGGCGGGATTGTGCACCCGTTCCCCCAGCCCTGCAGCCACCTGCATGCACGGTACATACCTGTGGGTCCCTCCAGAAGCTCAGGCGAGGCGCAATCCAAGGGGGGCCAGGCTGGATGGGCTCAAGGGGACTTCAATGATAAGGGCCCTCTTGCTCGAGCCCTCATCATCACTGTGTCTGGGATCTGTGGTGGCTGCCTGCGAGTGGCTGGAGGTCTGGGGCAGTCCTCCCGCTCGGTCTCCATCCCCTCCAGCTCCAGCTCCATCGGGGGATCCGCTGTGTCAGGGAACATGGCTGGGGTCCTAACTCCTTGTGCCCAAGGAGGTGGTTGAGTTCTTTGAAGTAGGGGCAGCTGATGGACGCTGACCCTGACCACCCAGCTGTGTCTGAAGGATGACAGTAGGCCTGCCAGTGCTCCTTCACTTTGGACCTCACATGATCTGGGGTCCGGGTGGGGAGACCCTGGCTGGAGAGGCCCTTGGTGAGGCGCTCGAACGCGTCCAAGTTTCGGCGCCGAATCCCTGTCTGCTGCAGGACCTCCTCATGTGCCCAGAGGGCAAGGAAGTCCTGCAGCTCAGCATCAGTCCAGGATGAGGCCCAGTGTTTGTGGGCTGGCTCCCCTCCTGGAACGACTCTCCCTGGTGCCTGGATGGTCCCTGGGGTGGGTGGGAGTCCCAGCTGCTAGCTGTGGTGCCAGAGGTGCTGCGGCTTCCCTCGGGGCGTCACAACTGGGAGCTGTGCAGGTGGTAGGGTGGGCTCCCTGCTGCCTTCACGCTCCCAGCTTCCTGCCTGAGGGCTGCTGGGAGCCTACATGCTGAAAGGCAGCCGGACACTGGAGCCATAGATCTCCACTTGTGCTGTGAGTGGAGCCGCCACCTGCCAGCTGATCACGGCCATGGAGGACCCGCTCTTTCGGTGTCCTTGGGGGGGTCCCTGGGGTGGGTGGGGGTCAGGGGCACAGGCCATGGTGCCAGGGAGGCCGGTAGATGGGCTGGAGCATCACCCTTGCTGGATGGCTGGGCAGCAGTGTGGGATCCCTGCTGCCTGCACGCTCTCAGCTTCCTGCCTGAGGGCTTTTGGGAGCCTATGTCCTGAAACGCAGCTGGATGCTGGACCGTAGAGCTCTGCTTGTGGTGGGAGTGGCACCGCCGCCTGCCAGCTGATTGTGGCCATGGAGGACCCACTCTTTTGAAAGAGCTGATCGTGGATCATCCACACTTGCTCTCTTTTGAAATTATCTTTCGAAAGAGGGTGCTTTTTCCATCCCGGGAACAGAGAACCAACTTCGAAAGAATGGGGGAGTTCTTTCGAAATTAATTTTGAAATTGCGCCTTGTTAGTGTAGATGCTCCGTGGCTTCTTTCGAAAGAACTCAGCCTTCTGATCATAATTTCGAATGTACTTGCTAGTGTAGATGCACCCTTATAGATTGCATTGAGAAGGAGAAACTAAAAGTTTCAGTTTACTGTATTTGCTAGAGATATTTGCATTGGAACTGAAGTGTGGTCCACCTCCCAAACATGCCCCCAATCCCACCTAACATGAAAAGGTTTCAGCCTTCAGAACCTACTGAATTTGCTGGAAGTGCAGTGAACAGCACACACCAGGAAGCCGAGGACAGAGGGGAACAGTTGAATTGGGGCCAAGCATTCAAAGGGGCCCAGAGCTCTGGTGGCCACTGCTGCTGGTACATCATCAGGGACAGTGGCTGGAGCCATAGTTCCTCTTTGAACTGCTACAACAGCACCACTTAGTGTGGCTGTGAGTGCAGGGTTGGGGAGAAGTGAAAGCACCACTGTCCAAGCAGTGCTAAGAGTTAACTGCCCAAGGCTCTGCCCCTTCTACTTCTTGCCACGACCCTTTCTGGTAGGCCCAGAGCTGAGACCAACTCCCACCTTGCCCTGAGGCCTGTGGCAACTTTTGGTCCTGTTGGTCCCAGCTCAAGGGATCTCTGCTCAGCCTTCCTCACTTCATGGTCTTTTTTCAATCGTAGCTCCATTGGAAATCCCACAGATAAAACAGAGGTGAATCAATGCAGCATCAAGAAGTTAGTATATCCTGTTTCTCCCCAGATGCATGTTGGGGGCAGAGTGGGTAAGAAATATCCACTGGTGTCTGTGTCCAGTCCTTGCTATCCAGCTTTGTGGAGTTAAAAACTTCTAAAGCGCTAATTGTCCTTGCCCCTCTAATGAGGAGGGGCTTTCCTAATAGCCGGGGGAAGGATACAGACTACTGCAGAGTGGAGCCCTGACTTAGTCTTTATTTAGGGTCTCTGGCATCCATGATCATACATAAAGGGAAACATGAGGATTTTAGCTATCCCCTCACTTTCTGGATTATTGTCTAAAATGCAATACATTATTGAGTCCCAATGGTGTTCACACTTGACACTCTACCATAGGTCCAGGAACTGACCTATGTTGTTATGTGGCAGATGCTGATTTTTATTAGCATTTTATTAATGGCTTCAATTTGTCCCAAGGCAGGCATCATTCAACAACATACACAGTGTCAATTGTACAAAGTCTGCTTTCAGTTACATCAGTGTAAATCCAGAGTGATGCAGTTAAATTCTATGCAAGATTACTTCCAGAAAAAAAGAACTGCAGAGCCTAAAGGGAACACTGAACTGCTTTGGAGTGAGCCCTTATTTGTGATTAAATGTGAACATCTCTGGCACATTCGGCTGAAAAATTTGAACAAGCTGCAGAGGTAAACAGCACTGTTCATTAAATCCCATTGTCAGATTCTCAGAATTACGCTGGCACCCAGGCGTGCTATTTTTGAGGATACATTTATTATTAGTGGAGGATGATCTCAGGCATGAGGTGCTACTGGCCAAAATACATATAAATAAATAAAATGAGGCAAACTTGATATCAGATAACTCAAAAATAAATATGTACCTGAGAAACACTGAAGCATTTGCACAGATGTAATACAATTTCCAATGGTGATAAACTAATTTCCCTCCAAAGCTTAAATTTCAAGGAGGCTATACTCCCAAAATGCTCTGTGAGAGCAGTGTATTTTAAAATAACTAAATAAAATGTGAGATCAGAACTTTCAGGCCTGAGTGCCTCTCATTAATGAAAAGCCAGGCTTTCAAAACTCAGGCTCCATCAGTTTCCATTTAGATGTCCAAGTAAAATGTCTAGATTTTCAAAAATGGCCAAAGCCCAGCAGCTGTCAGTCAGAAATTATGGGCTGTCTAACATTTGTAAGGTCAGACTTAGCTCTAGAATTGAATTCCTTTTATAGCGTAAATGGTATTCATATGAATATTTGTTTTCCGAGTTTCATTAATTATTTATAATTAATGATTAATAAATAATTCAAAACAATTGATTTAGATTAATGACTCATTTAGATTTTTTCTACTTGGTACTGGCTAATTGGAGGCTACATTTCTGAAATGGTTATAAAAGGCAGCACTGATTTGGATATGATCACATTTTACAACTTACGAAATATTGCTTTTCTCTTGGTATGGAAAAAATTGTTACATCTATTTTTAAAAGTAGAAACAATATAAATAACTCATCTGACTGAGTTTTAGTTGTATTAAATTCTACGACAATCCTCTCTCTCAGGTTGTGGATATCACCTTTTCTTCTGCAGGCGACTGGCAATTTTCTGTAGACCACATTAGTTCAATTCTACATTTCTTGTTGGTGAGGAGGATTGTTGTTTTTCTTAGTGTTTTGTTTTTATAAATTCCTGACACAAGCACAATGTTCTTGTTACTGTTCCTTGGAGCACCAACAGTGGCTCTTCAGTGCTACCCTCTTGGGGTCAGGCAATGTAATTTATGTTTTTAATTTGGCAAATAATTGTGAAGCTGCTCCAGTGGTGGGTGCTGCGTCAATCCATCACTTTTATAATTATATAAAATGTCTTTTCACTCTTGTGATGAAAGTTTCTTCCCCACCATGCAAGCAGCAGGGCATAAGCTGCAATAGCTCTTAAAGTGCTGAAAGAAACAGCCAACTAAACACAGCAGTTTACGCATCCCACCTCCAAGGGATCATCATGGTCTGTCTGGCTGTTGGCAACTCTACACTACAGGTAAGCAGCACGCACTAAGGCTGTGGCCACATTAGCCTCTCCTTTTGTAATGTGGCAATTTGGGATATGCTAATGAGGTGGTACTATAAATATCCAGTGCCTCATTAGCATAACAGCAACTGCACACACTTCGAAACTGCTGGTTTTGAAATACAGCTGCCCATGTAGCCAGGGGCCTTTCGAAACAACCCCCCTGATTTTGAAACCCCCTTATTCCCAAAACCAGATGGGACCAGATGATTTTGAAAGCCTCGTATTCCCAAAAGTCCCTTAACCTGACCACCATGAATATGAGTCCACTGGTCAGATCTGCTGCAGGTTTTTAAGTGCAGTGTGGAAATGCCCTTTGTTTCTGTCCCACCAACAAATGTGTCCCAGGTAAAGAAAGACTGAACCTAAAGGGCACAGGAAGTGTGGCTTATCTACACTTCCTGGAGGACTTACTTTATGGCATAAGTAGCAAAATGATTTGGGACAAGGGAAATCTGGGTTAAAACATCTATTCTAGGTGAGAACCCTGGATCATGAATTTAAGGGCAGCAGTACCACCACCTCCTTAGCTTTGTAAATCAAGCCCAAAAGTTCTTTTTTTTCAACGAAAACAATTCACAAAATACACATAAATTTGCAAATCTGCATTTTTAGTGAGAATAAACATGTTTTGTCTCAAAGTTTAGGCTCACTGAGTGTTAGTCACTCAGTGTGGTAGAGCATCTATAAACAGAAATCACAAAACAAAATATGTACAAATACTATTAATTATTAAGCATTTGGCTTAAGAGCTAAGCAGTTTGAAGTACTTTTCCATGCACGCAAAATATAGTCAAACAAAAGTACCACAAGAAAGACTGATACAATGAAAAAAATGCATAATATAGTTTGTTTACTTTCTAGGGTCTAATGCTTATATAATACAGTGGTCTAAAACTACAGGTCTCTCAAATATGGTAGTAGCTAATGTGCTGATAGTAGGGTTACACCTGCACTAAAGGCATGTGAACAACTCTACTTGAATTGCAGCCCTATAACCTCACACATAAAGTTCAAAACACATTTCTTAACATATCACTTCTTGAAGTATCTTCTTGGTTAATTTTCCAATGTGCTTTCATAAAAAGTTATTTTTGCGACAGTTAAATCAAAAACAACATTACATTACAACATTTTCATGAGATTGTAGTATATTGATGCACATAATATAAAGATATCTTTTGCCACAGTTATTCTTACATTGTTAAAGTTTTATCATTGAAACATGTAACACTGTCTGGTTGTTTAAAGATGTCATGGAAAACCTTAGTGAGAAAGAGGGTGATCAGAGGTCCCATTTTTAAAGAGACAGCCCCATATTTAAGCCCTTCAGAAGGTGTCCTGACCTTCTGTCTCCTTTCTGCAGCCCCATCACTGCTGATAGGTCCTGCTACTGGCCATATCCATCCTTGCTTGCTGCCCTCCTGCCAGGGGTGAGAAGGGTAGGGAAGAGTGCAATGGCCAGTGACGGCATGGGTGTGCAGTGCTTTTGGCTGGGCAAAGATGCGGCATGGGGAGCTGGCTGCTCCTCAAACTGGTCTCTCAGCACAGCCCCCCACTGCATGCCAACTCTCATCCATCAGCCTCCAGTCCTGCTTCTGGATGGCACTGGCTGTGGACTGTGAGCTACACTGGCTGATGAGTGGGCAATTCTGTGTAACCTCTGCTGACAAGTCGTCGGCCCTTTCAGTGCTTTCTTTGTCACTCTCCACTCTCTGTTCCGAGCCTTCAGCCCCCACCCCTGCTGCCCCTGAATGTACCCCCCAGCAGGGCAAGTCAGATCAGAACTGAATTATAAACCCTTGAAATTAAGGGGAATATAAGGAAGATTCTGAGCCATTACTGAAAGAAGCACAACTGACTATGGTAATAAACCTCAGTCCCTCTCAGGCCGTGCACATGTGTTAAATGTTATACCAGCAATTTAGTCATGGGAAAAGTGACAAGTTTTTGGCATGTCTGAGGTAGAATTACAAAATCCTATATGGAATGCTCTCCATATAACCAGTATTATCTACTTTCTGCTGAAAGTGCACAGAAATCTAATGCTGACAAATTCTAATTCCTCATTCTAATTCCAAACTAGACTTCTCTATCTTATTAAAAACATAAATGGTTTTCTTTTCATTGCTTCTTGATCTAAAAAATAGTTTGCATGTTCTTTCGAGTAAATCCAGGAAGACTGCCTTTGCTCACTGGTTTACCATTTGTTAGTCAAGCTCCTTAAAGTCTTTTGTATGTCCTAATTTAGCTACTGGAACATAACGTTGGTCTCAATTCTTCCAGGTTTAAATTAGAAATGTGAAAAAATTCTGTAGGTTTTTCTGAAACTATATTCAGTAGTGACAATTGTCTCTGACCCACCCATTTCTATATCCTTTGAGAAATAATGTTCACATAACAGTGAGAACTGAATGGCCAACTGTTGCAAGTGGTGTCACAGTTCAAGGCAACTTTCACCTGTGCTCTCCTCCATAGTCCTGCTAGCACACACTTTGTAGGCTCCCGCCTTGTCAGCTGTCCACTCGCTTGAGAACTGAAGTGCTTAAAATTGGGAAATAATAAAATTTTGCTTGGACATTCAACCTCAATTCTGCTTTGTTGTGCATTCTTTTGGTGCCCTAAATAATGAAGAAGCTTTGCCTAAAAAACAGCAGGTGAACATATAGTGAAACACTACACCATGATGCATACATGAAAAGGGGAAGGAAGAAGGTGGCCAGGACCACTGGTTTGTAAGAATGTGAATTTTTCAGATAGCAATATTCTTTTAAATGTAAGTTTTGAATGTAAGTTACTAGGTGGTTTTTTTAAAGGGAAAGGGCAAAAAAGTTCCTACTGAGTGCTACAGTAACACTTCACACATTAACAGGCTTTGAACCCTGTAACATCAGTACGGTCTTCTGCTACTGTAGCTGCACCATTAACGTTAGATAATCACAGGGTGAAGCTGGTAAACTCAGTAAAGCAGGGAGGAGAGGGATTGTGGGGGTCAGGTGATGAATCCCTTTCTGGGAGTTAAGAGGTTTCCTGCTCCATGTACTGCTCCCAAGATAATAGATGGGCTCCGAGACCTATGTGATAACTACAGGTTCATGGTAATGTATGAGGGAATTAACTCTGGGTGTTTTCATTGTAGTCTGAGCTGTGGCTATCATTTTGTTAGAGATTATGGAGGAGCTATTGTAGCATTCAACTCATAAAGAATTAAAGAAAAGTAATATTATTAAGGACATTCAACAAAAGTATAAAATAGATCTCGTCAAATTAACTTACCTATTTTGTTCTGATTACAAATTTGGTTGATAAAGGTTGACTTCAGAGAAGTCGGTAAATCATTTGATTTGTCCTACATAACATTTTGACTGAAAACCAAGAACAACATAAAATTAACTAGGCACACATTAAATGAATTAAAGGTTGGCTAACTAATAGGCCTCAAAATTTGACTGTGGACAGGGAGTCATCATTAAACAGATGTACTTCTAGTGCTGTGTCAGATGTATAAGTTCTTGTTCTTATGTTATGGGATAAATAATAAGCAGGAAGACAAAACATAAAATCATCACTGATAAACTGTGAGGAGGACAAAAATTGGAAGAGAGGTAAATAGTGAAGAAGACAGATCCTTAGTGATGGCAATTTGGATAGTTGCTGGGCACAAGCAAAGAGTGTTCATTTTATATGGCTAAATGTCTCTCCTAAGAAGTGGTGACTCTGAAAAAGATGTGGGGAATCATGGTGGACAATCTACTGTTACTTACTACTTAAACCCTTGTACTCCAAGTGGAGCACAAATCATCTACAAGTATCCTCCACTTCACTCTTCCTTGGGACAAATCTTCAAGCTGAGTCCATGAGTACCCAGTTGTTGTCTTTCTATTTCAGTAAATCTCCACATTGTCTGAATCTTCCCCTTTGGCATCTTCCTTGCTGGTTCCATTTGAGAGTTTGGTAGACTATGCTGGATGATGGTTTTCTGAAAGTGTGGCCCAGACATCCCCACTTTCTTTTTCGAACATCAAGTGGTTCTTGCTCTGCTCTGTTCCAAAGCTCCTTCCTCATTTATGACAAACTCTTGCCATTTAACACAAAGGATGTACCTCAGACTTGTGTTGATGAAAGTCTGTAACTTGTGATATTAACACCTTTTAGTACACCAGGTCTCACATCCATACAAGAGCACACTCTTCACATTTGTATTGAAGATCTGTAGTTTCATCTTCATAGATGTCATTTGTGAACTCCGTATGGGATGAAGAGTCTTGAATGAAGCTCTTGCTTTGCCTCTCCTGGCATTGATATCCTTATCTGTTCCTGTATCTCTGCCCATGTTACTCCTCAAATAGGTGAACTGATCCACATAATCCAGGTCATCCCCTTGCAGTGTGACGGTGTTATTGTTGGACTGGTTGATGCTCATTGTCTTGGTCTTTCCCTTGTTAATGCTCATTCCAGTCACAGAGGAGGTTTGGCTAGTGTTGTGATCTTTTCTTCCATGCATTCATGTCAGTGTGAAAGAAGGGTAACATCATTAGCAAAATCAATGTCCTCTAGCTATTTGAAAAGCGTTCACTGAATGCCCCGTTGATGGCCTTCTGTTGTCCTCTTCATAATCCAGTCCACTGTAATCAAGAATAGGAAGGGTGACAATAGGCACCCTTGTTTCACTGTCGCATTCCTGAGTGTATGATGAGGCATTCTGTCAAGACACCATTGTGAACAACTTGGCATGTTGATGGTTTGTTGTGTTGAATGTATCAGGTTAATCATTTTGGATGGGATGTCATGGTGTTGTAGCAGTTTCCACAAAAAGTCTCCATCAATACAGTCAAAGGCTTTTTCAAAGTCTGTGAAAGTTGTGTACAAGGGGAAGTTCCACTAAAGCAGCTGTTCTATGATCACTCTGACAGTTGCTATTTGGTCAGTGCAAGATCTCTTACGTCAGAAGACGACATGTTCTTCCCTGAGGTGTCTCTCAATTTCTGTCTTCATTCTCTCCAAGAGAATCCTCTTGAACACTTTTCCTGGAATAGACAGTAACATGATGCCTCTGCAGTTCTTGCATTCCTTCAGGTTGCCTTTCTTTCAAAGCTTGATAGGTAGCCATGTTTCCAGGCTTATAAGATCTCTTCAGTGTCATGAATTTTCCCAGATAGTGCATACATCATAGTGATTGATGTCTCACTGCCTGCCTTGATTGCTTCTGCAGGGGTGTTGTCTGAACCATGTGCTTTTCTACTTTTCAGATGGTCAATGACTTTTCTAATTTCTTCTTTTGTAGGTCTGTTGCTGATAATTTGCAGAGGTATGTTTGCAGGTGGTAACTTGGGGAGTTCCATGTGGGAAGGTTGGTTCAGTAGCTCTCCAAAGTGTTCCTTCCATCTACAGAGCTGCTGTCTTGGGTTTGTTAGCACATGCACCTTCTTATTCTGCATTGGCTGATTGACTGTACATTATGATCCAGCTGGCTTCCATGTGATGTTGTACAGCTATTTCAAGTTTCTCTGTCCTGCAGCTTGTTCAGCTTGTTGTGCAAGGTTTTCCACCAAGTTCTTCTTATCCCACTTTACAGTCTTTTTAACTTCTTTGTTGGCTTCTGAATACAGCCTCTGAGCTTTCACTCCAGACCAGGTCTGCTCAAAAGTCAATGAACTGTGCCAGAGGTATTGCAGGGCCCAGAATGCAGCTGGGCACTCAGAGACAGCTCCCATAAGCTGGTCCTACTATAAGGAGCTCCACTGCCTCCTGGGGCTGAAGAAGGCTGGATCCCTCCCTCACCCTGTCATTGTGCTCAACACAGCCGTGGCTGACACCAAGCCAGAGACAGTGATGGAAGGTGAGGAGCACATGGGACTGGCAGCCAGCCCCAGGTGCCCATGGACAGCGTGGTGACTCAACCTCACGAGTGATGACAAGAGCTCAAGTAAGGGGGCCCTCATCATTGGCATTCCGTCCGGGCCATCCAGCCAGACTCTATCCACCCTGGCTTTGCCGGACCTCCCGGAGGAACCCCAGTGCAAGGATGAGGGCTCCAGCGAGGGGACCCTCATCATTACATTGTCATTCAAGATCTCCAGATGGGCCCCCTCCACCTGGGCCTCCTCTGAGTTCTTTGTCGGACTCCCAGGTAGTTCCTGTGTGTTTCAGACACCTTGGCTCTTGGGGAGGGGAAGGCTGCCTCTGCTACTGCTGACAGTGGGCCATGCACATGGCCAGCAGCTTCAGTCCAGATGCACTCCAGACAGCCGCACTCCCTGGGCCTCAGCAGGGGCCACACAGAGACCAGGTCATGGTATTAATGGCTGTTCCCACTGTCCCCTTCTGTCTCCACAGCTCCATTACCCATGGCCCAGCTGAGCCCTGTGCAAGGGCCAGGGAGCTCTGCAGTTGAAGATAAGCTATCCAGAACCCCACTTCAACCAGCGCCCAGGCTGGGCTGCTGCTGGGGCATGAACTGGTGCCACAATGGGGAGGAGGAGTTTCCCCCTACTGCCCACACTCCCACCCTGTGGGAGCAGCTGGCAATGGAGCAGGAGGCCTAGGATCAGGTGGTGGGTACCCTGGACATTCATACCTAGGCTGTGGCCATCTGCTTGACCCAGCCTCCCACTCCCTCATTGACCACTCCCCCAGCTGTTCCCACAGTTCCCCCTGCAGTTGCTGCAGTTCCCCCTCATAGCCCACCCCCCAGCACTTCTGCAGTCCCTGATCTTGCTGTCCTACTTCATACCAACCTCTCACCAGCCTTCCGATGGGCAATAGCCCAGTGGCTGACGGCCGGTGCCAGCCAGGCTAAGCCAGTCCCCCTTTCCACTCTGCCCCTTCCACCCTCCCCATGCTCCCCAGTGAGTGTGAGCCTGAGCCCACCAGACCCATTCTGTGCCCCTACCTACCAGTGGTCCCAGCCCCAACAAAGACCATGGACATGGGTCACAGGGACTCCTGAGCCTGGTGGGGGTACTGCCCCTCCACCCTAGTGGAGGAGTAAGGTCCCCCACCCCCACCACAGAACCCCCATTGAGTTTTGTTGCCACCACCCCGACCCAGGCCCCTATTGTATATAGTTCCCACACAATTCCCCTTGTAAAAAGATTAGTATTCAGTTTACACAGTTTGGAAACCCTAGCCATCATTCAGGAAAATAGTTTATTAGTCACCACTCCTGTGTCCCTCATATATGTTGGGGGGGGCAGTAGGGTATGGGTGTGTGGTAGGGAGTTTGTGGGGGAGAAGCAGTGAGGGATAGGTGTGCTGGAGGGGGGGGTCATGATTGCAGGTGCGGTGGGAGGGGTCACTGAGTCTCTCAGGCAAAGGCCTCCTGGAGGGCCTCCCTGACCTGCATCCCATCCCACTGCACCTGGCAGCATGGGCCAGCAGCTGGCTGCTCATATATGTGGTTGGCCTTGGTGGCCCACCCCTGCATGAATGGCTCATGCTTTGCTTATACAATATTGTGAAGGGTGTAGCATGCCCCCACCACAGGTGGCAAGTTGGGAATGCCAACCTCCAGCTGCATGAGGTGGCAGTGAAAGCACCCTTTCAAATCCCCAAACACCTGTTTGATAGTATTGTAAGCCTGGTTCAGGCACTCATTAAAATCTGTGCGTCCCATATAGGGCTGGGTGCTCCCACAGGGGGATGTAAGTCCTCTTCCTCATCCTGCAGCCAAGCCAAGAGTTCCAGAATCCCTGGGCATCATGGACTCACCTGGACCAGCTCACACAGACATCCATAAACTGCCTTTTTGCGTCCATGAGGGTCTGTAGTACCACAGAGTGGTATCTCATGTGGTTGATCAAGGTGCCTGTACTGTGCTCCAGGGCCTGGATGACTATGTGGGTCACATCCAGAACCCCAAACCAGTTGGGGAAGCCCAGCTCTTCAAACCCAGGGCAAAGTTGAGGTCCACAATGAAGATGAACCAGAGAAGTAGCACATCGTCGATTGCCTGGATGACCTGCATGAGGTGGAGGGAGAACTTACACGTGAGTGCATGGCAGGATGCTCCACCACCCCTTCTCCCATACCCATCCTCATCCCGTCCCTCCACCCACCCTGGCCCCAGCCCCCACCCTGCCCCGTCCTCTTCCCAGTTCCCCCTCCTTGACCCCTTCTAGGTCCCCCAGACTCTGAGGGTACCCCTTACTCAAAATCTCCTTCGTCCCTTCCCGTGGTGTGTGTGTGTGACCTGAGCATGTCTTACCTCCATGGGGACAGCCAAGATGGTGGCCTTGCCAATGCTGAACTTCTGGCCAGCCAACCAGTGGCTGTCCAGGGTGGCTGGCTTTCATATGCCAATGGTTACTTGCTCCTGCAGGGTGCATCCAGATGTCATAGGGCTGGGGAGAGCCAGTGACATAGCTCCAGAAATATCTTTGCTTGGTCACACAGCAGTTCTGGAGCCAGTGATCATCTTTCCAGTCCCCCCAGAACCAGCTGGTCCCACCATTCACTGCTGGTGGGGTAGCCCCACGGATGCTGGATGACCAAGAAGGGGGTATGCGTATCGCCTCTTGAGGATGGCTTGTACCAGGGCAGCCATCTGGGTGGCTCCCTGGAGCCGCTGGTGGATTGTGGCAAGCAGCGTGGCTGGCAGGCTGACCACAGCCTCAAGGTGTTGGACATTGGAGAGCTGCTGGGAGTCCATAGTGTTCCCCAAAGCGGCTCCTCTGCATGGTCAGGGTCTGTGGTGCTCTGAGTGGCAAATCAACCCTCAACATGTACAGGACAAGGGTGTTTGGGAGGGGACCTTTACAGAAGCAGCTGGCTGCAGCCCCCGCAGAAGGGCTTGTTTGCCATGCGACCCTGTCTGTGGCAGTTCCTTCACTTTTCTTTCTAAAGAGGACCCTGGTCCATAAGGACATTCCCTTTCAAAACAGTAGGCTGGTCTTTTGAAAGAGTGGTTTGCAACCTTGACCCACTTTTTATGTGTAGCCACACAATTTCTAATGATGATCTTTTGAAAGGTGGTTTTGAAATTGCTCTGTGGTGTAGACGTAGCCTGTCTTAACTGTGCCTATTTTGAAATAGCAATTCCAAAATAAGTCCTACATCAAAATAGGAAATATGTATGCAGACTATGTTGATTCAACTATTATTTACAACCACATTAGTCTTTCAAGTAAACAAAAAGGGCTGTGAAGTATTTCAAACTCCTTTGCATTTTCATTATAGACAGAATTTGTCAACATTTTATCTAACATGACATAAACCAGCTACATTTTCCAATACATTTGTTCAGTGCCAACTCAGAATTGAGGTTTATTTTATATTTGATTTTTCATGGAACAATACATTGATAGTTAACTGGGCCTTTGAGCAACACTAAAGCTTTCACAGAGGAAGAAATCAACCTTCCTTGAGTCTTTTTTTAAACAATAAGATGGATTTTTTTAAACTTCTAAATAGACTGATGACACTTACATTGACAGCATCATTTTCTATCAATATAGGACAGGCATGGGCAATAAGCAGTTCACATGCGGGATGTGTTTTTCCAGAGCTAGCCACTGTCAGGCTAATATTTGTGTGTGTAGCAAAATAGCTGATTTCAAAATAGAGCTACTGGGTGGAGATACCCTTATTTTGGCATAAATGGTTACCACTAGCTCCTTCACTAGCTGACTTGATTGGGGAGCAGCTCAGCAGATGCTTATGTGTTAAAGGATCAGCTCCATGGGCAAAGCCTCCAAAACAAACCTAAGTAACTCTCAATCCCTGAGGCTATGTCTACACTAGCACACTAGCACCCCCCTTTGAAAGGGTGATGCTAATGAGATGCTTCAGGATATGGTAATAAGGTGCTGCAATGAACATGCAGCACCTCATTAGCATAACTGCGGCTGTGGCACTTTGAAAGTGCTGCTATCGATCGCGTGTGGCTCGTCTACCCAGGGTTCTTTTTGAAAGGACCCCATGCACTTCAAAATTTCCTTATTCAGATAACCAGAAAGGAATAAGGGGATTTCGACATCAGTGGGGGCCTTTCAAAAAGGACCCCATGTAGACAAGCTGAGAGTGATGGAAAGTGGCACTTTTGAAGTGCTTCAGCCACCATTATGTTAATGAGGCACTGCGTATTCATTGCAGCGCCTCATTAGAATGTCTCAAAGTGTCTCATTAGCCTCCCCCTTTTGAAAGGGGGGTGCTAGTGTAGCCACAGCCTGAATGACATAAGCAGGGGAGAAAGACTATAGCCAAAGTAATCCCCTCTTCCCCTCTTCCCCTCTTGCCAAAGAAAAGTAAATGTAAAGATTGCGGACCTCATTCTCAGTTACACAAAGGAAATAATGGCAAGGCTACTTTAGTCTATGTGAGAATCAAGTCCAAGATGCACATACACAATTGGAAAGTGAGAACCATGTTCAAAACTCCAACTGGAAGTGTGTATGTTAAGTCATACAAAGAGGAATTGTGTTCATGTCAGCTCTTCACATTCATTTGTATACACACAAAGAGAGAATTAACTCAGAGTCTATTGGTGCTGACTTTGGTGGATTGGAAGTCTGCAGGTCTTTACTTAGTCCTGAATAAGCAAAAGCAAAATTATTGAATTCAATATTAACCATACTCAAATAATTAATAAAAACATTACAAGTATCAAAATGGTTAAAGCTGCTTGCAGATGAATCCAAATGAAAACTAGTTTAATACTCATGTCAAATAAAATAAGGCTTCGCACTTGGTACCTCTTTACTCTCCCAGGAAGTAGAAATGGTTAGATTTTTCAGAAAAATGGCTGAGGTACATTTAAAACAACAAAAAAAACCAGATTCGACAAACATATTTTTTTCTCCTGTAAAAGTTCTGGTTCCAAAAATGAGAGAACAGGAAACAAATATATTGATCCCACTATTATTTGCAACCCAAATAAGTCTTTCAATAAACAAAAAGTGCTGTGAAGTGTTTCAAGCTCCTTTGCATTTTTGTTATAGAAAGAATTTTTAAACATTTTGTCTAACATGACACAAACCAATAGCAGCTACATTTTCAAACACTTTTTCAGTGTCAATTCAGATTAGAGGTTTATTTTGAAATGGATTTTTCTTGGAACAATACAGCGGTAATTTAACCTGCTGTTGAAGCAACATTAAAGGTTTTACAGGAAAGAAATCTGCCTTCCCTATTTTGAACAATAAACTGTTTTTTTTAAATTCTAAATAGACTGAAGACACTTTTAATTTACACCATTATTTTCTACCAGTATAGTACAGGAGTTGGCAATAAGGAGTGCACTGTCTAGATGTGATTTGTCAGGGCTAGCCCATTCAGGACAACAGATGCTTTATTTACCTGCTGGTCTGCAGGTCTGGGTGTTCGCAGCTCCTGTTGGCTGCAGATCACCACTCCTAAACAATGAGAGCTGCCGGAAATTGCATGAAATCGGACATCACACCTGACTCGCGGGCCACTTATTTCCCACATTTGGTATACTATCCTGATCAAAAATCTCAACAATACTCAACAAGAAAGGTAAGAGTCGCTGAAATATATGTCGGAAAATACATCTATCTAAAGCTGATAATTTGGTTGGCAAACAGAGCAAAAAATACTCTTGTTATTATCATGAACAATATGATTGCTTCAGAAATGGAAGGGAAGTGTTTAAAGAACAATAGAGCTAAAAGAGCGGTGCCCATTTTCAATGTCTCTTGGGAAATAATTAATTCACAAAAGATGTGTCATCATTGTTCCAGTATGAATGAAATGAATGCATTTTTGACATTTGCTTGTTTTGTGGCTTTTCATTTAAAAGTAGCAGAAAGCTACAGCATGACAAGGTTGTAAAGAAAACAAATGTGTCTGTATAAAAATGGATTGAAACAAACAACAATTCTGACTAATGAAGGAAGAGAGAGATTTCTCTAAGGATGTAATGCTGAATCCTTTGTAAAGATTGGAGGGATCAGCTGTACCTGCCTAAGGCTGTGATTTCCTTCCTGGGAAAGGAAATTTGAATAACCCAAACAATAGAGTTTGGGGCATATAGACGTGACTACATACTCTAAATGTAGCTAACAGAAGCATGCCGTGAAGATGTTATCCCACTGTCTGAAGTAGCTCACGGCTGTGAGTTCCTGCCTCAGATTGTCAAAAATGGGACAGACACAATGATCAAGTGGTTTGTTTTATGATTTGATTTCACCAAGCTGGCAAAAAATGTGAATGTGAAGATTACTCTAACCAACTTACTGCAGAGTCATAGACAGTTCCCATAGATTCTTCAGCGTATCTTGCCATGCAGATGAACTGGACTTAATGACAGACACTTACTCCAAATATCACACCATGTTCAGATTGCTGCCAGTCCCAATCAACCAGTCACTTGCAACAGAATAGGAGGCACTCTAGTGCTTATGCCAGAGACAATGTGTGTAGCCAGTCATGTAATAAACTCCCTACAGGCTTCATAACTAGCTAAAAGAAATAGGAGGTCTTTACAGGTTAAAGCAAACAGATATCACCTACAGCCCCCAACTTAGACCACTGCAATGAATTATTAAAGACCTACAACCTATCCTTAATCAGGATGCTACACTCCAGAAGGCCCTGGGTGACATGCCTGTTCTCTTCTACAGACAACCTCCCAACCTCATGAGGATCCTCACTAACAGCCACAGTCTATACCCCGGGAATACCAGTCCTGGAACCTTTCCCTGCAACAAAGCCCGCTGCCAGCTTTGTCCACATACCTTCTCTGGAAATACCATCACTGGACCTAACCAGGTTACTCACAGAATCACGGGCACTTTCTCATGCTCCTCTACTAACATCATATATGCCATCATGTGCCAACAATGCCCAGATGCTTTGTATATTGGACAGACTTCTAACTCCCTTAGACAAAGGGTCAATGGGCACAAAACAGACATCAAAACACTCCCGATCCACAAACCAGTTAGTCAACATTTTAATGGAATGGGGCATTCTGTCAATGACCTCAAGGTATGTGTGTTACTGAAAAGGAATTATCGCACCATTCTGGAAAGGGAAACAGCCGAGCTGGCTTTTATATTCAAATTCGGCACATTAACACATGGTTTAAATCGTGATGGGAACTTTCTGAGTCACTATAGGAGCTCGTCTGCATACTTGGCTCAATCTAATTCTTGACCTTCCACCCCACCCCTCCATTCTCTGATTTGCTCACCTTGATTATCTTTTTCTGATTTGTCCTCCTTGCTTACTGTTTTTGGTTCTCTGTGCCTTAAATATTGAGTCTGTTCTGGTCTGGCTATGGTCTGAAGAAGTGGGTCTGTCCCACGAAAGCTCACCTGATAAACTATTTTGCTAGTCTTTAAAGTGCTACCTGACTGCTTTTTGTTTAGATACACACACGAATTACCATCTAAATCCTAAACGTGACAACATTGTAATGATCTGTCCATTCAAAGTGTCTTTCAGTGCAAAACCAGGGATCAGCTCCTGGGGATCTTTTGCTTCATTCTGATGTGTCTGAGCCTGTCAGAGTTCAAACAATCGAAAAGATAAGAAATCCGGTAGCACCTTAAAGACAAACAATTTTATTTATTAGGTAAGGTCTTTGTGGGCAAGAAATTTTCTACTGAAATCTGAAGTGCATCTTACCCATGAAAACTCATTATCTCACAAATAAAATTGTTAGTATTTAAGGTACTAGATGACTGTCTGATTTTTGTGAAGCTAAGACTAACACACCTACCCCTCTGAGTCAAAAAGATGGAATTATAGAATCACACAATCACAGAATAATAGAGCTGGAAGAGACTTAAAAAAGCCATCAAGTCCAGCCCCCTGCCCTAGGCAGGACCAAACCCATCAGATCAGCCCAGCCAGGGCTTTGTCGAGGCAAGACTTAAACAGCTACAGGGATGGAGACTCCACTACTTCCCTGGGTAGACCAGCAGCAGTGAGTGGGGAATTCTTTTCCTGACAATTTTTTTCCACTCTGCTTCCAGGTCTACAGGATAATCTTCCTTACAAGCAGCTTTTCTGAGGTGTGATGGCCCATTAACTAATCCCTTGTATTGCAATGTTCCTTGAAGGCTCAACTGATGTTCACAGTCCTTCTAGGGAGAAAGGGGAAAGGATTCCCATGTCTGAACTCACTAGTTAAGAACACACATTTTCAGAGTGATAAGCATGCGTATTTTTATAGCATGGAAAACACATATGGTGGTGGCAGATCAATTGCTGTGCCATGCCCAAACCTATGGGCAATTCTCTTGTGGATTACTATAGATCAGAGGACCGCAACCAAATAGAAGAAGACCCATTTTTTTAAATTTGGTTAAAAATATAATTCAAGAGCCACAATGCATTACAATATAGTCCTTAAAAAATAACATCAAACTATACTTTTTGTAACCCCTATTTTAAGAACAGCACACAATGATTTGTAATGCAATATAAGTTTGCTGCAGGATGGTCACAAATTTTTTACATATTCTCATATTCTCACACTTTACATGTGTTTGTTTGTGTCACTGCCTTCCTGACTTTTACTCCCAAACCTATTTTAATTATGCTAATTTTGCTTCACATTTCTGTTTGCTTTCCTAAAATGAGTGTAGCTCTTCAAGCAGGAATGTCACAAGCTTCCATTTCCTTTTCAAAATCATGACTTTATTAGCAACACAATCAAAACACAGATACAGTATCATATCCCACAATGCACTGCACATGTTAAAGGGGGAGTTATCCAACTTTTCAAGATCACATATTGTTTGCTATTTAAAGATGAGTTTTTCATTTTTGGCCTTTTAAACATTCATCAATTATCAAAACTAATCCAGAAGGTTTTTTTTTACTTTGCACTTTTAGCATTGGGAGCCACAAAGAAGTCATTAAAGAGCCTCATCCAGCTGTGGCACTGTAGGTTGCTGACCCCTGCTATAGATGAGCTCCCCATGAGCACCATGAGCTCATGGGAATAAGGGGACTTTGAAGTAGGCGGGGCCCTTTCGAAAAGGAGCCCCGTCTGGACGCGCCGCGCGGCGGCAAGGCGCGTCAATTTCGAAGTGCCGCTGCCGCCCGCATGCTAATGAAGTGCTGAATATGCATTTCAGTGCTTCATTAGTAAACTTCGAAATGGCCATTTGCATGGCCATTTCGAAGTTTGGGGCACGTGTAGACACGGCCCACAGGAGGAGCCAGACCACCTCAGCACTCGCCAGAAGCAGCGTGGCAAGTCTGGAGAGGGGCTAGTCCACCCATACTCCCTCCCACACACACACACCTGCACTCACCAGCAGCAGGGAGTGGGGAAATCCAGCAAGGCAGCTCCAGCTACTACTGTTCTCTGGCCATGCTGCTTTGCTTGCTGCTGGCAAGTGTGAGGGGCGGTCCCACTCCTCCCTCACAGCAGAGCATCTGGAGAACAGCGGGAGCTGGAGCTGCCTTGTGCTGCACCTACCCAACACCACTGATGAGTGAAGGGGGCAAGGAGCAAGGGCTTCTGCTGCTTGGTGGCCCTTCCTGCTGTATGGGGTGTATGCAACCCTTTGTGCCCCCTCCACAGATTGCCTATGAATAAATGTATAAGAATGTATTTGGTGTTTAAACTTCAAGGAAACTAATGGATGTATTACCTGCATTGTTTTCACTCATCTGTATTCTGTTATAGCCCACATTTACCCTGTTCCTATCCTTGTAAGGGAATACCCTAACATACAAGGCAAAAAGGCTTGTGGAATGCAAATGAAGAACTGTAAGAGAAAAGAACCAATTTCAGTGCAAGTGCCAACTCTGTGTGAAGATCAGAGACCAAAGACACAAATTGCATTCCTTGTGCTCTGTGATCAAAGAAAATGGTCACATGAGTAGTGACCTGCCAGCTTGTGTCCTGTGCCAAAAGACTACAAGGAAGGCAGCAAGTTTGTCGTAGAGGATGTGGAAGTTGCAGATTCTGTGATTTTCCAGGACCTCTATGACTTCTGAAGCAGCTAGTGAGGGTGGCCTGGATTCCTGTAAACTGAGTGCTTAGGTGGCTGCCGAGGAGAGATTTAGGTACTGCCTATTTGAGTAGACCAGTGCCCACAGCCATCCTCAGCTGGCGACGTATTTTTATTGCTGAAGCACAACCACACATGCCTTGGTGCAGATAAGAACATTTATTCCATCCATGGCTGAAAACATTAGAGGGAACTCTGGTGACCAGCCCCAACATTATTACCCAAATAACAACTGGTGTTGAACGCTGCTCCTGTATTTAAATGCAGCTTTATCATTTTATGGCAAGAGGGAAGTGCCTGTTTGTAGTTTGTTTGTTTAATATGAACCTGAAACTTGAATTTCAAACAGAGAAGAAATATTTGGTGCTATTTAATCTGTCAAACTGAGGGAATGCTAAATTGGTTTGTAACATTATAATAAAACAGTGGAGTTAGGCAATGAAAAATTGTTACCTAATTGAAACCAACAACTCCAGAACAGAGTAAACAAATGCCTTAAAATGTTGGTAAATAAAGGTAGTCAGCAGGCCCAATATAACGAAAAAATATAGTTGCAGAAATTAGACTGATATTTCACATGAGGTAAAATAATGAATTCCACTGAACAAGCAATAAGGAAGAGCGAGAATGGTAGTTTGAAGGGGAAAATGAACCAAGAATTGTGCTAAAATATGGCTCCAATCCTCAGCTAAAATAGATGAGCACAGTGTAACTGCTAACCTGCAGACTCAAGCCTGGGTTCGCTGAAGCTTAGTACATGAGCCTCTACAGTGTGAGGTATAAGCCAGCTGGTTCTCACCTGAGGCTGTAGAGGTGACTCATTTTTTTCTGTGTGTAAGTGGTCTAGGTGCCGTGACGCAGGACAGTGAACCACTCTCAACAGGTGCATAGGTTACAATTGTGAATGCTATTGTACATTACTATATAATACTGAAGTGAATGAAGCTACACCAATTTAAAGAAGCTAAGTTTTTGGCACTATGTACAACAAGGACTGGTCAAAATGGTGTAAGGGACCCTGGCGTAAATAAGGGGCTTTTGATTCTACAGTGAACACATAGCTTGTGTTTCAGCACTCCACCAGCTCACACTCTGCAATGGTGGTGGAGATAGTTTCTCCACCATTGAAAACTCTTTCTGCTGTGTACGTATATCACCCCAGAGTACGCCATCTCTTTTATATTTTCATTCTAACAACACTCCTGAGAGGCAAACAAGTATTATCAGTTCATTGTATAGTCAAAAAGTTGGCCAATATTACACAGAAAGTCTCCAGAGTAACAGAATCTAGGGCTTCAGAACCCTGAGCCAGTAGCCCAACCACTGGAGCATGCTGCATGTCCGAATACGGTCTGTGGAGTCTCTGGCTACGTCTACACGTGAAGCCTACATCGAAATAGCTTATTTCGATGTAGCAACATCGAAATAGACTATTTCGATGAATAACGTCTACACGTCCTCCAGGGCCGGCAACGTCGATGTTCAACTTCGACGTTGCTCAGCCCAACATCGAAATAGGCGCAGCGAGGGAACGTCTACACGTCAAAGTAGCACACATCGAAATAGGGATGCCAGGCACAGGTGCAGACAGGGTCAACGGGCAGACTAGCGCTTCCGGGGCAACAGCTAGCCACTCCCTTAAAGGACCCCTCCCACATACACTCAGCCTGCACAGCACGCGGTCTGACGAGCCATATAGGCACACAGACCCCGAGCGCCGCAGTCATGGACCCCCAGCAGCAGCAGCAGTAGCAGCAGCTAGAGGTCCACCCAGCCCTCCCGGCAGGAGCAGGGCTTGCCCTGGCTCATGCCATGTTGGGGGCAGCTGAGCACCTTCTTGCCCCAGGGGAGGAGATGCCCCCAGGGCAGCAGGGCTCAACCCCTACCCCTGCAGCACCCCGCTCCACCCCCCGCCTCACACGCTGGCGGCTGTGGAGCTACCCCACCAGCACCGACTGGTGGGAGCGGCTGGTGCTTGAGGAGTGGGACGACGACCACTGGCTCAGGAACTTCAGGATGACCCGGCAGACATTCCTGGAGCTGTGCCAGTGGCTCACCCCCGCACTCAGGCACCGGGACACTGCCATGAGGCGTGCCCTCCCTGTGGAGAAACGGGTCGGCATCGCTGTCTGGAAGCTGGCTATTCCAGACAGCTACCGATCCGTGGGCCAGCAGTTTGGTGTCAGAAAGGCCACCGTCGGGGCTGTCTTCATGGAGGTAAGAGAACCCACAGGGGGAGGCCAGGGCAGGGCAGGGGGGCCAGGGCAGGGCAGGGCAGGGCAGGGCAGGCCAGATGGGCCAGGGCAGGGCAGGGCAGGCCAGGGGGGCCAGGGCAGGGCAGGGCAGGGCAGGGCCACGCACACCCTGCTCACCCCTCATTGGGGCTGTCCCATGTGCTTTCTCTGCAGGTCGTGCGTGCCATCAACGCCATGCTCCTGCACAGGCTCGTGAGGCTGGGGGACCCACATGCCACTGTTGCCGCCTTTGCCACCCTGGGCTTCCCCAACTGCTTCGGGGCTCTGGATGGGACTCACATCCCCATCCGCGCCCCGCACCACAGTGGAGGCCGATACCTCAATCGGAAGGGCTACCATTCAGTCGTCCTGCAGGCCTTGGTGGACAGCCGGGGACGGTTCCAGGACATTTACGTGGGCTGGCCTGGCAGCACCCACGACGCCCGGGTTTTTCGGAACTCGGGCCTGTGCCGCCGGCTGGAGGTGGGGACCTACATCCCCCAGCGGGAGATCCCTCTGGGGGACACCACCATGCCCTTCTGCATCATCGCGGATGCGGCCTACCCCCTCCGGCCGTGGCTCATGCGCCTCTACACGGGCCACCACTCCGCCAGCCAGGAGCGCTTCAACGAGCGCCTGAACCGTGCGCGCCAGGTGGTGGAGCGCTCATTTGGCCACCTCTAGGGACGCTGGCGATGTCTCCTGACCCGCCTGAATGCCAGCCCCAACAACATCCCCCAGATAGTGGGTGCCTGCTGCGCCCTGCACAACCTCGTGGAGAGCAAGGGGGAGAGCTTTCTTCAGGGCTGGGCCGCCGAGGCCGGCAGGGCACACGTGCAGGTATCTGCTGCCCCCAGTCGGCAGGTGGACCCAGAGGGGACCCGGGTCCGGGAGGCCCTGCGGGCCCACTTCGAGCAACAGGCTGCGGGGTGAACTCTGCCCAGGCCCCCTACTGCCCGCCCCTTCCTCCCCCACACTCCTGCCCCAACGCCCACACCATGGAGCACCCCACCGCCCCCCCCCACTTGTCCAGGAGAAATGACAGCACGAACTTGTGGGTGAATGTTAATTTTTTTTTTTTGTCTTAACGAAATTTTTTTTTTTTTTCAAAAATAAATATATATGTGAAACAGAAACCAAAAAGGAGGGACAAACGTTCCACAAAAGCAAGATGTGCACAAATAAAACAATATACAACAACAAAGCAAAGAACTGTGCGCCATCAACAAAAAAGAAAAGCAGGGAGGAGAACGGGAAGAACTATTTACAGCGGGGGGATGGGGCAAACAGGGGCAACACCAACAGAAACAGTCCACAAAAAACTATGTCCAACAAGGGGGGGGGGCCACGTCCCGGGCCCCTCGCCCCTACAGCCCAGCAGTGGGCGTGCCTCGCCGGTAGCTCCGCCGGGCCTGCAGTCTGGTCCACGGCTGGGTGGGAGCGGGCTGGACTGGAAGGTAACGGCGCCGGCGAGTCTCGGGTGGCTCCAGGGGTCCCTCGGCGCTCTGGCCCTCACGGGTGGGTGGTGGGGCGACGGCGGACGGCCTGGCGACGGCTGGAGCAGCTGGTGGTGGGGCTGCAGGAGCGGGCATGGCGGGCGGTGGCTCGGCCGGCGCGGCACAGGGGGCCAGGGAGTCAACCAGCTGGTTGATGCTCTCCATATAGGCCCCCCATGCCTCCCTGCGCCAGGCCAGCGCCTGCTCCTGCAGCCGGAGGTGCTGCTCCGACACCTCCAGCTGCCGGCGGAGGATGGCCAGCAGGTGGGGGTCCGTGGCCGCCGCCGGTAGCAGGTGCGGGGTCCGCCGTCTGGCCCTCCGCGGGGCCGGTCGTTCCTCGGCCGAGGGGCTGCCCTGGAGCGAGGGTCCCGGAGGGCTCTCCGGGACAACCGAGGCCTCGCCGGCGCTCTCTTCCGGTCCTTCGGATGGTGCAGGTGCAGGTGCAGGACACAGGAGAGGAGGGGGGAAAGAAGAATGGAGACAGGCGTTAGTGTGGGCCCCGAGCCGTGGCCTCTGTCCCCCCCGCCCTGTGCTGCAGGTTCCCCATCCCCGTCCCCGGGAGATGCTGCTGTGATGGATGGGGTTCAGGGGTCCCCCTGCCCTGCACCCCGTCCCCTGGTGGGAGTGACTCTCACTTCACCCCGCAGGGTCTGAGAGCAGGAGAGCTTTCTTAGGCCACAGATGGCCAGTTTCTGGCAGGAGTGACAGCCCCAGCTGTCGGAAGAGATAGTCCTTCCAACCCGTCGTGGGGAGAAGACCCCAAGGGGGGCCCCTCTGGGATGCAGCTTTCCCCCTCCTCTGGCTGGCTGCATACCAGCTCTCCCTTCCCCTAGTCTCTACCTGTGGCCCCCGCCCTCGCCCCCCAATTACAAGCCAGCTCGGCTCCTCCCTCCTGTTTGCTCAGGGCAGAGGTGTCACCTGCCAGGTGTAGCGCCAGGATCCTCCTTTGGCCCTGGGAGCTCCTCGGCTCTGGTGGCTCATATGTAGGCTGAGTCTCCCTTTGGCACTCCCCCAACTCCATCACATGCTGCTGCTGTGGGGTGTCCCACCCCCTCCGCCCGGGGGCCGCTCGAGGTTCCGCTCCCCCCTGGCCCGGGGATGGGGCATGGCACTGTCATGCAGGGTGCGGGGGGCAGGGGCTGATGGCTGCAGTGCTGTGAGGGCCATGGCCCTGGTGTCCTTGGGGCCATGGCCATGTGAGCGTGTGGGGGGCCCTGGACACATATCTCTTACCCCCGCCCCTCAAGCCCTGGGGTGTCCACCAGAGAGGGGTACCTACCTGTGGGTCCGCTCCCACGGTCCGGAGATCCCCGGGGGTCGGAGGCCCTGCTGCTGCTCCGGGATGGCAGGAGGAGGATCTGCAGGCTGGATTCTGTGGAGGAGGAGCCCCCCTCCTCCTCCTCCTCCTCCTCCTCCTGCCGCGATGTCCCGGGGATGGCCTCCGGGGGGGGGCCCCCGGGGTGCGGGGCTTGCCTCCGGGGTGGAGTCCGGCTGCAGGGCCTGCTGGGCCTCGTCAGCCGAGGTGTCAAGGGTGGCCGGAGGGGAGGAGGTGTGCCGGGAGCCCAGGATGTCCCTGAGCTCCCTGTAAAAGGGGCAAGTGACGGGGGCGGCCCCAGATCGGCTGGCCGCATCCCGCGCCCAGGCATAACCCTGCCGCAGCTCCTTGACCTTACTGCGCACATGGTCAGGAGTGCGGGCAGGGTGACCCCGGGCAGCCAGGCCCTCGGCCAGCCGAGCGAACGCATCCGCGTTCCGCCTCTTGCTCCCCATTACCTGGAGCACCTCCTCCTCTCTCCAGAGCCCCAGCAGGTCCCACATCTCGGCCTCCGTCCAAGAGGGGCCCCGCTGCCGCTTCCCAGACTGCGTGGCCCTCTGGCTGGGCTGGCTGCCCTGGCTGCCCTTGGAAGGGGTCCCCTGGGGGCGCTGGGGGGGCTGCTGGGCAGCCATGGCCAGTGGCAGGGGCTGAGGGCTGTGCAGGCTCGCCGCGTGTGCAGGCAGGAGCCTGCATGTTCCCTCAGGCTCCTGCAGTCAGTGTGGGGGAGGGGCCCTTTAAGGGGCTGCTCCACGCGGCCACCAGTGAGCTGAGGGGCTGGAGAGAGCGTCTCTCAACCCCCCAGCTGATGGCCGCCATGGAGGACCCGGCAATTTCGACGTTGCGGGACGCGGATCGTCTACACGGTCCCTACTTCGACGTTGAACGTCGAAGTAGGGCGCTATTCCTATCTCCTCGGCTGCGTCTACACGTGCACGCTACTTCGAAGTAGCGGCAGTAACTTCGAAATAGCGCCCGTCACGTCTACACGTGTTGGGCGCTATTTCGAAGTTGAAATCGACGTTAGGCGGCGAGACGTCGAAGTCGCTAACCCCATGAGCGGATGGGAATAGCGCCCTACTTCGACGTTCAACATCGAAGTAGGGACGTGTAGACGATCCGCGTCCCGCAACATCGAAATGGCGGGGTCCTCCATGGCGGCCATCAGCTGGGGGGTTGAGAGATACTCTCTCTCCAGCCCTTGCGGGGCTCTGTGGTCACCGTGGGCAGCAGCCCTTAGCCCAGGGCTTCTGGCTGCTGCTGCTGCAGCTGGGGGTCCGTGCTGCATATACAGGGTCTGCAACTAGTTGTTGGCTCTGTGTATCTTGCACTGTTTAATGAAAGTGTGTCTGGGAGGGGCCCTTTAAGGGAGCGGCTTGCTGTGGAGTCCGCCCCGTGACCCTGTCTGCAGCTGTGCCTGGATCTCTTATTTCGATGTGTGCTACTTTGCCGTGTAGACGTTCCCTCGCTGCGCCTATTTCGATGTTGGGCTGAGCAACGTCGAAGTTGAACATCGACGTTGCCAGCCCTGGAGGACGTGTAGACGTTATTCATCGAAATAGCCTATTTCGATGTCGCAACATCGAAATAAGCTATTTCGATGTTGGGTGCACGTGTAGACGTAGCCCATGTGGTTAGCAACTTCGATGTCTCGCCGCCTAACGTCGAAGTTAACTTCGAAATAGCGCCCGACGCGTGTAGACGTGACGGGCGCTATTTCGAAGTTGGTGCCGCTACTTCGAAGTAGCGTGCACGTGTAGACGCAGCTTTGGCGTGTAGACGTTCCCTTGCAGCGCCTATTTCGATGTGGTGCCGCGCAACATTGAAGTTGAACATCGACGTTGCCAGCCCTGGAGGACGTGTAGACGTTATTCATCGAAATAGCCTATTTCGATGTTGCTACGTCGAAATAAACTATTTCGAAGTTGGGTGTACGTGTAGACGTAGCCCATCTGTGCCCCATCCCCTGTGCCATTTGGTGATTGTGGCGCTACCCCACCAGCACCAAGTGATGGGAACAGGTGGTGATGTATGAGTGGGACGATGAGTGATGGATCCAGAACCCCTGGATGAGGAAGGAGACATTACTGGAGCTATCCCGCTGGGAGGCCCCCACCCTTCAGCACCAGAACATGGAGATGTGGCCCGAGCTCCCTCTGCAGAAAAGAGTAGCAATTGTCATATGGAAGCTGGCCACCCCAGACAGCCACCAATCAGTTGGCCACCAGTTTGGGAGGGGGCAAGGCCACTGTCAGTGCTGTCCTTCTTGAGGTAAGTGATCCTCATGTTACACACCCACCATGGGGGATGGGTGCTCCTGGGCAAGAGGGACCATCAGGGACAGGGAGCAGGGGCCCTGGATGGGACAGGAAAGGAAGCAGGGGAGGGGCATTGGGTGCTCTGGGGCACCCTGGCATGCACTTACAGTGCGAATGCCCTCCATTCCATGCAGATCATCTGAGCAATCAATGCCATCCTCCTGCAGAGGGTCATACAAGTCGGGGACCTCGATGCTGCCATGGAGTGATTTGCTGGTGTGTGCTTCCCCAATTGCTTCGAGGTCCTGGATGGGACCCATATCCCCATCTGGGCCTTGGACCACAGCACGGGGTGATATATCCATAGAAAGGGGTACCACCCTGTGTTCCTTCAGGCCCTTGTGGACACCCTGGCTGCTTCATGCATGTCTGTGTGGGATGGTCTGAGCAAGCCCACGATGCCTGGATTTTCTGCAACTCCTGGCCGGGTCACAGAATGCAGGAGGGGACCTATGTCCACCCTGTGGGACCTCACCATTGAGAACACCACCGTGGCCTCCTGCATTGTGGCCAATGCCACTTATCCACTGCACCCATGGCTCATGCGACCCTGCACAGGACAAATCAACCCCACCCCGGAGCAGTTCAATGAGAACCCGAACCAGGCACAGGATGTGCTGCAGTGGGCCTTCGGCTGCTTGAAGGGGCACTTTTGGTGCCCCCTCACTTGGCTGGAGGTCAGCCTTCAAAATGTGTTCATGGTGGTGTGTGTGTGCTGTGCTCTCCACAATAGTTTGGAGAGCAAGCATGAATGATTCATGTATGTGTGGACCACCGAGACTGTGTCCACATATGAGCAGCTGGCCCATGCCCCATGCCATCAGTTGCACTGAGACAAGGGTGCAGGTCAGGGAGGTCCTTATGGCATCCTTTGCTGGTGTGCCCCAATGACCCTTCCCCGGGCACCCTACAGCACAACCCACCCACATGCCCACTGCCCACCCTCATACGCTTCTCACTACTACTTTCATATGCACCCCTCCTCCGTCCCCCATCTATCACATGGGACATGAGGGTGTTTGTATATAAACTTGTTAACATTCAAAATGAACCATCTTTAAACAACAACACAAATGGGGGGGTGAATGGGGAGAACTATGTACAGTTTGGTGAAAGGGGGTGGGGGCACCTGAACCTAGAGGTGGGGGGGTGAGGGGCCTCAGTCTTCCACAGGGGTGGGGGGGCTGTGACCAATGATGGCCATGGGAGCCCCTACCTCCCCGGGTCTGGGGTCCCCAGGGGGGCTGGGATCAGGCTAGGACCATGGGGATGTAGTGCCATGGTATCCCCACACAGTCCCAAAAGGCCATCTTCTTTGGTCCCTGGCTGGCCTCCAGCAATCCTTCTGCTGGGTTGGAGGGCGGCTTCTGGGGGCATGTGGGTTCTGCGAGCTGGCCATGGGGCTGGTGGAGTGCCTTGCTCTGCTTTAGAAAGCGCAGCTCATGGAGCATCTCTATATGTTTCTTTCAAAAGAAGATTTCAAAAGAAGGGGATCTTCCTGAAATGGGAAGAAAAGAGTAGTTTCAAAAGGTTTCCTGTGACATTTCAAAATTATTTTCGAAAGAACACTTTTTGTGTGTGGACACTCACAGGAGCTTTTGGAAGGGAACCTTGTTTTGAAAACTATTTCTACACTATTTGCGTAGACACGGCCCACACATTTTCTTTTGAAAGAAGCTTTTGAAAGGGGGCGCTTTTCCTGAAATGGGAAGGAAGAATGATTTCAAAAGGAGCACTGCATTCTTTTGATATGTTTTCGAAAGAACACTTTTTGGGTGTAGAAACTCTGCTGGATCTTTTGAAATAGCCCTTTTCTTTCAAAAACCTCTTTAAAAGATCTTGCTACTCTAGAATGCAGCCTTTATGTATGACAAGCAAACTGAGATAAGAACTGAGAAAGGAGCTTCAGCACAAAGTCCTGTAGACAGTATGCACACTAGTTATCACTAGAAAATGTTAATTTTATTGTGAACAACAAATTACAAAAGATTAAGCTAAGCAATCACAGGTGAACTCATAATAAGAACTTAATGGGTCTCCCCTCTGTCATGAAAGCCTGGGCAGAGAAAGCAGAGGTTTATAAATGACCAACTAGGGAAATGATACTTTGAGTATTATTGTAATAATACATTGTTTATCTTCTGTAAAGTGCCACGGTAATGTGTCCTAAGTCACAATACAATAAGAAAAAAGAAAAATATTCATATTAACTGATCTCCTTTAGTGCTTTGAGCAAACCCATTTCTCACCGGCACTATCTGACTATGCTGAAAAGGTTCATTGATGTAAATATGTTGGAAAACCAGCCTAGCATAGATGTGATTTATCCCAACAGAGAAGTGCTTTTGCCTGTACACTTTATATTAGTTGACCTCCCCACCACAGTGTGGCATCATTGTTGTGGCATTCTGTGCAGCTGTGAGGGAAGTAGGAGTGGCAGCAGAGTGATTTGAGTGATGCCAAGGACCTGCTCCTTCCACCCTAGGCCCCAACCCCTTCTGGCGTGCAAAAAGTCACCCTCCCCACCTTGCCATGGGGTCCATGGTGGCCTTTTGCCCTGCTGATGTTAGGACTTTGGCTAGCAAAGTAATGTCAGTCAGGAATGTGAAGAACATCACAGGTCATAGTATTTGACCAGGCTTTAATTTTCATACAGAGATGCTTCCCTCAACAGGTTCTTGTACAGGTTTGGCATAACCGGCTGGAGGTGTTTTGTTTTGTTTTGGCGGGGTGGGGGGTTGCAGACATTTCTTAATAGTAGCAAGGCAAGACATTCCCAGCAGATACTGACAGAAGGCTAAATATGAAGTTGCAGGGATTTCTTAGTGTGTCTGTTTATCATTCATTTTTTTGGAAGCTGAAATTACATTAATGCTGAATGTTATACCTAAGGAACGTGTGAGAATTCACTCATTCTTCATTTGCTTGGAATATCTGATATGCAAATATTATTGAGTAAAGCTTTAAAATTGGATTTTCTCTAGGATCACAATGTCTCTGTTGACTTATTCACTACTGAAAGGTTTTGTTTATGACTGCAACAGGCTTAAAACAGTTATTATATTTAGGATGAGATTTCACCACACTTACTCAAACTGATTAGTGCTTGCCTTTTGGGGAGTGAGAGGGGACTGCATCCAAGGTCAGCAGTACTCACTGCTGTCAATATCTCAGCCTATATCATTCAGCATCAACAGTCAGTGCCTGCCCTCACTGGCAGCTTGAGTCTGATGAATGTCGCTTAACAGTGAGAATTAAGAGCCACTTTGTTGTGTCATTAGAGTCCATGACCGGCTCGCTCAATGGAAAAAATCAGAGGGTTCCTTGCCTACAAGTTTGAGTCCATTGCAATTTCAAGGGGATTAGAGTCAGTGTGAAAGTTGCCTAATATTCAGAGTCTACAGCTTCCTTGCCCAGTGGATAGAGTCATTGGCAATGACACCTAACGATGCAAGTGTGTGGCTGTCATTTTGAGTTCAGTAATGTCACCCAATGGATGGAGTCCTTGCTCATATTGTCTGATGGCTGGAGCCAGTGGGAGTGTAACACAACAAAAAAAGTTGTAGATGGCATATGGGAACCTCACAGCAGGCATTCTTAGGTCTGTTCTATGGGTCACTTCCTAGTCCTGCTTCTGTTCCTCTGTCTGTTCCATGGGATTGTCTTGTGATCTCCACTGGCATCCTGTGAAGTCACTTTCCAGAGCATCTTCCCCTGTTTTCAGTAACTTGACATCCTCAACCCCCTGTGTTGAGAGACTAGTGACAGCTTAATTAGGAAGCTGGAAGCCTTGGTGGATTCTGTACATGGTCAGCTCACACACAGCTGACCTGCAATCTTTTGAACACTTCTTGCACTGGAGGATGCCCAAATGGAGTGAGGGGGCATAACTTCCTCTGTCCCGAGCAATTCCTGAAACTTTGCCTTACAAGGATGGTGTTTGTACTCCCCATCACACTGCCTCTTTCTGTAGTTTCATTATTTTGGTAGGAAAACTGGACTAGCTGCTTAGCATGAGTATGAATAAGAACAACACAAAGAAAAGGCTATTAACACTGTTCAGATACTGTTAGTATGTAACTGGCTGTATGCTTTGGTTCAGTCATTGCAGTTGGGTGCTGTATTCTGTAGAGTCCAGCAGGATGTGTGATAACTTCCAACTTCCTGCTGAAGTTTAAACCTTTCTGGAACAAATAAATGGGACTGGAGTGCTGTACTAAAATAGTTCCAAATACTCTTCCTCCTAAAATAATCTCCTTTTTTAGTTCCTGCTTAGCTGTATGTAAGGGCCATTCATGATCAAAAGGTGTAACACAGTCCAATGGCTGAGAGTTACAGTTAAGCAGATACAAACTGGAAATGAAATATAAGTTATTATCTGTGAAAGTAATTAGCCATTGGAACAATTTAACCATTCCTCTTCCCTCTCCACATCTGGCTGATTCATCAGCTTTTTTCTACCTTTTTAAAATTCTTTTTCTCACAGTTATCAGTTATCAGTTATTCTCCAGATCTGAGGAAGTGAGTCTGCGCCACGAAAGCTCATCACCTAATAAATAATATTTTGGTCTTTAAGGTGCTTTAGGACTGCTTTTTTATCTTCTTGGAGTCCTCATAATTCTTTCCCACCATAGAAACACTGAATGATTTCAGGAGGCGGGAGAAGGCAGTGCCAGGAAACTCCCCTCTCATAGTAGACGTCAAGGAGATGTTTATAAGGAAGACAAATTAACTTATTTCTATTTCTGTATCTCTTCAGTTAGAGACTTATGCCACCACTTTAGTGGGGATAGCCAGTGGCAATATAACTTCCACAGGGGGTTGGTCTGGAAAAGCAGAGAAGTGAAGGCTGGCCTTAGAAAGGCCAATAAATGTAATGATCAAAGAAATCTCTTGCTCTGAGAGAGGAAACTCAGGCAGATGTGGCCAGTGGGTCCTGACCATTCCTATTTTGAAGCACAGTAAGTCCTTGATTTTATGGACCCCAATTTAGTGGGCTTCAGGAAAAATGGACATCCCCCTGCCGTTCCCGAAGTCTGCTGGGCTCTGTAAAATCATCCACCCTGCAAAAAAAAGTTAAAGGACTTACTGCTGGTGCAGCCTGGAGGAGCCAACCACCTTCTCCACTGGAGGTCCGGTGGTGGCTCCTCCAGGCCTTGCAGTGGTGCCTCCAGCTGCGTGCCTCAAAGTGGCTCCAGCTGCACATGGAGAGCCTTCAGCTGTGTGTGGCAAGGCAGCCCAGCAGTGCAGTGGGGCAGCTCCAGCCATGTGCAGTGAGGAAGCTGCAACCATGCAGCCAGGTGCCTCCAGCCACGAGGTAGCTGGAGCTGCATAGCCAGGCACCTCCAGCCGCTTGTGGCAAAGTGGCTCTGGCCATACTGCAGGGTGCTGCCAGTCATGTGCGGTGGAAGGCCTACAACCACACAGCAGGGAACCTCCAGATGCGCTACTGGGAGCCTCCAGCAACACAGCAGAGTCCAGCTGCTGCTCCGGTGCATAGCAGGGCATTTTTTTGTGGGAGAAGAGGTAAGGCTGGGGGAGCCTGACAGGGGTGGGTGGGTAGGTAAACCCTTGCATATAACAGACTTTTAGTATTAGCGGACAATGTTCCCTCACATTAGTCCATTATATAAAGGCTTTACTGTATCTTGTTAATGAAAACAAAGTATCTGGGATAGCTTTGCTTGACATGGGAAGGATGAACTTGAAGGATTCAACATCCAGGCTATGTCTACACGTGCCCCAAACTTCGAAATGGCCATTCGCATGGCCATTTCGAAGTTTACTAATGAAGCGCTGAAATGCATATTCAGCGCTTCATTAGCATGCGGGCGGCAGTCGCGCTTCGAAATTGACGCTCCTTGCCGCCGCACGGCGCGTCCAGATGGGGCTCCTTTTCGAAAGGATGCCGCCTACTTCGAAGTCCCCTTATTCCCATGAGCTCATTGGAATAAGGGGACTTCGAAGTAGGCGGCGTCCTTTCGAAAAGGAGCCCCATCTGGACGCGCCACGCGGCGGCAAGGCGCGTCAATTTCGAAGCGTGGCTGCCGCCTGCATGCTAATGAAGCGCTGAATATGCATTTCAGCGCTTCATTAGTAAACTTCGAAATGGCCATCCGCATGGCCATTTCGAAGTTTGGGGCACGTGTAGACACAGCCCCAGTCATCTAAGCATTAATCCTCTGTAGACATTGTCCAGAACACAGATTAAAAAATTCAGATTCAAGATGCTGATGAAAAATTGTGAAATATCAAATATTGGCCAGAAAAAAAAATCATAAAAATTATCTTTTCCACCCCCACTCTACAACCATGCCTTACCCTGAGTTTAAACTTTCAGTACTTGTGTACCTCATCTGAAGTGCATGGAAGTCAGTTCAAGTATTTCCGTGGTCTTCAGCATACATTGAATCAGGCTCTGTGTTTGCAACATATAAATGAATGGAAAGTGTTGAATTGTTTTAAATTAAGAATTTTTATGTTCCCACTCTTCTAGGAAGTTGCCATAAGATAAGGGCATTGCTATCAAGGATTTAGGTTTTATTGTTTGTTTTGTTAGGATTTATTTATTTGTTTGTTTGTTACTCCAAATAAATTCCTAACTCATCAGGCAACCAGCAGAGATGAACAGACCAGTAGTTTAGTATATTTCTAAATAAAAACAATAATTGCTTTTCAATTAACATTGGCTGTGTCTACACTCAGGTATGGAAATGAGGGAAATTGAAAATGCAAATGAGGTGCAGATTTGTATATCTGGTACCTCATTTGCATATTCTTATTTCAAAATGGCTTTTTTTGAAAGAAGAAAACCAGTGTAGACACTGTTCTTTCGAAAGTAAAGCCCATCTTTGAAAGAATCCTTCTTCACATAAAAAAAGAATATTCCTGCACAGACTTATTATTTATTTTTCTTTTGAAATTTAGTTCAACAATCATTAACTCATCGTGGACAGACCAGTGATGATAAAGTAGGAAAGAAACTCATCTTTTACCTCTAGTAATGTGTGCATATATCCTTTAATGGAATTGTAGTTCTGGGTTTTCATAAGATTCTTGTATGAACAATCTTAAAAATGCAAAATAATAGTTTCTGTACTCTTAAGTCACATTCCATCCTATCTTTGGCTGAGGCAAATGCCCTATATGGGCATTAGCTCAAGTTGTTGAACATGGATACAATAGTTGAGTTTTCACAATGATGTAGCATAATAGCTTTTTATTTAGGCTCCCAGTCCTTGTCTATCCCCCTGGTTTGTGCCATTGTTTTGGGGAACAGAAACAATTTGCACACCTTCTTGTAAATATATCAGCACCCAATCCACTTTGTGAAGGATCAACTGCCACTTCAACCAGGCTGTTTTAATCAAAATTAGGTTTTATTAGGAGGTGAGTTTCAAACCTTCTCTGATGCCTTTATTTGTCCCATTTCCCATATCCCTTCACAGTCCTCTTGCAGTCATGCTAAAAACAGAATAGCTACTATTACAAAGTCAGTATAAAACAAAAAGTCAGTCCTGTAGCACTTTAAAGACTAACAATATTATTTATTAGGTATTGAGCTTTCATGGGACAGACCCATTCCTTCAGATCTGGAGAATCCTGATAACTGATATCTAAGAGGGAGGCTGTGTCCACACTTGCATTCCGCTTTCAAATGAGGCATGCAAATGAGGGAAGTAGAAAATGCAAATGAGGTGCAGATTTACATATTTGGTGCCTCATTTCCATATTCTTCTTTCAAAAGAGCTTATTCGGAAAAAGAAAAACAGTGAAGAAGCAGCTGTTTTGAAAGTAAACCCCATCTTTGGAAGAACCCTTCTTCCCTTTTTTTTTTTTATGGGAAGAAGGGTTCTTTCACCGATGGGGTTTACTTTCAAAAGAGCCATGTCTACACTGCTTTTCACTGATTTACAAACATGTAAATCTGCACCTCATTTGCATTTTCTATTTCTGTTATTTGCATGCCTCTTTTGAAAGAGGAATGCAAGTGTATACGCAGCTGAAGAGAATTTAAAAGAAAAAAGATAGAAAAAATAAAAAAACCTGATATATCATCTAGCTAGAACAGAAGGAAATGGGGGCAAAAGGGGAGGAAAAGGCTCTGCAAGTGTCTATAAAGTTAAATGGGATGCTTATGGTCACTGCAAATATCAAAGGTGGAGAAATTGTCCTTGTAATGTGTGAGATAGTCAATAACTTTGTTGAGTCCAAGGTGACAGGTATCAAACTTGAAAATAAATTCCAGTTCAAGTGTCTCCCTTTGAACCTGGTGTTAAAAGCTCTTTCTTTTAGAATGCACACCATTAAGTGCTGAATACTGTACCCTGCCAAACTGAAATGCTCATTTACTGGTTTATGTGTATTCAAATTCCTAATGTCTGATCAGTGTTCATTCATTCTTTGGTAAAGTGATTGTCCAGTTTGTCCAATATACTTGGCAAAAGACCATTGCTGGCACGTGATGAGATATATTACGTTAGTGGAAATGCAGGAATATACGCCCCTGATTGTGTCAGTCATGTGGCTAGGTACAGTGTAAACATGTGGTCAGAGTTGGCAATGGGGTATAGGGTAATGGGGCTATAGGGCTTTTTCTACACTAGAAGGTTTTGTCAACAAAACCTGGGGAGCATCCAGATTCCCAAGGCATTCTGTCAACAGTAAATTGACAGAATGCAGTACTTCTGTTGACAGTTGTATCCTCCAACCCACTAGGAACAGCACTTCTGTTGACAGAAATCTCTCAACAGAAAGCCAGTCAGGATTTTCTGGGGGAGCCTTTTGTCAACAGAAAAGGCCTCCAGGGTGCTGCGCAGATGCCCAGGAGGACACCCTGTCCACAGCAATCAGTGCTCTATTGTGCCTGACTCAGGCCCTTTTTAAAGCCATGGAGAGCCTAGGAAACCCTGTGTCAGGAAACAGCAGAGGTACCATCTGCACTCACCAACACTCAGCCACTTCTATCATCAGAGTCATACAAGATGGCAGACAGACAGACCCCCATGAGCCTTTGAGAGAGTGGACAGAGGGATCTCTGGAGCAACCCTGTGGCACCAAGAGATTGGCCCCCCTCCTGGACTGAGCCTGAGGTGCAGTTCCTCCTGGACTCCAAGACCCCAAAGTAAAGTGTTGTAATGCCCTCACCAGTGTCTGGATGGTTTGGCCCTGGTGGAATGGGGCAACCCCCATCCCCCAGCAGCATGGAGCAGGTTCGGGTGAACG